>NW_006408778.1:1719349-1737747 GCF_000296735.1 Chrysochloris asiatica | reverse complement strand
AACTTAGAAATCATTTTATTTCAGGAGTAGATCACACAAGATGACATTTAAACTCCAAGATTAAATAGGAAATAGATAGTGAATCACTGAAGACTGTATCAGCAGCATTGAAGTGTGACGATATATAGGCTACAATGTCTAAGCATTCCTATGTCACTGCAAAGTTTCCCCTTAGAATTCTAATAGTCTACAAATATCTATCCATTTGCCCTTTCTTGGAGAAAAATAGCCATTTTTTTTCTGGTGTCCAGATCACAGTCAACTTAGCCCCTTCATATGGAAGAGAGTGTTATTTTATCCCTATTGGCTCTGTAGGATAAGTAGAGAATTGGAATTGTGAACCACAAAATTTGTTGTTTCACCCCATCAGCTGCTCTTAAGGAGAAAGATGAGACCTTCTGATGCTATAAAGATGTAAAACCTAAGAAACCATATGCAATGATAATTAACAATAACTTCTTGCCTAAAGTATTTCCACCAGTATCCTCAGCTTCAAACTTTGATGTCCTCCTCCTTCTGATTAAAGAGTACTACTTATAGAAGGAAAGGAAGTTGGATCTTTATGAGAGTAAAAAGAAAAGCTAAAAACTCTTTAGATACATTTGCAAATCATATATTGTGCAAAGGACTGGTATGGTGCATACACAAGAGCACACAAAAGTGATCAGAGGGATATAGACAACCCAATTTAAAATAATAATAATAATAATAACCAAAGATCTATAGATCTTCATCATAAGGCATATGAAAAGATGTTCAATGCACTTCAATGCTTCAATAATAAGAAAGCAAAAAATACAATTAAAAAATAAATGGGCAGAGGACATGAATAGACACTTCACTACAGAGATTAAGTCAAATGTGTATTAATTGTTGAATGGGAAACTGCCCTGCTTTGGAAGCTTTCACCCGATTTACAAAATTTTTTTTTTTTACAAATTGGTAAAACTGTAGCTAGGCAAACCAAAAGAAATAAGAGAAGACACAACTATTATAATATGAAGATAAATCTTCAGATGAATGAAAGATAAGGGAATACAAAGAACATCTCAATATCTATATTGTTAAAAAACAAAACAAAACATATGCACACATACACACAGAAAAGGTACAAAGAGTGAGATCACATCCTTGAAAAATTCAAACAACCAAAAAAAAAAAAATAAGGAGAATAAATAATATGGATATATTTGCACATCTTAAGCAAGTCAAATTTACTTGTGTTTATGGACTATGAAGAGGCTTTTGATTATCTGGATCATAACAAGCTATGGATAATATTGCAAAGAATGGATATTCCAGAACACTTGATTGTGCTTATGAGGAACCTGTACATAGACCAAACAATGTTCATTTGAACAGAACAAGGCCTAAAATCAGGAAAGTTGTACATTAGGACTGTATTATTTCACTATACATATTCAATATGTATGCAGAGCAAATACTCTAAGAAACTGAATTATATGAAGAACACGGAATCAGAATTGGAGGAAGACTCTTTGAAAACCTATGTTATACAGATCATACAACCTTGCTTGTTGACAGTGAATAGAACTAAAAATACTCACAGATCAAGCTAAAAGATCACAACTTTCAGTATGGATTGCACCTCACTGTAAAGAAAACAAAAATCCTTACAACTGGACCAATAAATAACAGCACACTAAATAGAGGAAAGTTTGAAGTTGTCAAAGCCTTCATTTTGCTTAGATCTATAGTAGTAGACACTGATAAGAGTTGTTGTTGTTATGGACCATGGATTCGTTCCAATTCATAGCAACCCTGTACAGAGTTTCTGAGGCTGTAACCCTTTACGGGAACAGAAAGCCTCATCTTTCTCCTGCAAAACAGCTGGTAGTTTTGAACTGTTGACCCTGATGTTCACAGCCCTATTCATAACCACTACGCTAAAATGAAACAACATATTGCACTAGGAAAATCTGCTGCACAAGACCTCTTTAAAGTTTTCAAAATCAAAGATATCAGTTTGAAGAAGAAGTTGTGCTGACTCAAGCCATGGTATTTTCAATAATCTAGTATACATGTTAAAGTTGGAAATAAGTAAACAAATTACAGAAGCATTGATATATTTGAGTTATAGTGTTGGAGAAAAATATTATAAGTACCACGGGCTGCCAGTGGAACAAATAGGTCTTTGTTGGAAAAAGCAACAGTCACAATGCTCCATGGAGATAAGGATGGTAAGACTTTGTCTCACCTAGTTCAGACATATTATCATGATATTATTTATTAGTCTAGTTATGAAAATCTTTACTTTCTTTACACTGAAGTGCAATTTTTACTGAATACTGTAGTCTTTGATGTTCATCAGTAAGTATTTTAACTCTTCTTCACTTCCATCAAACATGTTTGCATCATCTGCATTTAGCAGATTGTTAATGAATATTGCGCCAATCCAGCATCTCAGTTTATTTGGCCAGCATAAACAGGCAATAAATATGGGAAAAGAATAAAATCCTAGTTCATACCTTTCCTGATTTTAAGCTAGTGAGTATTTCCTTGTTCTATTATAACAACTACCTCTTGGTCTAAGTACAGATATTTCATGTACACATTGAAGTGTTCTGAAATACTCATTTTTTTTTTTTTTTGCATTGTTATCCAAAGCTTTCCATTTTCCACACAGTTGAACATCTTTGCATAGTCATCACTTAGAAGTAAATATCTTTCTGTTCATCTTTGCTTTCAGTCAAGATCCATCTGACGTTACCAATTTAATTGTTAATTCCAAGTCCACCTTTGGATCAGGCTTGAATTTTTGGCCTTTGTTGTTGGTGGTTATGTGCCATGGAGTTGTTTCCAACTAATAGCAAACCTGTACAGGATTTCCAAAGCTGTAAATCTTTATGGGAGCAGAAAGCCTCATCTTTCTCCTGCAGAACAGTTGGTAGTTTTGGCCTTTACCTGTAGATATATTGTTGTAGCTGTTTTTAAATTATTTTCAACTAAATTTTACAAGCATGTGATAGTAATGGCAGTGTTCAGTGATTTCTGCATTCTGTTGGGTCATCTTTTTATTTGAATGGTCACATACATGTTTCTCTTCCAATCAGTTGGCTAAGTAATTGTCTTCTGAACTTCTTGCAATAGATGATGAGCGATTTCAGAATTGTTTCCTATTAGAGGTCCTGAATAGGAAAAGCTATTTTCACAAATAAAGTAAGAAGCTATTACATAAAGATGGAGGAACTGTGGATGACAAGAAAAGCTGTCTTTACTCACTTGATATGGCACTCCTATGAATATGACAACAAATCATCTATCAGTTTTTCATACTGTTGAGACTTCAATGTTGCTGTGATTCTGGAATCTATATGACCAGTATTTTAAATACCACCATTGTCACTCAGGTGGCTAGGTTTCAGATGAGCTTCCAGACTAAGACAGTAGGAAAAAGGAGAGACTGCGTACTTACAAATATTTAGTCACTGAGAACTTGATAAATATCAATGGAACACTGTCAGCACCATAATATTGAATATAAAAACATAATAAAGAGCACCAGGATATTTTCAAATATAGTTCTGGAATATGAGTCACACAAGTTGTAAACCACTCAAAATATAATTGGAGAAGAGCTACTTCCTCAAAGTAGAGTTGACCGTGATGATGCAAATGGAGTAACACTTTCAGGATCTTCATTTTCTGATTGAGCACAACTCAGAATAAAGGGAAACATTTGAAAATATCCATTAGTAATCAGAACATGGAATGTGCAAAGTATGGATCTAGGAAAATTAGAAGTGGTTCAAAATGAAGTGGAAAACATAAATGTTGATATCCTAGGCATTAGTAAGATGAAATAGACAGGTGTTGCACATTCTGAATCAAGCAATCACATGATTTATAATGCCAGGAATGAAAAATTGAAGGGGAATGGCAATCCTATCATCATCAAAAAGAACATATTAAAAACTGTCTTGAAGTACAACTCTGCCTGTATCAGGATAATGTAATATATAATACAACATACCTACAAGAAGACCAGTTAATACCACTATTATTCAAATTTAATCATCAACCAACAAAGCAAGCAATGATAAAAATGAAGAATTCTATCAACCTTTTCAGACTGGAACAGATAAAATATGCAATCAGGATGTTTTGGCAATTCCTGGTGATTGAAATGAAAAGATAGGAAGCAGAGGAAAGAATGGTAGATGAAAAATATGGCCTAGGTCATAGAAACGGTGCTGGAGACAGAATGATACAATTTTGCAAGACCAGTTACTCATTTATTGGAAACACCTTTTAAAATAGCATAAAATACTACTGTGCATATGGACTTCATCTGATGGAATACATCTAAAGAGACAGTGGGGAAGCTCCATGTTATCAGCTAAAACAAGTCCAGGGGCATACTGTGGCATAGACCATCAATTGCTCCTAGGCAAATTCAGGGTGAAGCTGAAGAAAATTAAAACCCAGTATACAAGATCAAAATATGGCCATGAACTCATCCCACCTGACAAACATATTTGTTGTATTATACAATAAAGACCGATGACCAGAAGAGTTTGGGATGACATCAAGAACATCATAATGTAAGACAGCAGAAGATCATTAAGAAGACAAGAAAGAACAAAAATACATAAACAGATGTGAGAAGAGAGTGTGAAACTCACTTTCCAATGTGGACATACTAAAGCAAATGGAAGAATTGAAGAGGTAAAAGAGCTGAATAGAAACTTTCAAAGGTCACCTCGAGAAGGCAAATTTAAATGTTAAGCCAAATGTGCAAAGACCTGGAGTCAGAAAACAAAAAGCAAAGAACACATTCACCATTTCTTAAGCTGAAGGAACTAAAGAAAAATTCAAGCTTCAACTTGCATTATTGAAGTATTATATGGACAAAATGGAGACCTGATGTGGGGCTACAGGTTTATGTGCTGGACTTTAAATCAGTTTGAACCACTAGGTCGACAGTTCAAGCTCACCAGCTGCTTCTCAAAAACCTTATACAGAGTTTCTATGGGACGGAATTAATACAAAATCCTTGGATAATAACATTAATATCACATGCAATAAAGTTTTGCTAAATTTAATACAAATATGGCTGTAATAGTACATTGACAGGGAACTGCCAGAGGTTCAAGCAGGATTCAGATTAGGCTGTGGACCGACATCATGGCTGATGTCAGATGAATCTTGGGTGAAAGCAGAGGATACCAGAAAGATGTCTTCCTGTGCTTTATTGAATGCACAAAGGTTTTTGAATGTGTGCATCATGACAAGCTATGGACAACACTTTAAAGAATATGTACTCTGGAACACTTAATTGTGCTCATGTGCAGTAGTATGAAAAGAACAAGGGAATACTCAGTATTTAAAAATTATGAAAGTTGGTGCTAGTGTTGTATTCTTTCAGCATATTTATCCAATCTGTATCCTGAGCACATTATCTGAGAAGCTTAATTTGATGAAAAAGAATGTGTCATCTGGGTTGGATTGTTAATATTCATTAACAATCTGCTGTATGTAAATGATACAACCTTGCTTACTGAAAGCAAAAAGATCTGAAAATGCATACTGATGAAGATCAAAGACCAAAGTCTCTGGTATGGGTTGTACCTCAATATAAAGAAGTAAAAAATCTTCACTACTGGATCAATAAATGGCATCAAAATAAATGGTGAAATATTGAAGTTATCCAATATTGCAATGATCATAACCAAGGTTCACACAAATCTATATTGAAGCAAGTAAACAATAGCAGGAGAAGATATGCAGAAGTGGGGGAGAATTCTTTCTCATTGGTAGTGACGATAAGGAACATGCTGATGTTCTAAGAAGTTGGTTTTGTGCTTTCTGCAAGGGTAAGTTGCTTATCTATCAAGGATGTGTCTGCTGTGTCCAGCATGTATTGTGTCCAGTACTGATGCCAGCTCCTTTTCTACTGCTTTTGCAGGAGGGCTACTGAAACTGACTGTTGCCAAGGACTGGCTCACGGCTTGATATCTGTATCCCTACTGTTTGTTGTTGTTGTTTTTAAACACAAGGTTTATTATGATAGGGAATCATCAGGGGATACAAGGTAAGGAGAAGATAAAGGGAAAGGTAGCATCATGGGTAAGTGCAGAGCAAACATGGCCTAAGTGCACACAGTTCATTAGAGCAACCAGCAGACAACATTCAAGACTGTAAGAAAACAGAAAAACAAAATACTGCAAAGAGTGATAAAATATACATGTGGAGGTTGATTCCAGAGAACTAATATTTAGGATTAAACCAGTGTGCTAAACCATTGAGGCGATTTAAAGTTAAACTTTTTTTTTTCTTAAATGTTTTATTGTGAATTATGTGATAGTTTACATGGGAGAACATTAGTTTTACATTCATTCTATCGTATATTATCTTATTGCTATGGTTACAATCCCCTCCATGCAATCCTTCCCCGGTACCCTCTAGGTCTTCAGCACACAGTCGCTCTCCCTCTCTGGATCTAAAGTCTCCAGCTGCTCCATCGCTCCATGTCATCATCTCTGCCTCCATTTCAGGCATCACTGCTTCTCTGGGTAGGGTCCTGCTCTCTGTTCTTCTCCCTTGATAGTCCTAGGGACCTCTGCTCCTAGACTTAAAAGTTAATCACTCCCCTCTTTGCTATAAAATGTCTACCTTTACATTTCCAACCCTCACAATCAGTCCTGATAACAATTATTCACTATTGTATCACAAGAGACCTGTCTGCATTTGATTGCATCAGCCCTGCCTAGACAGATTGAATACTACTCACTGGAGATTCTACCTTCCTCCAGGCTCTCTGGATCTAGGTTCCCTCTTGAAAGCTTGTAAGACAGTCATTAAAGTTAAACTTTGTGCCTCTCATTTAACTTGTTGCATTTGTTTTTGTAATTTTTCATTGTAAGTCATGAATATCCTGCCCAAGAAATGAATGAAAGGTGCTATGGAGTTGCCATTGGATATCATCCATGGACTCAGTAGAATTAAAGAACACGGAAGTGACACACAGGTTTTAATTCCATGTCACAAATGAGTAGCTGGTGATCTCACAAGGCTTGCTGTCTTTTGCTAAGCCATAGAACAGCAGCCTCTAGGTCATCCAATCACTGTAAAATTTCTTGATCAATTTGTGTTAAGGATGGGAGTTCAGAGGTCAAATTTTGTAAATATTGGTTGATGTATTGAGCAGTTTGAATAGATGCAGAAAGAACAACTGCCTCAGTAATGGCTGTGGCAGCTAGGCAACTATGATGGAGGCAAAAAGGATACCAAGAAACTGTTTGCCCTCAGCTCTTTCTAGAACTTGAGTGATCTGTTTAAGGTAGAGGTACTCATTCAGAGCCATGTCAAGTTGAGAGTGATTTTTTGAGTCCTCCAATCCCACTACCATGACAAAGGAGGCCTGAGTTTCCCAGTCTCTGTCCCAGTCTCGGTTAATGGTAATGGTAATGACAACACTTGAATCAACAAGCCCTGCAATGACTTTGTTATTAATTAACTGTAACATAAGGCAGTGATGTTTGAGCTTGGTTTCCCAAAAAACTTTCAGTGTTTCCAAACTCTCCTGTCCCTCAGGAGTGCTGTTTGGATCCAGGGACAATATTGGGGAAGAGTATTGTGCTATGTATGTGTCTGCTGCATCCAACAAGTATTGTGTGCAGTACTGATGCCGGTTCATTTTCTCCCACTTCTTCAGGTAAGCTGCTCAAGTTGACTGTTGCCAGGGTGCACTGGCTTACAGCCTGAAATCAGCATCCCTACAATTCAAGATTTCATTTTGCTGAGATCAACCATCATAGAAACAGCAGTCAAGAATGCAAATGACTTACTGCATTTGGAAAATCTGCTGCAAAGGCCACTTTAAAGTGTCCAAGAGCAAAGATGTCAGTTTGAGACGTAAGATGCACTCAACTAAACCTTTGATAGTTTCAATAGCATTATATAAGTGTGAATGTTGAAGTATTAAAAAGAAAGGCAGCAGATTAATTGATGTATTTGAGTTATGGTGTTGTGGGAGAATACTTAAGGAGAATATGGACTGCCAAAAGAATACAAAAAATCTGTTCTGCAAAGAAGTACAGCCAGAATGTATCTTAGAAACCAGAATGGCCTGACAGAGTCTTTCATGTTGTTGTTGTTAGGTGCCATCGAGTCTGTACCAACCCATCATGACATTATGCACAGCAGAATGAAACATTGCACAATCCTGGGCCAACCTCAATACTGTTGCCATGTTTGAGTCCACTGAGGCTGCCACTTGGCCAGTCCCTCTCATTGGGCATCTCCCTCTTTTTCTGACCCTCCACTTTATCAAACATGATATTGTCTCATACTTCAGACTTATTTTCCAGAAGGACCAGTCCATGAAGAAATACATTATTATTTTCTAATAATTCATTATTAGAAAAACACAACCTACCTAAATTTGCATAGTGTGAAGTAGAAAACTTGAACAAACGCATAATAAAAGAAGAAATTGAGCAGGTCATCAAAAAAATTCCAATCAAATAAGTCCAGGTTGAATTGGCTTCACTAGTGAGTTGTATCAAACATTCAGTGAAGAGCTGTCACCAATTCCACTCAAATTATTCTGAATATAGAAGAGGATGGAAAACTTCTTAATACATTTTATGAAACAAACATAACCCTCATACCAAAACCAGGGAAGGACATCACTAAGAAAGAAAATTATAGACCAATATCACTCATGAACATAGATGAAAAAATTTTTCAACAAAACCCAAGACAATAGAATTCAGCAGTACATAACAAACAACACATCATGACCAAGTGGGATTCATATCAGGGATGCAAAGGTGATTCAACATTAGAAAAACAATCAATGTAACCCACCCTTTATACAAGAAGAAAGAAAAGAACCACATGATCATATCTAGTGAGGCAGAAAAAGCATTTAATAAAATCTGACATGCATTCTTGATAAAAACACTCAACAAAGTAGGAATTGAAGGGAAATTCTTCAACATAATCTGTCGGGGACCGGCCTCAACATAGGTGTTGGATTCACGAGTGTTTGGTTCACAAGGAGGGGATATCTGGCGGTGAAAGGGATAGCAAAAGAATACACAGAAAGACAAAAAGAGTGAGACAAAGAGACACCCCAAAACCAGGGTGGATGCGATACTGGTGTCCAGCAGGTCAGGCGTGGTGAACATATCAGCCAGGAGGGCGGTATGATCCCGCATAGTAAACAGCTTAGCTAAGCGGGCCGTACACACCCTTTACCAGCTGGTCAGTAACACATTCCTAGTCAGCCACACAGCACGTTATCCAATCTGTACTGCACGCTTTCACCGCCTGCCTGTAATGCACACCTGGGCCAGCCTGCGTCTCCATTTTATTTAGGGGAGGAGCTTCACACCAAGCTGGGAGGGACTAAGACAGGGCACAGCTAACATCAGTAATTTTCCAGACATTCAGGTAACTTTACATCGAGCTTCGCTGGTTCGAATCCCAGGCCCGCAACTTGGTTTCTCAGGCTCAATTAACATATCTATAGCCCATGAGCTCAGTTGAGGGAAGGTGAGAGGGAAGGACAAAAGGCTTGGGAGGAGTCCCACTGTTTTGGCTTCCTGAGCCAGGTTTTCAGGAACTTGGCTGAATAACCTGCACTTGGGACAGGTTTAGGGAGGATGGCTTTTTTGTCAAAGAACAAAGAACCAGGAAGTAGCTAAGCGATTTTCAGTTAATCCTTTGGAGAAAGGCTTGTCCTTGAAACCTTTATAGTCTCAGCTTTAGGAAAATATTACATTTATCTGTGGATATTAAGGGCTCATGTTTGGAATTAAATAAAAAACATGACTGAAGACTAAGAAGAAAAACAATTTGCTATGCCTGTCCGGTGGCCAGAATCTGTTCCTCAGAACCTGCGGCCTGTATAGTCGACACGGTCTGCAACAATAATCAAGAGCATATATACAAAACCAACAGCCTATATTACTCTCAATGGAGAGAAACTGAAAGCCTTCTGTCTGCAAACAGGAACCAGACAAGGATGGCCTTTGTCACCTCTCCTATTCAATATTGTTTTGGAAGTCTTAGCCAGAGCTATACAGCAAGATAGTGGAATTAAAGGCATCCAAATAGGCAAAGAGTAAGTAAAACTATATTATCTCATACAGAGAAAACCCCCAAAGATTCAGTAAAAAAGCTATCAGACCTCATTGACAGATTCAGCAAAGTGGAATGGTGTAAAATCAACATACAAAAATCAGTAAGATCCCTCTATATGAACAATGGAAGCACTGAAAAGGACATTAGGAAAGCACTACCATTTACAATAGCCACCCAAAGGATGAAATATGTAGTAATAAATGTAACCAAAGAAAACTGCAGAACACTACTACAGAAACCTAAAGAAACAAAAATGGAAGAAAATACTATGCTCCAGGATAGGAAGACTTAATATTTTGTAATTGTAAGTAATGCCTAAAGCAATCTACATTTATAATTCAATCCCAATCCAGAGTCCAACAATATTCTTCTAAGAGATGGGGGGGGGGGAGGGAATTACAAAATTTATATGGAAAGGAAAAAGAGCCCGGATAAGCAAAGCACTGCTTAAGAAGCAGAATAAGGTTAGCAGCCCTGGTTTCAAATTTTATTATGGGGCTACAGTGGTAAAACAAGTTGGCACTGGTACATTGAAAGATACACTGATCAATGGAAAAAAAACTGAGAATCCAGCAATTAACCCATCCACACACAGCCGACTGAATTTCGACAAAGTGCCTAAATATATTACAGGGGAAGATGATAGTCTCTTCAACAGATAGTGCTGGCAGAACTAGAAAGTGGTATGCAAAAGACTGAAGTGAGACCTTTATCTCATGCCTTACAGAAAATCCAATCCAGCATGGATTAAAGACCTAAATGTGAATCCCAGAATTATAAAGCTCTAATAAAGGGCATACAGAGACAACTAAACATTTTGAAAATTACACAAATAAAATAGACAATTTGGATGATTGGAACACAGCGAAAATTAAAACTTTATGTGCATCACAAAAATTTACCAAATGAGAATAAAGGAAGCCCATGTAATTGGAAAAACTCTTTTGCAATGACTCATTAGACGAGGCACTAAATTATAAAATATATAGGAAACTACAGCACCTCTACAAGAAAAAGACAAATAACCCAATAAAATTTTGGCACAGGAAATGAACAGACATGTTCTCCAAGAAGAAGATCCTAGCAGACAACAAACATGTGAAGAAATGTTCATGATTACTAGCCATTGTTGTTACTGTTGTTAAGTGCCATTGAGTTAATTCTGACCCATAACAACCCTGTATAGGGTTTCCAAGGAGCAGCTGGTGAGCTTGAACCATTGATCTTGCATTTCAAACGACTTTTCAATCTGACACATTAGCCCACAGCACCACAAATGGAAATCAATATAACAATAAGATATCATTTCATACCAGCAATAGCAGAAAATATAAAAAATAAAAAAATAAAAACAAAAGTAGAAGACAATAAATGCTGGTGAGGATGTGGAGAGACTGGGTCCCGCCTACAAAGCTGGTCTAATAGCAAAATGGCCCAATCACTCTGGAAAACAATATCTTGCGTCCTCAGAAAGCTGGAAATAGAAAGAACTTCTTGTTGTCAATAAGTGCTGTTGATTTGATTCTGTCCCATAGTGACCCTGTATAGAGTTTGCAAGGAACAACTGATGAGCTTGAACCACTGACTTTGCAGTTTCAGCGACTTTGCAGTCTGACACATTAACCCACAGTGCCACACCATGACTTCAGAAATATTTTATGATCCAACAATTTCTCTACTTGGTATTTATCCACAAGAAATACAAGCAATAAAATCAGTAGATATATACATTTCAATGTTCATAGCAGCACTATGTACAATAACAAAAAGATGGAGACAGCCTAAGTGTCCATCAAAGAAAGAATGGATAAATAAACTTTGGTACATACACACAATAGAATATGATACTACATTGAAAGTAGCTGCAAGCCAGTGCATAACATGGACTAACTTTGAGGATATTATGCTGAGTGAAATTAGTCACAAAAGGAGAAATATTGCATAGAACCATTACTGTAAAAGATTAAGAAAAAGTACCCACACTAAAAGGGATTTTTTTTTTTTTTTTTTTTTTTGCTCATTAATGGGGTGTATGGGGTGGGGCAAAGGGAGGAAGGGGACGGTGGAGCACAGGGTAGGAAATAGACACAGGGTAGTTTGGCTGCTGGTGGGGGGGGTCGTAAATACATAGGAGGGGGAAGGGAATGGAAAAACAAGGCAGATGGGAGAACATTTATGCAGGTTTACATTGGCTAAGTGGGATAGAGGTAAATATTGAGATATGTACAACCTTGGAACAACATGGCTTTGGGACACAGTGATTGAGCTATGGTTTGAATGGGTAAAAGAGGGGAAATCATGTTAAGATGATTGGCTGTCATTTAAATCTTGGTTTTCCTTGCCTACTATTGTAAAATAGATACATATGTAGGAGAGAAAGGAATAGCCAGAAATATCAGCTTAGAAAGCTTGTAAGTCTGTTTTCAGACTATAACGATTGAAATACCTAAAATTGTGCTAGAACTGGCCCAGGGAAGGAGGCTTTCTGAGGTGCCTTTTCATTCCATAAGACCTTTGGTGGAATCCTGATCCCTATCCAGAATCTTCTGAGGTGGGAAACTTCCACTTGAAAGTACATGCACACCAGTCTGGATCAGCTAGAGGAAAAGAAGATACTTTTTGAGAGAAAGACCAGCAAGAAAAATAAAAAAACAATAATGGCAATCTGACTGACTACTACAAGTACATGCAAGTTGTTTACCCCAGAGCCATCAAGGCAAGTGTTTGAGTCCCCTCAGGGCAAACCCCCTTCCAAGACTAAGACTCAAGGGTAACACACAAGCAGGTATATGGTCTGACTGGTGACCACGTTGGTCACCAATAAGGGGAAGTGGAGGAAAAAAAAATCAATGAAGTTGTGAGCTAAGTCTGACCACGTTCAATAGATTCCTTTTAACATATGTTGAAAGCTGGTTGGCTTACATTATGGCAATACCTGTGGACTCCTACGTCCAGACACAGGGGCATGGCCACAGAGGACTAGAGTGGAGAGTGAAATATCCAATTGATAAGAAGTGAGGGAAGATGCACAAGAACACCCATATTTATAGATAGTACCCAATTGACCTGGCTTCAATGACTGGATGATCAGAACTCGACTAGAAGAAGAAAGAAGAGGAAAACAAAGAGTAACCACTATAATTTGATGAACTTGACCTATACTTATGGATGTAGTAGCTCAAAAGAGGGAATTAATCTTTACAGTGAGGATCATTCCCACCCCCTCAGTACACAGGTTTGACAGGAATGGGCAATTTAGACATTGGCTACCCAAAATGGGAGGGGTATAAAGGCAAGATGTGACTGGCTTACAAGCTATCAAGAGGGAGACGATTCCAGAGGGTGCAGAGGAAGGTAGAAACTGCACTGAGTGGTTTCCAACCTGTCTGGATGGGGCTGATGAAAAGAGATAGGGATAAGATTCTTGTGGTTAAATAGTGAATAATTGCTATCAGGATTGACTGTAAGTGTTGGAAATTAAAAGGTAGATATTTTGTACCAAAAGAAGTTGATTTTTCACTCCAAGAGTGGAGGTTCCTAGGACCATCAAGGTAGAAGAACAGAGTATGGCACCCTATCCAGAGAATCAGTGACGCCATAAATAGAGCCAGAGATGATGACATGTAGAGATTGAGCAGCTGGGGACTCTGGACTCAGGGAGGGAGAGGGGCTGTATGCTATTGGACTGGTGGCAGGCTTGAGGGCTGTACCCTTTGGTTGTTTGATGATGCATGGAAGGGATGGTAATCATTGCAATGAAAAAAATATGATAGGGGATGAATGTAAAACTAATGTTCTCCCATGTAAACTATCACATAATTCACACACACACACACACAAAGTAAATGGGCTAAGACTTTGGTTGTATTAGATTTGAAACATTATCAGGAAAGATCAGTCAAGTTATGAGCACATAGTGTTTTATTAAACTAAATGTATTTATTTCATCTTAATGATTATAATCATTATAGGGAAAGATGGGTAAAGAGGGCAAAAAAAAACAAACTCTTTCCCCTCCACCACCAATTAACTAGGTACAGCATTTTGACATTTTGATGACACACAGCCTGACTTAATTCACTGACATAGGTTGGAAAATAGCAATGGTAATTCTATGTAATTTATGGATTTTCTCCCAGAACTACTCCAATAAGTATCTTACTTCCTGAATCAAGCTGTCATGGATCTTACCACAACACTCTTGGAAGCTATGAAATCTAAGACCTCTTGTTAAGGAAAACAGGGTTGTAATTCTGTTAAAAGCTTGTTTTCTCTTGGCTAATCCAGGTGAATACCAGTCCATTTCTGCTCACTAATGCCTAAGATATCAATGTTTATGCTTTACATTTCATTTTTTACCATTTCCAATTTTCCTAGATTCATAGTTTTTATGTTCCATTGTGTGATTATTAATAGATGTTTACAGCTGATTTTCTTCATATTGTGTTGTGCACAATCAACAAATGAAGGTCCTGTGGGCTTTAGTCCCATGGGCTTTACTCCATTCATGTCAACAAGGTCAACTCTACTATGAGGAGGAAGCTTAGGCATTAGTGAGATGAAATGGAATGGTGCTGGTGATTATGAAGCTGACAATCACATGACTTACTATGTTGAAATGACAAATTGAAGAGGAATGGTGTTGCATTTATTGTCAAAAAGAACATACAGATCAGTCATGAGGTACAACACTGTCTATGATAGGATAATATCTTTGTGCATACAGGCAAGCGCAGTTAATACCACTATTATTCAAATTTACACACCAACCACTAAAGCCAGTGAGGATGAAAAAGTAGAATTTTACCAACTTCTTCAATTTGAAATTGACCAAACATGCAATCAAGATGTACTGATCATTAGTGGTGGTTGGAATGTAATGGTTAGGAGCAAAGAGGAAGGATAATTAGTTGGAAAATATGGCTTGGTGAGAGAAATGACACGGGATATCATGTGATACAATTCTGCAAAACCAATGATTTGTTTATTTTGAATACTTTCTATAGACAGAATAAGAGATGATTATACACATGGACCTCACCAGATGGAATACACATAAATTTAATTGACTATATCTGTGGAAAGAGAAGATGTAAAAGAAGCTCCATATCATCAATAAAAACAAAGTCAGGGACAGATTGTGGAACAGACCATCAATTGCTCATATGCAAATTCAAACTGAAGTTAAATTAAATGAAAACAAGTCTGCGAGAACCAAACTATGACCTTTAATATATCCCACCTGAATTTATAGATCATCTGAAGAACACATTTGATTCATTAGACAATAAAGAACAAAGACCAGAAGAGTTGTGAGATGATATCAAGAACATCCCACAGGAAAATAGCAAAAAGTCATTAAGAAGACAACAAGAAGGAAAAGATCAAAATTGATGTCTGAAGGGATTCTGTAACTTGCTCTCCAGCTTAGAGATGCTAAAGCAAATGGAAGAAATAAGAAGCTACAAGAGCGGAACAAAAATTTTCAAAGATCAGCTTGAGAAGACAGTCAAATATTACGACAAAATGTGCAAAGATCTGATGTCAGAAAACCAAAAGGGAAGAACACGCTCAGCATTTCTCAAGCTGGGGCAACTGATGAAAAAATTCAAGCCTCAACTTTCATTATTGAAAGGGCAAATTATTGAATTATGCAAAGAGGGCAAATTATTGAATGATGGAAATAGCGTTATAAGAAGGTGAAAGGAACACACAGAGTCACTGAACCAAAAGGAAATGGTTGATCTTAAGGAAGAATCCAAGGTGCATTGAAGGAATTGGCAAAGAAATTGGTAATTGGAATTGATGGAATTGGCACCAGGAATTGATGGAATAAAAATAGAAAATTTTATCCCTCACAAGAAAGTGAGGGTATTGGAGGCACTCATTCATCTATGCTAAGAAAATTGGAAGACAACTATCTGGCCAACTGATTGGAAGAGATCCACATTTGTGCCCATTCCAAAGAGAGGTGACCCAATGGAATGTGGAAATCATCGGACAAAATCTTTGATGTCCTGTGCGAGTAAAGTTTTACTACAGGTAAAACAGAAACAGCTGCAAGCATATATTGACAGAGAACTTCCAGATGTTCAAGAGGGATTCAGTAAAGGCTGTGGAACGAGGGATATCATTGCTGATATCTGATGGATATGAGCTGAAAGCAGAGAATACCAGAAAGATGTTTACTTGTGCTTTATTGACTATGCAAAAGCTTTTAGTTGTGGGATTACAGCTAGCTATGGACAACATTGCAAAATATGAGTACCCCTGAACACTGAATTGTGCTCATGAGGAATCTGTACCTGGACCAAGAGGCAGTTGTTCAAACAGAACATGGGGACATTGAATGGTTTAAAAATCAAGAAAGTGTGCAACAGGGTTGTATTTTTCACCTTATTATTCAACCTGTATGCTGAGCAAATAACCTGAGAAGCTGGGTTATATGAAGAAAAATGTGGCATGAGGATTGAAATAAGACTCATTAACAACCTGCAATATGCAGATCAAACAATCCTGCTTGCTGAAAGTTAGGAGGACTTAAAATACTTAATGATAAGGATCAAAGACCACAGCTTTCAGTATGGATTGCATCTGAATGTAAAGGAAACAAAATCTTCACCACTGGACCAATAAAAAACCTTCTTATCAATGGAGAAAATATTGAAGTTGTCAAAAACTTCATTCTTCTTGGATCAACTATAAACACTCACAGAAGCAAGAAATCAAATGACGTATTGCATTTGGCAAATCTGCTGCAAAAGAGCTTTTTAGTGTTGAGAAGCAAATATGTCAGCTTGAGGACTAAGTTATGCCTTATACAAGCCATGGTATTTTCAGTAACCTCATATGCATGTGAAAGCTGGACAGTGAATAAGGAAGTCCATAGAAGAATTGATGCTTTCCAGTTATAGTGTTGGAAAAGAATATTGAGAGTGTCGTGGGCTGTCAAAAGAACGGACAGATCTGTGTTGGAAGAAGTGCAGCCAGAGTGCTCCTGGGAGGCCAGGATGGCCAAATTTCGTCTCTCATACTTTGGACATATTGTCAGGAGGGACCAGTCACTGGTAAGAAGGATACATTGGTAAGGTGGAGGGTCAGAGAAGAAGAGGAAGACTCTCAGCGAGACAGGTTGGGAGAGTGGCAACAATTGTGAGAATGGCCCAACCAGGCACTCTGTTGTGCATTAGGTCACAGTGAATCAGTACTGACTCAATGGCACCTAAGAACTAAGAAGAACCCAGGGTACCAGCAATCTTAACCACTAAGTTACTATATAAAAATAAAACTAAGCTCCCAAGCTGGGGTCCTATTTCAGATCACTAGTTTCCTGAGAAAAAAGAAATCCAAATCAATAATTAGTGACATCAGGACATTATACTTAACATATTAGCAGCAAAAACTCAAGAGGCCAAACAACCCTGACCAGCTTGAGAAGTGTATCATTATTTACATAAGAAGTATGTATTTTTGAGAACAAGTATTGCAATAATCATCCCATGGAATCATTTGTAGCACTATTCAGTTTCTGTTTGTGCCACAGGTGGTGAGAAAACACCTTGGAGCAAGTGAGAGGAAAACATTGAGAAGGAAGACAGAAAACTGCCTCTTAAATTCCCATCAAATTGATGGCTTTCTTCACAGCCTTAGTTGACAAAATACAATCTTCAATTTGCTGATTTGAGAAGTCCATTTTCAAGGTTAAGATTAAGAATTTTTAGGTCTTTCTTTGCCATGGCCCATGAACTCCAGTCCTTCAATAGGTATCTCTTTCTCCTTTATTGCTTTCTGAACACACTGCTGATAGCACTTGAAGAGATAGCTGAACGGGTCCCCTTTGAGGAACCTCTCAGCAAACCACCAATTAAAGCACTGGTCCAATTCTTACTTCATGTTGGTGTATACATTCTTATTGCTTTTCATGGCGGTGTCAGTGGCTTGTGTCTGGGGGCATCTGATGTCGTCACTCATTGGAGCATCACTAGGCACGAGGTAACAGGCTCCCCACCGTCATCCAGCGGGTAAGTGCGTTTACTCTTCTGCTTGTTCACTATGGGTCTTGTCACTCACATGCATGAAGACCTCAGCACATCGTGTTTTATGAAGTAGATCTTCAAAATCAAGAACACATAGATGCCATAGATGACAAGAGAGACAAAACAATGAGCTAACAATGGTGAAGATGTTGTGAAATTTTTCCAGTGTTTGTGCTAAAAGCAAGATTGTAATGAGTTGCAATTGGCTGGAAAGAAATGAATAACAATGTTCCCACTGTTGTAACT
>NW_006408778.1:1702852-1719150 GCF_000296735.1 Chrysochloris asiatica | reverse complement strand
TTGTCTATCTGAAATTGGAGGAAACTCACATTTGGATTATTTCTACCAAGTTTGATAGTTTAATTATACTGGAAATCCTAGTTTAGAAGAAACACAGATTGATGATTACCAGCTTCTGAGGTGGTGATTAATGAATTCTAAGGTTCCTTTTGATGAGAATATCAGGAACCAACAATTATTGATGGTTACATAATCTAGAAAATGTACTAAATGTCACTGAGTTGTGCAACTTTAAATTATCATATTTAGACAAAATTTATATCAATTGAAAATCAAAGAAACACACAAAGAATCCATAAGAAGAAAAAGGCATATACAGTTGATTGAATTGTGATCCCTAAAATATGTTTTGAAAATCTAACTCCTATAATTATGGATTAAATCTCATGTTGGAATTAGATTTTCTTAATTTTGTTATTAAATCTGTATCAGTTTAGTGTATGTCTCAAACCTAATAATTTGGGGAAAATAATAATAACATATATGACACAGAGACAAGTAAACATAAAAGGGTGCAAGATAGATACCACCTTGAGATCATTAAAGAATTTAGTAACACTGGAAATTCAGAAATTAAAACAAGTAAATTTCCCCATGGTCAACAGAAAAAGAAACTCTGGCTAGAGCTGTTGCCTTGTATTTGAAATTCTACCCTCCTTAACTTTGAGAAAATAAATGTGCTATTATATTACAACAATATTAAGAGACTAAAATGGCATGCATGAAAAAGTATCTTTTTTCTGAAACAGAGGCACAGTTCTCAAAGGGATGAATACCTAGAAACTTAAAACTTGTTTTTCCTCAATCATAATATGAACATCTGTAAAAAACCTCCTGTTTCAAGTAACAAGTGAAAGGTATTAAAATGCCTATTCCACAACAGGTTGTGAATAGGCAGGACTTTTGTTTGTTTTAAGTTGAAGGAAAATGGTACAAGTCCCACTAATATATATACAGTTTCTCTGAATTTGTCTTTGAGTACTTGGTTGAAGTAAATAAATAAAATAAGATACAGTATGAAGTACTATGTTTGCTCAACTCACCACCTTCCCCTGGTTATGGGTTTGTTGCTCTTAGGTCCCGAGTGCCCCCTGGTGGTCTGAACATTCCCTGTGGGATAACACTGACTTACCCTCACTGTGATTCTATGACACTGGAATACATGACCATTTCCTCAGGGTTCAGACTTCAGCTGCAGGGAGAGTTCAGAATTCAGCTGCAGGGAGAACTGGGACTTGAGTTTATGTGGGTTGGTTAATAGTTGTTCTTTGTTGTGAGGTAACATCAAGTCAGTTTTGTTTTATAGAAACCCTGTGCAGACAGAATGAAACATTGCCTTTTACTTGGCCATCATTACATGTTACACTTGACCCCATTGCTGTTGCCACTGTGCCTATCCATTCTTTTGGGCACCTTCCTTTTTTGCTGACCTTCCACTTTACTTTTCCAAGGACTGGTTCCTTTTCATACCATGTCCAAAGTATGAGAAATGAAGTCTCTCCATACTGGCTTCTTTGGAACACTCTGACTGTACTTCTTCTAACACACATTTGATTGTTATTCTGGCAGTCCATATCTTTCATATCTTTTTTTTTTTTTTTTCATTCTTTTGAGGTTTACATGGGAGAACATCAGCTTTACACTCATCCTATTGTATTTCATTTCATTGCAATGATTACAGTCCCCTCCATGCATCATCAAATAACCAGCGGCTACACCACACAGGCCAATGCCCGGGCTGACAGCACACATACCTTTTCCCTTCCTGAGTCCAGTGTCTCCAGACACTATATCTGTCCACATCATTGTCTCTGTCTCCACCCTTGGTGTCACTGTCTCTCAGGGTAGGGTCCCGCTCTCCGTTCTTCTCACTTGATGGTCCCAGTAACCTCAGCTCCTGGGCTGCAATATCAATCATTCTCCTCCTTTTGTCAAAAAACATCTACCTCTATATTTCCTACCCTCACAGTCAGTCCTGATAGCAATTATTCACTATTTTACCACAAGAGTCTTATCCTCATTTCCTTTCACCAGCCCGGTCCCAACCAATTGGAATTTATTCAGTGGTGATTCTACCATCCCCCACCCCGTCTAGTACTAGGCTCCCTCTTGAAATCTTATAAGCCAGTCACTTCTTGCCTTTATAGATCCACCCCATATAAGGTATCCAAGGTCAAAGTTGCCCATCCCTGTCAATCAAGTGGGTGGGAGTGATCCTCACTATAAAGATTTTTACCTATAAGTATAGGTAAAGTTCATAAAATTGTAGCAGGTTACTCTCTTTTTATTCCCCTATTCTTTCTTCTTCCAGTCTAGTTCTAATCATCCAGCCATCAAAGCCAGGTCAAGTGGGTACTATCTGCAAGTATAGGTGTTCTTGCGCATCTCCCCTCACTTCATATCATTTGGACACCTCACTCTCTGCTATAGTCGTCTGTGGCCATGTCACTGCCTCTGTTCCCAGAAGTCCCTGGGTCTTGCCATTTTGCTGGCCATTCAGGTCCCCATCTGGGTTCACAGGGATCTATTGAATGTGGTCCAGCTTAGCTACCACCTTCAATTATGTTTTTCCCTCTATTCCCCTTATCGGTGACCAATGTGAATAGCAGTTAAACCACGTGCCAGCTCATGTATTCCCCTTGAGTCTCAGTCTTGGAAGGGGGTTTGCCTTAGGGTTCTTGGCCACTTGCCTTGATGGCTCATGGTGAACAGCTTACTTGTTCTTGTAGTAATCAATCAGATTGCCATTATTGTTCTGGGATTTTCCTGCCAGTCTCTCTTTCACAGAGTGTCTTCTGTTCTAGCCACTCCAGGCTGGTCTACCCTTCCTTTCCAGTGGAAATTTCCTACCTCAGTCAGTCCTGGATGGGGTTTTGGAGTCCACCTATGGGCTTGTGCAACTTAAAGGCTCTACAGAACGCCTCTTTCACTGAGCAACATCTAGCCCGTTTAAGGTATTCCAATCAGTTACAGACTGAAGACAGACTTACAAGTTTTCTTTAGTGATGATTCTGGTTATTCCTTTCTCCCCCTCTTAATTTGCTATTGCAATTTCTTTCTGCTTCGATCTCTGCTATCTGTTGACTGAGTTCCGGGTGGTGTTGCCATGTCTGTCAATCACTGGTTCTTGTCTGTTCTTTTTGGTTTGCATTCTAAAGATCTCCCTCTAGGATGTTTGGAAGCTTTAGATTGGCTTTGACAAAATCTCTTAGCTTCTGTTTGTCCTGAATTGTTTTGATTACACCATCCTATTTATTGACAGTTTTGCTAGGTAGACAAATACTGGTTGACAGTTTTCTTTTGTTTGTTTTATTTTAGGATTTTATATATGACTACCAATTGCCTTCTTATCTGCATGGTTTCTGCTGTGAGTTTGAAGCTTAATCTGAATTTCTTGCCTTTATAAGTAACACTTCTCTTTCCCCTGACTGCTATTAGGATTCTCTCCTTTTCCTTGATTTTGCAGATGTTGATTTTGGTATGTTTTGTTGATTTTCTTTTGGTGTCTATTCTTCCTGGGGGTTCATTCAGCTTCTTTAATGTTTATCTTCTAATCCTTTAAGATGAGAAAGAAATTTTCTTCCAGAAGCTCTTCAACTTTCTCCTCTGGGAACTTCTGAAATTCTTCCTGTTCTAGAATGCCAATAATTCTTAACTTATTCCTCTTCATGCTATCCTACTAGAATCTTAGACAATCTTCAGATTTTTTTTTTTATCCTTTTTTCTGCTTGCTCTTCTATTTTAGCAGTATTGATAGATTTGATTTCCAGCTCGCTGGTTTGGCATCCATCTCTTCAATTCTACTCCTTTGCCCTTTCATAGTATTGTCCATTTATGATATTTTATTATTAATCATCTGGACCTCTTTTGTAGATTTTGAATAGTTTCCATTGCTATATCTATCTTGTTTGATTGTACCTGTAACACTTTCCTAACTTCCTTCTTATATTCCTCCACTCCTCTGTAAACATTTGGATTTGTCTCGATGTCATTCTTCTGAATTCCTTCTCTTGGCAGATCCAAAGCCTGCTCTTCTTCTAATGGGAAGTCTATGTCTGCCTCCTTGTCATTTGTCTGTTACTCTTTTCTGTTTTTGAACATGTGCTGAGATCTTTGTTTTGTTTTCATGGACATTTTCAATAGTTAGATGTGTTTTCAATCAATAAATGAGTGTATGTTGCTGTGCTGCTAAGCTTATTGAGTGTCACCTGGTGGATGTGATCTGGAGATAGTCTTTCCTTTCCACGTCTCTTATTACTCAGCTGCAAATAGTTGGATAATTGTTTAATTCCTAGCAGCTTGTATTGGCTCCTGTCCAGATGGTGATATAGTATGAGGTATGCCTGTAGCTTGGCTATATGGCCATAATTGCTGTCTCTTCTTTGGTAATGTAAGGAGAGAAAGGTTCTCACCCCCAGGAAAACAGTCAGACCAAAAGGACCCCAAACAAAAACAATATAGAAGCAGAGACAACACACACACACACACACACACACACACACAGAAAAACAAAAATAAAACCATAGCTGATTGTCCAGTAGGCTTTCCTGCACAGGTCAATGTACTTTCATAGTAGAAACCTCCTGGGTTGGATGGAGGTGTCCACCATGAAGGTGTACAGATAGATGTTGATAATTGAATGGAAGAATGATTGTTCACTACTTTTATCTCTGTAGGTTAATTAGGTATCTTCGTATGCCCAGCATTATTCTCAAAATAGCTGCATCCTTGTTATAGTAGTTGTTATTGGCTCTTGCCTTTTATGTTGGTGTTTTACAAGATTCCATTATGATTTGGCTGTATGGCTGGATTGTTAGGTCCCACCCAAGTCAACTTTAGGGCTAAGTCCGAGAGTCAGATAACATAAGAAGCAGCCAAGGGATAAACTTGTGGGACCACTGGGGCTTTCAGGGATTTCCTCTTTGTGCCTTGTGAAAATTGGACCCTGTGAGCGCAATGCTGGAACATTTTATGGGTGTGTTCCCATATGGGTGTGTTACCTGAAGGTGGCTGCTTTGTGCAGAATGGGTGCAACAGGCAAAAGAATGAAATAAAAGTTTTAAAAAGCCCCCACACCTCTTTTCCAGATGCTACTCCATGGTTTTAGTGCTATATCATCCTGGCTGTGGCTCCACCCTCTGATCTCAGCCCAGGCTGGTAGTACCAAAGGCAGTGTCTGGATAGATTCAGAAATTGCCATGAATTTCTGACACAGTCAGATTTCTCCTCCAGTGGGTATTGAAAATTAATGCTCCTGACTTTATTTTATATCTAAAGCACTGGAACTATCTGGCAAAGCACCTTCTCTGTTTTTTCTTTTTTTTTGTGTGTGTGTGTGTACCTCTGCTGACTATCCTCCCCTGTATGTCTGTTCTCTTGCCCTTAAACTGGCCATCAATTCTTAATAGGTAGTTTTCTTTTCTTAGGCTACAAAAAATAAATGGAAAATTTCTTGTTTGTAATGTAAATGATTAAATGCATTTTGTTAATATGTTTTTATCCCTATGTTTTGGTATTAAAAATATATATGTAACATTTCCAAGACAAAAATTCCAAGTTGATACTTGCAAAAGTTTTCCGTAATTAAAAATTTCAGTAATCTTTTTCAGTTGGGTGTTATTTGGTTTTATGACACTGGAGCTTTTCTGAACAAACTTCAGAAATATAACATGCTTAACATTGCTATACTACATGTATTTACTAGGGACTTTTGGGTCCTAAAAGCAATCCCTGGATTATGAACATATTCTGTTCCTAAATCTATCACTAAGTCTCATTTGTAATTAAATCAGAACAGTTAGATACAGGGCATATTTTACAGTCAAACATTTGGTTTAGGGGATTAATAATCCCATCTATGCATAAAACACATTAAAGAGACTTTCATAGAGTTGGGGTTTAATGGTGGATTAAGGAGAAGTGTGGTGCAGAACTCCACCAGCAATAACACAGAATACTGGATGAAGCAAGTTCAGGGGATGGTCCCAGAATTCTGAACTACATATAAAGGAATATTTAGAAAATTTGAAGGCTTACACTCAGTGGAATTTGTAGCAGAAGTAAGAAAGGTAGTGTTTTCTGATCTGTGGCTGCCAGCCGGCTCTCAGAGTGTCCATCTTGGGTGTGAAGGAGCAGTTGAAGAGTCAGAGGAATGCTTCCACTGCAAAAGTCTAGCAGATAGTTGGAAATAAAGGTGTTTAAGTCTTTTTTTCTCTCTCTCTCTGTTCATTGGTCTCTCACTGTCTACACACCTCCACTTCAGTGAATAGAGGGCATGCCTGAGCAAATGGACACTACCCACCCACATAGGGTTGTACTATGCATTCGATTGGATCTGCTCAGCAAAGAACATGGCAACAGAATCTAAGAAGGGGGAAGGCACTGCTTAAAACCAAATGGTTATCCAAAATGGCTACAGCCAGCCCTAAAATGTTTATCCCTAGGAAAATGTCCTGAACGGGGGTTGTGGAGTGAGAGAGACAGACTAAAAAGAAAACAAATTGAAAATAAAATCCTGAGTTATGCCATAAGAAGCAAAGTAACATCTTGAAATTTCTTCTGTGGGCAAGAAGCCAAAGGATGTATAGTAAAGTCATATTCATATTTTCTTACAGATTATACACTGTAGTACCCCAATCTGTTTTGATTTGAAGTTTATTTTATTAGATAGTAGTATTGCCATTCCTGCCTGTTTTTTTTTTTTTTTTTCATTGCAATTAGCTTGGCATATATATATATTTTTTTTTCATCCTTTGACTTTAAGTTTTTATTTGTCTTTTTGTGTAAGGTGTGTTTCTTGTAGACAGCATATTGAAAGATCTTCTTTTCTTATCTATTCTGCCACTTTCCATCTCTTAACTTATGCATTTAATCAGTTAATATTCAGTGTAATTATCAGCAGGTATGGATTTATTGCATTCATTATGTGTTTTTTGTTTGTTTGTTTTCTGGTGCTGCTGCTTTATTTATTCGACATGTCTTCCTGTGCTGTTTATGTTTTTTGTGTACTTTCTTGTCAGTTTCCTGACAGTTTTAATGTTTCCATGTTCTTAGATTTTCATTTTCTTGGTATGATGTGAAGTATTAATTTTCTTTGAGGTTACATTATACTCCTTTAACTTTTCCCTCCATTCAATACAGTCTATTTTATCCTGTAATCTACCTGAGCTTCTCATCATCTGGATCTCTGTTCCTACATGTTTACCTTCTTTCACATTGTAATTGTTTTGAACATAGACTGACCTCCCAGATCCTCTGAATTCATTCTTATAATTTTGTTCTATTCTTGACTCTTCCATTTGCCAATTTAGTACTGGGAGGTGCTGCCATATATGTCAATTTCTGGTTGTTGTCTGTTCTTGTTGGTTCTCAGTCCACACAATTCCCTTTAGGATGTTTTGCAGCACATGGTTGGCTTTGTCAAAATCCCTAACTTCTGTTTATACTGGAATATTTTGATTACACCTTAGTATTGAATTGACAGCTTTGTTGGGTATAAGATTCTTAATTGGCAGTCTTTTTCATTCAGAACTTTATATGTCTCCTTATTGTCTTCTTGTCTGCATGGTTTCTTCTGAGTAATAAGATCTTAATCTGACTTTCTTAACTTTGTATGTAACTCTTCTCTCTTCCCTAGCTTCTGTCAGTATTGTCTCCTTATCTTTGATTTTGGAGAGCTTGATTATTTTGATAATTTTCTATTGCGGTCTATTCTTCATAGGGTTTGTTGAACTTTTTTTCTGCTTGCTCTTCCATCTTAGTAGTATTCAGAGATTTGTCTTCAAGCTCACTAGTTCTGGCTTCCATCTCCAATTCTACTCCTTTGCCCTTACAGTGTATTGTCCATTTCTGATATTCAATTATTAATTGTCTGGACCTGTTTCTGTAGGTTTTGAATTGTTTCGAATGCTGTATCTATTTTATTTGATTGTTCCTGTAGCATTTTCCTGACTTCTTCCTTATTTTTCTCAACTCCATTGTAAAGTATTTTGATATATTTTATAATATTTTTTTCTGAATCCCTTCTCAGGCATTTCCAAAGCCTACCCTCCTTCCAGTATGGAGTGTAGGTGTATCTCAAGCTCATTTATCTCAGTTACTTTTTCTTGTTTCTGGACATACGCTGATATGATCATTTATTTCTATTTCTTAGGCATATTCACTAGTTAGCTGTGGTCTTAATATTTAAATGTTTGGTTTTTTGTATTTTATGCTTTCTGATTGACTCCAGGTAGATGTGATCAGGAGATGGGCATCCCTTTTCACTGTCTTATTACTTGACTAATAGTAACTGTTTCAGGTGTTGGCTGCCTACCTGGTATATGGCAGCTGGTATTAGTTCTTGCTGGTTTGTGAGGCTTTATTGGGTGTGATTATAGCTTGAAAAAATATGCCCAAAATTTCTGTCTCTTCTTCGGTAAGAGTAGGTAGAGTAAGAGACCCCTAAAGGTAAGGGGGGACCTAAAAACAAAACATCAACAGAAATTTAGACAGATTGGATATTGTAGTCTGTAATCAAAGAAAAGAGAGAAGAGGGGAAAAAAAATCTGTAGCCTAATATGAATATGACTTTAATATCCTCTTTCAGCTTCTTGCCTTCAAGGCTGCCTGAGAAATATTAAGATGCCACTGTTGGTCATTATGTTGTAACGCCGGATTTAATTTTTTACCTGTCTCCTATTTAACTGGTCTATCCTGCTCTACAACCCCCGTATGGCCCTTTTCCTAGTAATAATCAGTTCAGGGCCAGCTGTGGCCATTTTGCACTCCCATTTGATTTTTTTGTTTGTTTTTTTTCTCCTTAAATGTTTTATTTTGAATTATGTGATCGTTTATATGGGAGAACAATAGTTTTATATTCATTCTATCATATATCGCCTCATTGCCATGGTTACAATCCCCTCCATGCATCATCAACCAACCAAAGGGTATACACTGCAAGCCTGCCCCCCAAACCCCTTGGGTCTTCAGCACACAGCTCCTCTCCCTCTCTGGATCTAAAGTCCCCAGCTGCTCCATCACTTCACATCATCATCTCTGCCTCCATTTTAGACATCACTGCTTCTCTGCGTAGGGTCCTGCCCTCCACTCTTCTCCGTAGATGGTCCTAGCGACCTCCGCTCCTAGACTGGAAAATTAATCAGTACCCTCCTTGCTATAAAATGTCTACTTTTACATTTCCAACCCTCACAATCAGTCCTGATAACAATTATTCACTATTGTATCAAAAGAGATGTGTCTGCATTTCATTTCATCAGCCCTGTGAAGCCAGATTGGATACTACTCACTGGAGATTCTATCTTCCTCCATGACCTCAGGATCTAGGTCCCCTCTTGAAAGCTTGTAAGCCAGTCACTTCTTGCCTTTGTAGCTCCCCTCCCCCATTTTGGGTAGCCAATGTCCAAGTTGCCCATCCCTGTCTACTCTGTGTGTGGAGGGGGTGGGAATGATTCTTGCTGTAAGGATTTGTTCCCTCTTTTGAGCTAATGCTTCCATAGGTATAGGTCAAGTTCATCAAATTGTTTCAGATTATGCTTTTTTCCCCTTTCTTTCTTCTTCTGGTTGAGCTCTGATCATCCAGTCATGGAAGCCAGGTCAAGTGGGTATTATCTGCAAGTGTGGATGTTCATGTCCATATGCCCTCTCTTCTTATCAGCTGGATGCTTCACTCTCCACTCTAGTCCTCTGTGGCTATGTCACTGACTCTGGGCCCAAGAGTCCCCAGGTCTTGCCACACTGCTGGCCAACCAGGTCTTCACCTGGGTTCACAGAAGTCTATTGAACATTGGAGGGCTTAGCTCGCTACTTCATTGCTGTTTTCCCCTCACTTCCACTTATCAGTGATGAGCGTGGTCACCAATCAGAACATGTATTCCCATTGAATCTTAGTCTTGGAAGTGGGTTTGCACTGAGGGCACCCGACCACTTGCCTTGATGTTTCCTGGCAAGCAACTTGTTTGTTCTTGTAGTAACAGTCGGTCTGCCTAAGTTGTTTTATATTTTTCCTGTAGGTCTTTCTTTCAACATGTATCTTCTGTTCTTCTAGCCACTCCAGGCTGGTCTGCTCATCCTTTCAAGTGGAAATTTCCCATCTCTGGAGATCTGGATGTGGTTCAGGCTTCCACCTATAGTCTTATGTATTGCAAAGACTCTGCAGGAAGCCTCCTTCACTGGGCACCCATTTTAAGTATTCCAATCAGTTATAGGCAGAAGACAGACTTACAAATGTTCTATGGTGATGTTTCTGGCTATAATACAAGGAAAACCAAGATTCAAAAGACAGCCAAGCATCTTAACATTATTCTCCTCTTCTCTCCATTCCAACTATGTCTCAATCTCTGTATCCCAGAGCCCTGTTGTTCCAAGGTTGTGCATACATCATTATTTACCTCTGTCCCACTTAGCCCTTGCCAGACCTGCTGTGTAGATGTTGTGTTCAAGTGTTAATTTTGGTTCTTTCTTCTTTTTTGGATGTGTGCATTTATTGAAATAAATTGTCCTCTCAGCACTGCTTTCTCTGTGTCCCAAAGATTTTGGTATGTTGTGTTTTCATTCTTATTTATTTCTAGAAACTTTGTGAATTTACGTTTACTTTTTTCTACTACCCAGTCACTTTTCAGCAGGGTGTTATTCTGTTTCCATTTGTTTGACTTGATTTCCTTGGTCTTCCTATTGTTAATTTCTTATTTGATAGCATTGTGGTCTGTGAAGATGCTTTGTAGTATTTTGATATTTGTAAATTTATGCAGAATTGTTTTGTGGCATAAAACATGGTCTATTCTGGAGAATGTTCCATGTGCACTGGAAAAAAAATGTGTATTGTGCAGTTGTTTGGTTGAATGCTCTGTACACATCTATGAGGTCCAGTTGGCTGATTGTGTTGTTTTGTTCTTATGTGTCTTTGTCAAGTTTCTTCCTGGTTTTTGTATCCATTTTTGAAAGTGGTGTATTAAAATAACCCACTATTATTGTAGCTTCATCTATTTCTTTCTTCAAATCTATTATAGTTTGCTTTATATATTTTGGAACTCTTTCATTGGAAGCATTGATATTTATTATGGTTATTTCATCTTGTTCAATTGCCCTTTAATCATGAGATAATGTCTATCTTTATCTAGTATGCTGTTTTTGCCTTAAAGTTTATTTTATCAGAGATTAGTACTGTCACTCCTGTTCACTTTTGATTGCAATTAGCTTGGTATGTTTTTTTCCATCCTTTGACTTTTAATCTGTTTTTGTCTCTGTGTGTGAGATGTGTCTCTTGCAAACAGTATATTGAAGGATCTTGTTTTCTTATCCATTCTGCCATCTTCCATCTCTTAACAGGTGCATTTAATCCATTTATATTCAGTGTAATTACCAATAGGTATTGATTAATTCCTGCTATTATGTTTGTTTGTTTATTTTTTGTGGTGTTGATGCTTCTTTGTTCTGTGTGTTTTCCTTTATTGCGTTCATGATTTTTGTGTTCTTTCTTATGAGTTTCCTCATAGTTTTAATGTTTCCATGTTCTTCTTGGTTTTTCATTCTCTTGGTATGTTGTGAAGTGTTAAATTTCTTTGAGGTTGCCTTATAGTCCATTAACTTTTCTCTACATTTAGTACAGTCTATTTTATCCTGTAATCTACCTGACCTTCTCACTCTCTGGATCTCTGTTCCTATGTGTTTATCTTCTTTTACATTGTACTTATTTTGATCATAGACTGACCTCCCAGATTCTCTGAGTTTGTTCTTATAGTTTTGTTCTGTTAACAACTCTTCTTTCTGTTGACTTAATTCAGGGAGGTGTTGTCAATTATGTAAATCTCTTGTTGTCAGTTATGTAAATCTCTGGTTGTTGTCTCTTCTTGTTGGTTCTCAGTCCACAGAACTCCCTTTAGGATGTTTTGTAATGCAAGGTTAGCTTTGGCAAAATTCCTTAGCTTCTGTTTATCTTGGAATGTTTTGACTATACCATCATATTTGATTGATAGTTTTGCTGGATAAAGGATTCTTGGTTGGTAATTTTTGTCTTACAGATTTATATATATTTCTCCCCATTGCCTTTTTGCTTGCATGGTTTCTGCTGAGAGATTTGAGCTTAATTTGACTTGTTTGCCTTTGTATGTGACACATCTGTTTTCCCTGGATGCATTCAGAAGTCTCCTTATCTTTGAGTTTGGAGAGCTTGACTATGATATATCTTGGTGATTTTCTTTTGGGGTCTAGCCTTCCTGGGGTTCGTTGAGCTTCTTGAATGTTTATCTTTTCACTTTTCAGGATGTTAGAGACATTTTCTTCTAGCAGTTCTTCAACTATTTCCTCTGTGGACTTGTGTGATTCTTCTTGTTCTGGAATGCTGATAATTCTTAAGTTATTCTTCTTCATGTTGTCCAACATGAATCTTAGACCTTCTTCAGAATTTTTATCCTTTTTGTGTTTGTTCTTCTATCTTCGTGGTATTGAGAGATTTGTTCTGCCTTCCATCTCATCTATTCTCCTCTTCCCTTTCAAAGTGTTCTCTATTTCTAATATTTTGTTATTGATCATTTTAACCTCTTTCTTTAGGTTTTGAATTGTTTCCAATGCTGTATTTATCTTATTTGATTGTTCCTGTAACACTTTCCTGACTTCTTCCTTATTTTTCTCAACACCATTGTAGAGTGTTTTCAAACATTTTATAATCATTTTTCTGAATTCCTTCTCAGGCATTTCAAAGGCCTGCCCTCCTTCCAGAATGGAGTCTAGGTCTACTTCTAGGTCATTTGTCTCAGACATTTTATTGTTTTTCTGGACATGTGTTGATATGGTCATCTGCTTTTGCTTCTTGGACATGTTTAGTGTTTATCTGTGGCCTTAATACTTAATTGAGTATACGTTTTGGTATTGTTTATGCTTTCTGATTGCTTTCAGAAAAATGTAATCAGGATGTGGGCTTCCCTTTTCACTCTTCTTATTGTTTAACTCAGAGTAACTTTCCTGGTATATGGCAGTTGGTATTGTTTCTTGCCTGGGTTTTGGTGTTTTAGAGTGTGATTGTAGGTTGGCTTTATGGCAGCAGTTGCTGACTCTTCTTGTGTAATATAGGGAGACAAAGAGTCCTCCAAAGGCAGAGGGGGAACATATAACAGGAAAACAACAGCAGCAGGAGTAAAAAATGAGAGAAAGAAAAAAAAAAAGACTAAAAAACAGCAACAATGAAAACAAGACTAATACTGCAGTCTCTAATCACAGAGAAGGGAGAGAAGAAAAAGAAGGAGAAAAAAAAAATCTTAAGCCTAATATGAGTATGACTTTAATGTCCTCACTTCAGCTTACTGCCTTCAAAGCTGCCCGAGAAATTCCAAGATGCCTGTGTTTGTTGTTATGCTACATCTCAGGCTCCAGTGCAACCTTCTTCCTGTTTTGCTTTTAAATTCTCTTTCCCCCCCTACAGCCCTCTCCTTCTCTTTCCTGTGCTAAAAAGAAGAACAAAAAGCAAACAAGAAAAGTTCAGGGTCTGCTCTTGGGCTGAGTATCTGTCGGCCTCTTGGTTTTAAGTGGAAACTGTCTCCTTAAGTTTCAAGGAGATCTGTACACATGCATAGTAGAACCCTCTCAGGGTGGGGCTAGGGTGTCCACTAGCTCAGCCACTCCTATAGTCATTAGAATGGAGGTACACAGACAGCAAGGGACCCATGAACAGATACAAAAAAAAAAAAAAAAGTATGTCCACACCTCTGTTTCCATTGCTCTTTCAGGCGTCTGTGGCTGCTCTGATCCTTTCCCCTCTTGGCCTTACACAAGATGGTGGCGCCTGGAGCATCAGAGTGTCCCAAACCAGAAAGCAATGGGTTTCTTGCTTCTGCCACAAACTCCCCCAGCTTTAAGTCTTCAAACCTTCTAAATATTTCTTTATATGTTGTTCAGAGTTCTGGGACCATCTCCTGAGACTTCTTGGTTCTGTATTCTGTGCTGTTGCCAGCAGAGCTCGTCACTGAACTTCCACCTGATCTGCCATCTTGTTTGTCTCCCATTTGTTTTTAAGTGGAAACTGTCCCTTTAAATTTTGAGGAGATCTGTATATATGGCCTAGTAGAACACTCTGGGGGTGGAGGTGAGTGTGTCAACTCACTCAGTCACCAGAATGGGAATGCACAGACAGCAAGAGATTAATGAACAGATGCAAAAAAAAAAAAAAAAAAAAAAAAAAGAATGTAGCCACCAGTCCATGACAGCTCTGATCTTTTCCTTGCTCAGTCTCACTCAAGATGGTAGCTCCGGGTCTAGTGAGCCCACTGGATTTGAAAGGATGAGAATTCTTGCTTCCACTACAAATTCTACTGGCTATAAGCTTTCAAACTTTTAAAATATTCCTATATATGTGGTTCAGAGATCTGGAACTGTACCCTGAATCTGCTTCATCTGTTATTCTGTTTTACTGCTGATGGAGATACTCACTGCACCTCTCTTCAATCTGTTTTTTTTTGTTTGTTTGTTTGTTTGTTTGTTTCTCTTTTTTTCCTGTTACTGTTTAATTTTTTGGTCCCATTTTAACTGCAGGGGACTCATTCTCTCTCTATGTTACCCAAGAGGAGACAGCAAGTTTGGCCATATAGAGAAGCTACACTCACACCCTATACAATTTCACCATCCAGGCAATCAGAAAGCTTAATAATACATCAACAGATATTAATCAAATTATTGAAAACACACATAACTATTGAAGACGCTGAAGAAACCACTGACCATTATGACCCATGTCCAGAAACAAGATAGTGTAATTGAAACAAATTAGTTAGACAAAGACCTAGACCTCACATTTGATGGAGGGCAGGCTTTGGACTGCCTGAGAAGGATTTTGGGAAAATGATGTTGAGGTACAGCCAAACACGTCACAGAGGGTTTAAGAAAAATGAAGAAGTCAGGAAGGCACTGCAGGAACAAACAAATAAGATATGCAACATGGCAAACAATTCAAAATCTGCAAAAATAGGAACAAAGATTAATAATAAAATATCAAAAATGGACAATACACTGAAAGCAAAAAGGAGTAAAATTAAATATTAAACCCTGATTTCTTAACAGAAACCATGCAGGCAAGCAAGAAGACAACAGGGATACATGTATAAAACTCTGAAAGCAAAACACTGCCAACCAAGAATTGACTATCCAGCAAAGCTCTTAATCAAATATAATGGTGTAAGAAAATGTTCCCATATGAGGAGAAACTAAGGGACTTTGTAAAAGCCAATCAAGTGCTTCAAAACATCCTAAAGATCTTAAAGGGAGATCTTTGGACTGGAAAACAAACAAACAAACAAACAACCCCCCCCCCAAAAAAAAAAGACAACAACCAGAGATTGACATACATGGCAACAGCACCTGCAACACAATCGACAAATGGAAGGCTTCACAACTGAAAAAAACTGTAAGAATTAATTAAGACGGTCTGAGAGGTATATTTATGATCAAAACAATTACAATGTGAAATAAAGTAAAAATTAGTAGCTGCATGATAAAACAGACTGTTTTAAATGGAGGGAAAAGTTAAAAGAATATAGGGTAACCTCTAAGAAAATTAATACTTTTCAACATAACATGAAACTGAAACTCCAAGAATGGGATACAGGGCGGGTTTGTGGAGGTGCAGTGAAGTTCACCGTCAGTGATACCACAGAATACCAGGCAAAGCAGATCAAGGGCAGAGCTTCAAAACTTGGGACCACAGAGATAGGAATATTTAAAATGTTTGATGGCTTATAGCTAGTGGAAATTGTAGCAAAATTAAGAAACCCCTCATTTTTTAATCTTCTGGGTGGCAGTCCCGAGCATACAATTTGGGCAAAACCAAATGGCAAGACCAAGTGGGGGAGCAGACACACCATGGAAAAATGCCGCAGGAAGATCGGAGCAAAAGTGGACAATATAGTTTGTTGGTTCTGTTTGTTCTGATATTCTTTCTTTTTTTTTGGTATCTGTTCATTGCACCCCCCCACACTGTTTGTGCACCTCCATTCTGGTGACTAGAGGGGGTGCATGATGTATTGGACACCCCCACCCTCACCACTGGTGGGTTCTTCTGCCATGCATGCACACAGATACTATCAGACAAAGAGCTGTCCCTGAAGTCTATTTTCTTTTTTTTTTAAAAAAAAAAATACGGGAAAGGCCAGGACAGGAGTGCAAAGAGGGAAAGAGAATTTAAAAAACAAAACAGGTTGAAAATAAAATTAAATCCTGAAGTACAGCATAACAGCCAACAGTGGCATGTTGAAATTTCTCAAGCAGCTTTGAAGGCAAGAAGCTGAAGAGAGATCATTAAAATCATACTCATATTA
>NW_006408778.1:1700990-1702716 GCF_000296735.1 Chrysochloris asiatica | reverse complement strand
GCTATTTTGTTGCTATATGCCCCAATTCTTTGGGGGACACTTTCTCTCCCTATATTACCCAAAAAGAGACAGCAACTGCTTCCATATAGTCAAGCTACAACCACACTCTATAAAACACCAAAACCCAGGCAAGAACCAATACCAAATGCCATATACCAGGGAGACAGACAACACCTGTGAAAATTACTCAGAGTTAAGCAATAAGAACAGTGAAAAGGGAAGCCCACATCCTGATTACATATATGTGGAAGCAATCAGAAACCATAAACAATACCAAAACACATACTCCATTAAGTATTAAGGCCACAGATAAACATTCAACATGTCCAAGAAGCAAAAGCAGATGACCGTATCAGCACATGTCCAGAAACAAAACAAAATTTCTGCAACAAATGACCTAGAAGTAGACCTGGACACCATTCAAGAAAGAGGGCAGGCCTTGAAAATGCTTGAGAAAGGAATTCAGAAAAATGATTATAAAATATTTCAAAACACTTTACAATGGAGTTGTTAAAAATACGGAAGAAGTCTGGAAAGCGCTACAGAAACAATCAAATAAGATAGATACAACATTGTAAACAATTCAAAACCTACAGAAAGAGGCCCAAACAATCAATAACAGAATATCAGAAATAGACAATACTCTGAAAGGGCAGAGGAGTAGAATAAAAGAGATGGAAGGTAGAGCCTGTGAGCTGGAAGACAAATTTCTCAATACCACAAAGATAGAACAGCAAACCGATAAATGGATAAAAAAGTCTGAAGAATGTCGAAGATTCATGTTGGACAACATGAGGAGGAATAACTTAAGAATTATCAGCAGTCCAGAAAAAGAAGAATCACACAAGCCCACAGAGAAAATAGTCGAAGAACTGCTGTAAGAAAATATCACTAACATCTTGAAAAGTGAAAAGATAAACATTCAAGAAGCTCAAAGAAACCCAGGAAGGATAAACTTCAAAAGAAAATCACTAAGACATATCATAATCAAGCTCTCCAAAATCACAGATAAGGAGACACTCTGGAAGGCAACTAGAGAAAACAGATTTGTTACATACAAAGAAAAGCAAGTCAGATTAAGCTTGCATCTCTCAGCAGAAACCAGGCAGGCTAGAAAGCAATGGGAAGACAAGAAACCTGAAAGACAAAAAAAAAAACAAAAAACAACAACAACAACAAAATACTACTGACCAAGAATCCTCTATTCAGAAAAGCTGTCAACCAAGTATGATGGTGTAATCAAAACATTACTTGATAAACAGAAACTAGGGGATTTTTCCAAAGCCAACCCTGTGCTACAAAACATCCTAAAGGGAGTTCTGTGGACTGAGAACCAACAAGAATAGACAACAACCAAAGACTGACATACATGGCAGCAATTCCGAGAATTCCATCAACAGAAGGAAGAGTCGAGAATAGAACAAAACTATAAGAACAAACTCAGAGAATCTGGGAGGTCAGTCTATGATCAAAACAAGTACAATGTAAAAGAAGGTTAAAAAATAGGAACAGAGATCCAGTTGGTGAGATGGTCAGGTAGATTACAGGATAAAATAGACTGCATTAAATTCAGAGAAAAGTAAGTGGATTATAAGGCAACCTCAAAGAAAATTAACACTTCACAACATAACAAGAAAGAGAAAATCCAAGAAGAACATGGAAACATTAAAACTATGAAGAAACTCATAAGACAGAACATAAAAAAAAACAGGAAATCAACCAAGGA
>NW_006408778.1:1664079-1700305 GCF_000296735.1 Chrysochloris asiatica | reverse complement strand
GACAAAAACAGATTAAAAGTCAAAGGATGGAAAAAATATACCAAGCTAATTGCAATAAAACACGAACAGGAATTTCAGTACTAATTTCTGCAAAATAAACTTTAAGGCAAGATGGACATGATTAAAGGGAAAGTTCAACAAGATGAAATAACCATATTAAATATATGCTCCTAATGGAAGAGCTCCAAAATATATAAAGGAAACTCTAATAGATTTGAAGAAAGAAATAGTTGAATCTAAAATAATAGTGGGTGATTTTAATACACCACTTTCAAAAATGGATAGAATGGCCAGAAAGAAACTTGAGAAAGACTCAGAAGAAATAAATAACACATTCAGCCAAATTGACCTCATAGATGTGTACAGAGCATTCAACACAACAACAGCACAATATATATTCTTTTCCAGTTCACATGGAACATTCTCCAGAAGAGACCATGCCTTAGGCCACAAAAAAACCTTCATAAATTTGCAAATATCAAAATACTACAAAGCATTTTCTCAGACAATGCTATCAAATTAGAAATCAACTATAGGAAGACCAAGGAAATAAACTCAAGGACATGGAAACTGAATAACACACTGCTGAAAAGAGATTGGGTAGTATAAGAAATTAAACATGAGTTCACAACGTTCCTAGAAACAAATGAGAATGAAAACACAACATACCAAAATCTTTGGGACATGGTAAAAGCAGTGTTGAGAGGACGATTTATTGCAATAAACACACACATCCAAAAAGAAGAAAGAACCAAAATTAACACATTAACACAGCATCTACAACAATTAAAAACAGACCAACAGAGGGAAACTACAGCCACCAAAAGAAAAGAAATAATAAAGATTAGAGCAGAAATAAATGAGATAGAAAACAGAAAAACTATAGAAACAATCAACAAGACAAGAAGCTGGTTCTTTGAAAGGATTATCAAAATTGACAGAACATGGCAGACCTAACAAAACAAAAGAGGGAGAAGACACAAATAACACATATTAGAAATCACATAGGTGATGTCACAACAGAACCAAATGAAATAAAAAGGATAATAACAGAATACTATGAAGAGTTGCACGCCAACAAATTTGAAAACTTAGAAGAGATGGATACATTTTTAGATAAACACAACCTACCTAAACTTGCACACAGTGAAGAAAAAACCTGAACAGACCCATAACAAAAGAAGAAATTGATCAGGTCATCAAAAGACTCCCAACCCAAAAATGTCCAGACCCAGATGGATTCATTGGAGAATTCTACCAAACATTCAGTGAAGAACTGTCACCAAGTCTAATCTGCTCAGATTATTCCAGAAGATAGAGGAGGATGGAAAACTTCCTATTATGTTTTATGAAGCAAGCATAACCCTCATACCAAAATCAGGAAAGGACATCACTAAGAAAGAGAAGTGTAAATCAAAATTCCTCATGAACAAAGAGGCAAAAATTCTGAACAAAATCCTAGCCAAGATAATCCAGCAGCACATCAAAAAATGGGCACAGGACATGAACAGACCTTCACCAAGGAAGACATTTGGGCAGACCACAAATCTATGAAGAAATGTTTATGATTATTAGCCATTGTTGTTGTCATTAAGTACTGTGGAGTCGGTTTTGACTCATAATGACTATGCACAGTGTTTCCGAGGTGGCACATATTTATGGGAACAGAAATCCTCATCTTTCTCCTGCTGCACAGCTGATAGTTTTGACCTTGAAGTTAACAGCCCAATTCATAACCACTACGCTACCAGAACTCCTTAACCAGATGAAAATCAAAACAACAATGAGATATCTCACACCAGCAATAACAGCAACGTTTAAAAAAGTAGAGGACAATAAATGAATTGTGAGGATGTGGAGAGCCTAGGACCCTACTACAATGTCAGTGGGATTGCAAAATAGTCCAACCACTCTAGAAAGCACTATGGTGCTTTTTTAGAAAGTTAGAAATAGAAAACTTTAGGATCCAGCAATCCCACTATTTGGTATTCATCCACAAGAAATATGAGCCATAATACAAGTAGATATAGGCACCCCAATGTTTCTAGCTGCACTATTTACAATAACAAAAAGATGGAGACTGCCTTAGTGCCCATCAGTGGAAGAATGGATAAATAAACCAGGTTCATCCACGCAATGGAATACTATGCTACCTTGAAGAATAATAAGAAAGCTGTAAGCCACTACTTAACATGGATGAAACTTGAGGACATTATGCTGAATTAAATTAGTTAGACACAAAAGAAGAAATACTACATAAAACCATGATTGTAAAAGCTTAAGAAAAATAGCCACACTAAAAAGAATATATATATATATATAGTTGGTAAGTTGGTGTGTGTGAGGAGTATGAGGAAAGAGAGAGGGAAGTAGAGCACAGGGCTCTGGAATACAAGGATTGATGTACAGTCTGAATAGATAAAAACAGGGAACTAATGTTAAGATGCTTGACTATCTTATGAATCTTGGTTTCCCTTGTCTACTATTATAAAATAGACACTTGAGGAGGAGAGAAAGGAATAGCCAGAAACATCACTATAGAAAGCTTGTGTGTCTTCAGCCTATAACTGATTGGAATACATAGAACTTACCCAGTATAAGAGGCTTCTTTCGGAGGCTTTGCAGTGTATAAGAAAAAGGGACACAAACAAGGCTTTCTTTAGAATTAGTATATAATTGGTTCTCGTCCAATAAAATAATTTCAAAGTGTTTATCTTTACAGTTACTTGCTATTGGTTATTGCCAAAATACATGTGTCTTTTAAAAAGCCTATAAATAAGTAAATGTAAAATAATCTTCCTTATTTAATTAAATTTGAATATCATCCTAGCAAAAAATCCTAGCCAATAGAATCCAACAAAACATCAAAAAAATAATACCACATGACCAAGTAAATTTAATCTCCGAGATGCAAGGATGGTTCAACATTAGAAAAACAATCAATGTAACCAACCATATAAATAATAGAAGGAAAAGAACCACATTTCATATCAATTGATGTATAAAAGGCATTTGACAACATAAATTCCTAGGGAAAAAACAACATACTCAATAAAGTAGGAATTTAAGGCAAATTCTTAAAAATTATTAAGAGTATATATACAAAATGAGCAGCCAACATCACTCTCAATGGAGAGAAACTGAAAGCTTTCGCTTTACAAACAGAAACCAGACAAGGATGCCCTTTATCACCACTCCTATTCAATATTGTGTTGGAAGTGTTAGCCAGAGATATAAAAGCAATATAAGGAAATTAAAGGCATCTAAATTGGCAAAGAAGAAATAAAGTTGTCTCTATTTGCAGATGACATGATTCCATAGATATAAAACCCCAAAGACTCAGCACAAAAATATTGCTAGAACTCACTGAAAGATTCAGCAAAGTGAAAGGGTACAAGATCAACATACAAAAATCAGGTAGATTCCTCTATACTGATAGTAACAGCACTGAACAAGAAATTAGGAAATCAATACCAATTATAAGAGCCACCCAAAGGATGAAATATTTATGTAAATCAATGTAACCCAAGAAACAATGGACCCATATGAAACAACAACTAAAAAACCAACAAACAAAGAACCCCACAAAACTACAAAATACTAGTATAAGAAATCACACAGACTTACCAAATAAATAAATGAAAAAAATTATTATTTGTTGGTTACCGGTTGGTGGGTGTGGAGTGAGGAATGGATGATAGAGCATAGGATAGGGAATAGAAATATCATAATTTGGGTGTTGGGGTGGGTAGTACACAAGTAGGTCGAGGGGAATGGAAGAACAAGGTAGATAGGGAAATACTTAGGCAAGTTTTCATGGGATAAATGGGACAAAGGTAAATAATGATGTATGTTCAACCTTGGAACAGGGCTCTGGGATACAGGGATAAAGGCATAATGGATAAAAGAGTGGAAATAATGTTAAGATGTTTGACTGTCTTATGAATCTTGGTTTCCCTTGCCTTCTATTGTAAAATAGACAAGTGATTGGGATAGAAAGCAATATTGGGAAACATGATTACACAAAGATTATAAGCCAGTCTTCAGTCTATTACTGATTGGAAAATCTAAAAGGGGTACTAGACTTGCCCAGTGAAATAGGCTTCCTGAGGAAATTTTGTAGTCTATAGGACCTTAGGTAGAATCCTGAGCCCCATCCAGAGCCTTATGTGATAGGACATTATTACTGGAAAAGAGAAGGTGACTAGCTTTGAATACCTAGAGGAACAGAAATTCCTCTTGAAAGAAAGACCAGGAGGAAAAATAGAAAAAAACAAGAATGGCAGTCAGATTAGCTCCTAGAAGAACAAACAAGTTGTTTGCCAGGGAACAATTAAGTAAGCAATCAAGCCCCTTCAGGACCCTCTAAGAATGAATCTCATAGGGAACACAAGAGCAGACATGTAAGCTTGCTGCTGGTGACCATGTTGGTGTGCTGGTGAGTGGAAGAAGGGGAAAGGCAGCAATGAATATATGGGCTGAGTTTGACTAAGTTTCATGGACCCCTGTCAACCTGTAGGTGAGAGAAATAAGAGGAAGGGCTGGTTGGTCAAGAGTGTGGTGAGACCTGGGGAATCCTGAATCCATATACAAGGACATAGTCACAGAGGGCTACATCTGAGAGTGAAACATCAAGCTTATATGAAGTGAGGGGAGATGCAAAATAACATCCAAACTTGTAGATTATACCTATTTGACCTAGCTTGATGATCAGAACTTGACTAGAAAAATTTAATTTTTTTTTCATAAAAGAAACAAATGTAAATTGCTACAAATACCAGCGAGAGGGAAGGAGTCTTCATATCAAGTGTCAATCCTATTTTCTCTGTATACAATGTTGATAAAGACAGGCAACTTAGAGACTGTTTACCTAAAATGGGGGTGGGTGGGTGGGTATAAAGGCATGAAGAGACAGGCTTACAAGTTTTCAAGAGAGAGTTGAGTTTAATAGTGTGAGATGGAAGTTAGAGTCTCCATTGAATTGTTATCATCTTATCTAGAGCAGAATGGTAAAAAGAGACGTGGATAAGATTCTTATCATTCAATTGTGAGTAATTGTTATACCTAATTGCAACTGTCACAACTGTAAAGACAGGCATTTTGTAACAAAAAGGAGGAAGTAGTTAATCTAACAATTCAGGAAGAGAGAAACCTAGGACCATCAAGGGACAAGAGCATAAGCAGAATGTGGGACCCTATCCAAAGATGCAGTGACACCAGAGATGGAGACAGAGATGAGGACATGGAGAGAGGGAGCAGATGAGGACTCTGGACTCATGGAAAGAGAGTGTCTTGGTGCTGGAGTCCAGGAGGCAGGCTTGCAGAATATACCCTTTGGTCGATTAAATGATGATATATTCCAGATCTTTGTTGTGTACATCCCCTTTGACAAACCAAACAAACACACAACAAACAAATAAACAAATGGAATAGAAGCAAATATTGTTGAATGATGATGTACGCATGGGATTGCAATTATTGCAATGAAACAATGAGTGTAAAACTGATATACTCTCATGTATACTGACACTTAATTCTCAATTAAAACTTATATATATGTGCGTGTATGTGTGTGTGTATATATACAGGGCTTGTTGTTGTTCTTAGGTGCCATCTATTTGGTACCAACCCACAGCAACCTTATGCACAGCAGAATGAGACACTGCCTGATCCTGGGCCAACCTCACTATTGTTGCCACACCTGAGTCCATCGATGCTGCCACCTGGCCAATCCATCGCATTGGATGTCTTCCTCTTTTTCTCTGACCCTTCAACTTACCAAACATGATATCCTTCTCCAGCAACTGCTCCCTCCTGATAATATGTTCAAAATATGAGAGACAAAGTTTCGCCATCTTGGCCTCTAAGGAGCACTCTGGCTGCACTTCTTCCGAAACGTATCTATTGGTTATTTTGGCTGTGCATGGCACTTTCAAAATTCTCCTCCAACACCATAACTCAAAGGAATCAATTCTCCTATGGTCTTCCTTATTCACTGTCCAGCTTTTGCATGCATATGAGGTTATTGAAAATGCCATGGCTTGGGTCAGGCGCACCTTAGTCCTCAAGGTGACATCTTTGCTCTGCAACACTTTAAAAAGGTCTTGTGCACTACTTCTAGTTCTGGGCTGCAGCCAGTGGAGCCAGGTAGGGGAGGTTCTGGTGAGAAGGGAGGGGGAGCTCACGAAGGAAGCGTTCATATTAGAAAACCCACAGCTTCCGAACTATCATAAGATCTAGGACTTCAGTTTCCCAAACACTTATTTTTAGAAAAATCACGCTACTAAGGAAAATATGGGCATCTTAAGACTCTCACGGCAGGACTGCTTCGAAGACTACCCCGCCCCAGGAGAGTTTAGAGGGTTGGGCTAACTCCAGCCCATTCAGAAAGTCGCATTTCTCGTAAAAAAAAAAAAAAAAAAAAAAAGAGCGACAGGGAGCTACACATCCCTTCTTGTCCTAACTTGAGATCTCAGCTTGGACACCAGGCAGGACAGTTTACCCATGGCACAGAGAGACGGAGCGGGCCGATGACTTTTGATGTCACCTGCTATCGCAAATCTGAAGCCCTGTATCTGAGCCACTTTGCCCTACTCCCAGGTAGCAGTGTGGAACTCCCAGTTACTTTTCCAGCAAGTCGTGCCTGCTCCAGCCTGACTGGTCTGGTGGCAATAGGATCAATAGAAAGCAACCGGTCAACCCGTAGCATAACAGGACTCAACCATTCTGAGATTTGCACTGTGCACACGCAAATAACCGCAATCAATTGGACCAGGCTTCTGAGGCAGAGCATCTGAGCCTGGGCAAGACACAGCCCAGAGAGCAGATTAGAATCTCCAGCTATCAACCTTACAACCCATGACTGGGCTGCTGTCTGAGTTCACTGGGCAGGACAAACTCAAGGCAATCTATAAAACCCCAACAGAACAGATCTCAACCATCCCAAGATTGGCGAGGAGCACACGCAGATACAAAAATAGTGGTCACTCTTTCTCCCATTAACTCCCCAATATATGCTCTGGTAGCGTAGTGGTTACGAATCGGGCTGCGAACCTTAAGGTCAGCGGTTCGAAACTACCAGCCGCTCCGCGGGAGAAAGATGAGGCTTTCTACTCCCGTAAGGATTTACACCCTTGGAAACCCTGTACAGGGTCGCTATGGGTCGGAACCGACTCGACGGCACTTAACAACAACAACAACATATATCTGCCCACCTATATGGTAGTGGCTAGAGGAGAGGCCTGAAAGAGGGTCACCCCCACCCCTGCTGAAGGCTTCTATTTGCACACAAACTGATGGTGTAGCACAGAAAATTTGACCAAAGCCGTTGACCAAGGTGGTGATTTCTGCCTATAGATTTATATTACTTCTGGTTTTGGTTACACATCTTTCCTGGATGTGGGAGCTTTTCCTCCCTATGTCACCTAAGAAGAGGCAGCAATCATGGCCATATAGCCAAGCTATAAGCATACACCATAATACTCCACCACTAAGACAAGACCTAACTACACCTGCTACATCAGGAAAACAATCAGCGTAATCCATCATATAAATAAGAAAAGAAAAAGAATCACATGATCATATTGATTGATGCAGAAGAGGCATTTGACAAAATCCAACATCCATTCTTGACAACAACATTCAACAAAGTAGGAATTGAAGGGAAATTTCTCAACAAAATCAAGAGTATATATACAAAAACAAGAGCCTCCATCACGGTCAATGGAGAGAAACTGAAAGCCTTCCCCCTGCAAACAGGAATCAGACAAGGATGCCCATTATCACTGCTCCTATTAAATATTGTGCTGGAAGTTTTAGCCAGAGCTATTCGGCACAATAAAGAAATTAAAACATCCAAATTGGCAAAAAGGAAGTAAAACTCTCCTTATTTGCAGACCATAAGAACCTATACATAGAAAACCCCAAAGACTCAGTAAAAAAACAAAAACAAAAACAAAAACAAAAACTATTAGACCTCATTGAAAGATTCAGGCAAGGTATAAGATGGCAGGATATAAGATATACAGGATATACAAAAATCAACTGGATTTCTCTATAGCAATAGCAATAGTGATGTAAAGGACATTAGGAAAGCAATACCATTTACAATAGCCACTCAAAGGATGAAATATTTAGGAATATACATAACCAGAGAAACAATGGACTTATACAAAGATAATTACAAAGCACTACTACAAGAAACCTACAGAAATGGAAGAATATACCATGTTCCAGGATAGGAAGACTCAACATCGGGAAAATGTCAACACTGCCCAGAGCAATTTACACATACAATGCAATCTCAATCCACATTCCAACAACATTCTTCAAAGATATGGAAAGGACAATTACTAATTTTATATGGAAAGGAAAGAGACCCAGGATAAGCAAAGTACTACTGCTTAAAAGGAAGAACAATGTTGGAGGTCTCTCATGCCCCAATTTCAAACTTTACTACATGGCTATGGTGGTCAAAACAGCCTGGTACTGGTACAATGAAAAAGACATTGATCAATGGAACAGAATCAAGAATCCAGATATTAACCCAACCACTTACAGCCAAATGATTTTAGACAAAGTGCCTAGGCACATTGCATGGGGAAGAGACAGTCTCTTTAACAAATGGTGCTGGCAGAACTGGAAAGTGATATGTAAAAACTGAAACAAGTCCTTTGCCTCTCGCTCTATACGAAAATGAACTCAACATGGATTAAAGTTCTAAATGTGAATCCTAAAATTATGAAGATCATCAATGAAAAAATAGAGGCAAACGTGTGGGTGCTAATTCAGGGCATATACAGACTACCACACATTTTGAAAAGTACACAAACAAAAATAGACAAAATAGATGAGTGGGATATATGAAAAATTAAAAACTTGTGTGCATCAAAAGACTTCACCAAAAGTGTAAAAATGGAACCCACAGACTGGTTTTTTTGCAATGACATCAGATAAAGGACTCATTTCTAAAATATATAGGAGAATACTACACATCTACAAAAATAAGACAAATAACCCAATTGAGAAATGGCCACAGGATATGAACAGACATTTCAACCAGGGAGGAGATCCGAGCAGCCAACAAACATATGAAGAAATGTTTACGGTCACTAGCTATTAGAGAGATGCAAATCAAAACAACAAAGAGCTAAAAATCTCACACCAGCAATAACAGCAAAGATGAAAAAAGTTGAGGACAATAAATGCTGGCAGGGACACTCCTGCACTGGGACACTCCTGCACTGCTGGTGGGACTGCAAAATGGTCCAACCTCTCTGGAAAGCAATATGGTGCTTTTTAGAAGGTTGAAAATAGAAATACCATATGATCCAGCATTTCCTCTAGTTGGTATTTACCCACAAGAAAAACGAGCCACAACACAATAAGATATTTGCACACCAGTGTTTATAGCAACACTATTTACAATAGGAAAGAGATGGAGACAGCCAAAGTGCCCATCAACTGAAGAATGGATAAACAAACTGTGGTACATACACACAATGGTATACTACGCTACCTTGAAGAATAACAAGGAAGCTGCAAACCACCAGTTAACATGGATACATCTTGAGGGTATTATGTTGAGTGAAATTGTTGTTGTTGTTGTCAGGTGCCATTGAGTCAGAACCAACTCATAGCGACCCCATGCACAGCAGAACCAAACAATGTCCTATCCTGGGCCAACCTCACTACGGCTGCCACACTTGAATCCATCAAAGCTTCCACTTGGCCAATCCATCTCATTGGGGGTCTTCCTATTTTTCTCCAACCCTCCATATTACCAAACATGATATCTTTTCCAGCGACTGTTCCCTCCTGACAATATGTCCAAAGTATGAGAGATGAAGTTTGGCCATATTGGCTTCTAAGGAGCACTCTGGCTGCACTTCTTCCAAAACAGAACTATTGGTTCTTTTGGAAGCCCATGGCACTTTTAGTATTATCCTCCAACACCATCATTCAAAGGCATCAATTCTTCTACTATCTTCCTTATTCACTGCCCAGCTTTCACATCCATATGAAGTTACTGAAAATACCATGGCTTGGGCCAGGCGCACCTTAGTCCTCAAGCCGACATCCTTGCTCTTCAACACTTAAAAAATTTCCTGTTCAGCAGATTTGCCTAATGCAATACGTCATCTGATCTCTTGACTGCTGCTTCCGTGAGTATTGATAGTTGATCTAAGAAAAATGAAGTCCTTGACAACTTCAATCTTTTTTCCATTGATAAGAATGTTGTTTATTGGTCCAACGGTGAGGATTTTTGTTTTCTTGACATTGAGATATAATCCATATCTAAGGCTGTGTTCTTCGATCTTCATCAGTAAATGTTTTAAGTCCTCTTCACTTTCAGCAAGCAAGCTTGTATCACTGAATATTGCAGATTGTTAATGAGTATTCCTCCAATACTGATGCCACATTTTTCTTCATAGAACAGAGCTTCTTGCAAGATTTGCTCAGCATACATGTTGAATAAATATGGTGAAAGATTACAACCTTGTCACACACCTTTCTTAATTTTAAAACATTCAGTGTTCCCATGCTCTGTTCGAACAACTGCTTCTTGGTACAGGTACAGATTCCTCATGAGTACAATTAAGTGTTCTGGAATATTCATACTTCACAATATTGTCCATAGCTTGTCATGATCCAAACAATCGAAAGCCTTTGCATAGTCAATGAAGCATAGGTAAACATCTCTGATATTCTCTGCTTTCAGACAAGATCCATCGGGCATCAGCAATATCTCTCGTTCCACGGCCTCTTCTGAATGCGGCTTGAACCTCTGGAAGTTCGCTGTCAATGTATGATTGTAGCCGTTTCTGTATTACCTTTAGAAAAATTTTATTCACTGGAGATATCAAAGAGATTGTCCAATTATTTCCACATTCCGTTGGGTCACCTCTCTTTGGAATGGGCACAAATATGGATCTCTTCCAATCGGTCAGCCAGATAGTTGTCTTCCAAATTTCTTAGCAGAGATGAGTGAGTGCCTCCTGTGCCACCGCATTTTCTTGAACGATTTCAATTTTTGTTCCATCAATTGCTGGTGCTTTGTTCTTTGCCAAATTCATTAGTGCACTTTGAACTTCCTCCCTGAGTATCATTGACTCTTGATCATATGGTACACTTGAAATGGTTGAACATTAACCATTTCCTTTTGGTACAGTGACTCTGTGTATTCCTTCCATCTTCTCTCGATGCTTTCTGTATCATTCAATAATTTTACCAGATAATCTTTCAATAAAGAAAGGCAAGGCTTGTATTTTTTCTTCAGTTCCCCCAGCTTGAGAAATGCTGAGTGTGTTCTTCCTTTTTTGTTTTCTGATTCCAAAACTTTGCACATTTTATTATAATATTTGGTTTCATCTTCCCGTACTGATCTTTGAAATTTTCTGTTCAGCTCTTAGACCTCCTCATTTCTTTCATTTAGTTTAGCATCTTTATACTGGAGAGCAAGTTTCAGAGTCTCTTCTGACATCCATTTTGACCTTTTCCTTCTTTCTTGTTTTGTTAATGACTTTTTGCTTTCTTTACATATGATGTTATTGATGTCATGTCACAACTCTTTTGGTCTTCGGTCTTTAGTATTTAATGTATCAAATCTGTTCTTCAGATGATCTCTAAATTCAGGGGGGATAAATTCAAGGTCATGTTTTTGCTCTTGTGGACTGGGTTTTCATTTTCTTCAATTTCAGTTTGAATTTGCATATGAGTAATTGATGGTCTGTTCCACATTCTGCCCCTGGCCTTGTTTTCACTGATGATATGGAGCTTTTCCATCTTCTTTTTCCACAGATGTAGTCAATTTGATTTCTATGTTTTCCATTTAGCGAGATCCATGTGTATAGGAAGAATTAGCATTGTGAAAATGTCAATACTACTCAAAGCAATCTATAGATATAACACAGTCCCAATCCAGCTTACAATAGCATTCTTTGAAATTATAGAATGATCCATCACAAACTTTATATGGAAGGGAAATAGACCTTAAGCACTGCTTAAGAAAAAGAACAAAGTGGGTTTTTCAAACATCCTGATATAAAAACTTATTGCATGACCACACTGATCAGAACAACCTATATTGGTAGAATGAAAGACACATAGATCAATAGAACAAAATTGAGAACCCAGAAGTAAATCCATCCATGTTACAGACAGCTGATCTGTTTCAAAGAGCCAAAATACATTAAATGGGGAAGTCTCTTCAACAAATGGTACTGACAAAACTGGAACTAACTTTCCAAATAAATGAAATATGGGCGAGACTTTCTAACTGTATATCTTTCCAAATGTATAGCTCATGGACGGGACTTGCAGTAGGAAGCTACAAGTTTGAAAATTGATAGAGGATGAAATTTGTTGACTCCTTTGCTTTGCCTCTGCTGGTCCAGGAAGTCATGGCCTTTCTCTGGGCAGCTGGAAAGCTGGATCTGGCACAAGAGGTGAACAAAGGGAGCCTGAGAATAGGAGACAGGATGCTCACACTTACACTGTTTCTGTTCTGTGAAATGCTGGAGAATCCAGTCCATTGGAGTGAAGGAAGAATCACACAAGATGGAAGCTTATTCTTTCTCCAGGTATAATGCAGCTGAGATTGTGGTTCATATTCTGAATAAGACATTAACATGAGCTGATGGCAAAAAAAAAAGTGCAAGAATGATGTTTTACCCAATTCCAAAGCCTGTAGTCTTGCACATGATCTATATGAAGGCATTATAAATAGTGTATGGAATTTGAATTGAATATTTTTACATGATGTTAGTGAATTTGAAAGTCATTAATCCATATACAATGAAAGTTTCTTTTTATTTTTTTTATTTAAAAAAATTTATTGTGAATTATGTGATAGTTTACATGGGAGAACATTAGCTTTATATTCATCCTATCATATATTGTTTCATGGTCACGGTTACAATCCCCTCCATGCATAATCAACCAACCAAAGGGTCTACCCTGCAAGCCTGTCCTCGGTTAATCAGCACACAGCCCACCACCCTCTCTGGGTCTAGAGCTCCCAGACGCTCCATCTCTCCACGTCATCATCTCTGCCTCCATCTCTGGTGTCACGGTGTCTCTTGGTAGGGTTCTATATTCTGCTCTTCTCCCTTGATGGTCCCAGGTAACCTTCGCTCCTGGACTGCAAAGTCAATCACTCCCTTCATTTTGCTGAAAAATGTTTACCTTTACATGTGCAACCCTCACAGTCAACCCATGATAACAATTATTCACTATTGTGCCAAAAGAGACTTATAGACATCTCCTTTCATTAACCCCGACCAGACAGATTGGATACTACTCAGTGGAGATTCTACCTACCTCAGTACCCTCTGGATCTAAGCTGCCTCTTGAAAGCTTACAAGCCAGTCACTTCTTGTCTTTGTAGCCCCCCTCCCTCCATTTTGAGTAGCCAATGTCCAAGTTGCCCATCTCTGTTTATTCTGTGTATGGAGGGGGTAGGAATGATCCTAGCTGTAAAGATTTGTTCCCTCTTTGAGCTACTGCATCCATATGTGTAGGTCAAGTTAATCAAATTGTATCAGATTATTCTTTTGTTACTCTTCTTTCTTCTTCTAGTTGAGCTCTGATTATCCACGCATTGAAGCCAGGTCAAGTGGGTGTTATTTGCAAGTTTGGGTGTTCTTAGGCATATGATCTCTCATCTTATCAGCTGGACACTTCACTCTCCACTCTAGTTTTCTTTGGCTATGTCACTGACTCTGGTCCCAAGAGTCCCCAGTTCTTGCCACACTGCTGGCCAAACAGGTCTCTACCCAGGTTCACAGGGGTCTATTGAACATTGTAAGACTTAGCTCGCAGCTTAATTGCTTTTCCCCTCACTTCCACTTACGGGTGATGGACGTGGTCACCAGTCAGAGTGCATGTCTGCTCGTGTATTCCCATTGAGTTTTAGTCTTGGAAAGGGGTTTCCCTGAGGGGATCCAGCCACTTGCCTTGATGTCTCCTGGGCAATCAACTTGCTTGTTCCTCTTGTAATCAGTCAGACTGCCATTATTGTTTTGTATATTTCCTGTTGGTCTTTCTTTCAAGAAGTAGCTTTTCTTCTTCTAGCTGTTCAAGGCTGGTCTCCCTGTCCTTTCAAGTGGAAATTTCCCACTTCTGAAGTTTCTGGATGTGGTTCAGCATTCCACCTATGGTCTTACATAATGCTGAGTTTCTACAGGAAGCCCCCTTCAGTGGGCATATTGCAGCCACATTTTAGGTACTCAAATCAGTTACAGGCAGAAGACAGACTTACAAGCTTTCTATGGTTATATTTCTGGCTATTCCTTTCTCTCCCCCTCTAGTGTCAATTTTATAATGGTATGTCAGGGAAACCAAGATTCAAAAGACAGCCGAGCATCTTAACATTATTTTCCCCCTTTACCCCATTCCAACCACGTCTCAATCCCTGTATCCCAGAGCCTTGTTTCTCCAAGGTTGTGCATGTATCATTATTTACCTCTGTCCCACTTAGTCCATTCAAATCCACTTAATGGTTTTCCCATCCACCTTGTTTTTCCATCCCCACCCCATCTTGTGTATTGCCTCCCTCCCTAGCACCCAAACAATCCTGTGTCTATTCCCTACCCTGTGCTCCATCTTTCCCTCCCTCCCCTAACCCCACCCCTCATATCCCAGTAACCAGCATAGAATCTCACTCTCCCTTTGGTCTGGGTTCTTTTCTTAGTCTTTTACAGTGGTGGTCCTTTGCGGTATTTCTCCTTTTGTGACTGATTGATATCACTCAACATAATAACCTCAAGGTTCATCCATGTTATGCGGTGGCTTACAGCTTCCTTGTTATTCTTCAAGGTAGCATAATATTCCATTGTGTGTATTTACCACAGTTTGCTTATCCATTCTTCAGTTGATGGACACTTTGGCTGTCTCCATCTTTTTGCTATTGCAAATAGTGCTGCTATGAACCTTGGTGTGCATATATCTACTCGTGTTATGGTTACTATTTATTTTATTTAATTATTATTTTATTGTGAATTATGTGATAATGTACATGGGAAAACATTAGCTTTACATTCATCCTATCCTATATCGTGTCATTGTCATGGTTACAATTCCCTCTTTGAATCTTCAACCAATCAAAGTATATACCTTCCAATCCTGCTTCCTGATTGTCAGCACACAGCTCCTCTCCCTCTCTGGGTGTAAAGTCCCCAGCCACTCCATCTCTCCACATCATCATCTCTGCCTCCATCTCTGGCATCACTGCTTCTCTGGGTAGGGTCCCTCTTTCTGCTCTTTTCCCTTGATGGTCCCAGGGACCTCTGATCCTAGACTGCAAAGTTAATCACTTCCCTCCTTGCTACAAAACGTCTACCTTTACATTGCCAACAGACACAATCAGTCTTGATAACAATTATTCACTATTGTATCACATAAGAGCTATCTGCAACTCCTTTCATCAGACCCTAACAGATAGATTGGATACTACTCTGTGACGATTCTACCTTCCTCCATGGACTCTAGATCTAGGCTTACTTTTGAAACCTTGTAAACTAGTCACTGCTTACTCTTGTAGTGGCCCTCCCCATTTTGGGTTGCCAATGTCCAAGTTGCCCATCCCTGTCTACTCTGTGTATGGAGAGGGTTGGAATGATCCTCGCTGTAAAGATTTGTCCCCTCTTCTAATCTACACCCATAGGTGTAGGTCAAGTTCATCAAATTGTATCAGATTAATCTTTTTTTCCTCTTATTTCTTCTTCTAGTTTAGCTTTGCTCATTCAGTCATTAAAGCCGTGCCATGTGGGTATTATCTGCAAGTGAGGGTGTTCTTATGCATATGCTCTCTCTTCTTATCAGCTGGACACTTCACTCTTCACTCTAGTTCTCTGTGGATATGTCACTGACTCTAGTACCAAGAGTCCCCAGGTCTTGCCACACTGCTGTCCAACCAGGTCTCCACCTGAGTTCACAAGAGACTATTATTGAACATTGTAGGGCTTAGCTAGTAGCTTCTTTGCTGGTGTTTCCTCAATTCTCCTTATCGGTGATGGACATGGTCACAAATCAGAGCATGTATTCCCATTGAGTCTTAGTCTGGCTCCTGTTTCTTGTGAGTAAATATCAAGTAGAGGAATCGTTGGATCATAAGGTATTTCAATTTCCAACCTTCTGAGGAAGTGCCATATTGCTTTCCAGAGGTGTTGGACAATTTTGCAATCCTACAATCAATGCAGGAGCATTCCAGTCTCTCCATATCCTCACCAGGATTTATTGTCCTCTACTTTTTTTAAATTTTTTATCTGTTATGTTATTGCTGGTATGAGATGATATCTCATTGTTCCTTTATTTTGCATCTCTCTAATGGCTAGTGATTGTGAACATGTCTTCATATGTTTGTTGTCTTCCCAGATCTCCTCCTTGGTGAAGTGTCTGTCTGTTCATGTACTATGCCCATTATTAAATTGTGTCATTTGTCTTTTTTTTTCTTGCAAAGGTGTTATAGTTTCCTATATATTTTAGAAATGAACCCATTTTCTGATTTGTCATTGCAAAACATTTTTTCCCATTCTGTGGGTTCCCTTTTTACTTTTCTAGTGAAGTCTTTTGATGCATGTAAGTTTTTAATATTTAGTATGTTCCAATCATCTATTTTGTCTACTTTTGTTTGTGTCATTTCAGAATGTTTTATAGTCTGTGTTTTCCCTGAATTAGTGCCCTCACATTTATCCCTAATTTTTCATTGATGGTCTTCATAATTTTGGGATTCTCATTTAGGTCTTTAATCCATGCTGAGTTGGTTTTTGTATAAAGCATGAGGTGAAGGTCTTTGTTCAATATTTTGCATTTCACTTTCCAGTTCTGCCAGCACCATCTGTTGAAGAGACTATCACCTCCCCATGCGATGTATTTAGATACTTTGTAAAAATCAGTTGGCTGTATGTGGATAGGCTAATTTCTGGATTCTAAATTCTGTTCCATTGATCAATGCATCTTTCATTGTACCAGTACCAAGATGTTTATTGGAAAGATATGATGTAAAAGCTCCATATCATCAGTGAAAACAAGGCCAGGGGCAGACTGTGGAACAGACCATCAATTACACATATGCAAATTCAAACTGAAACTGAAGAAAATGAAAACAAGTCCATGAGAGCCAAAATATGACCTTGAATATATCCCACCTGAATTTAGAGATCATCAGAAGAACACATTTGTTATACTAAACACTTAAGACCAAAGAACAGAAGAGTTGTGGGATGACATCAAGAACATCATAGAGGAAGAAAGCAAAAAGACATAAAGAAGATATGAAAGAAGGAAAAGGTCAAAATGGATGTTGGAAGAATCACTGAAATTTGTTCTCCAGTGTAGAGATGCTAAAGCAAATGTAAGAAATGAGCATATACCTATAAGAGCTGAACAGAAAACTTCAAAGATCAGCTTGAGAAAATAAAGCCAAATATTACATTACAAAATGTGCAAAGATCTGGAATCAGAAAACCAAAAAGGAAAAATACACTCAATATTTCTCCAGTGGGGTAACTGAAGAAAAAAATCAAGCACTGACTTTCTTTATTGAAAGATTATCTGGGCAAATTATTGAATGATGCAGAATGCATCAAAAGAAGATGGAAGGAATACACAGAGTAACTGTACCAAAAGGAAATGGTTAATGTTCAACCATTTCAAAAGGTAGCTTATGATCAAGAACCAATGATACTGAAGGAGAAAGTCCAAGATGCATTGAAGTTATTGGCAAATAATTGATGCTTTTGAGTTATGGTGTTGGAGGAGAATTTTGGAAGTGCCATGGGCTGCCAAGAGAACCAACAGATCTGTGTTGGAAGAAATGCAGTCAGAGTGCTCATTGGAGGCCTGGATGGCCAAACTTTGTCTCTCATACTTTCGACATATTGTTCGAAGGGACCCGTCACTGGTTAATGGTGTAATGATTGGTAAGGTGAACGGTCATTGAAAAAGAGGAAATCCCCCAGTGAGATGAATTGGCAGCATGGCAACATCTTGGGCTAAAGTCTGGCAACAGTTGTGAGGTTGGCCCAGAACCAAACAGTATTTTATTCTGTTGTGCATAGAGTTGCTATGAGTCAGTACTGACTCGATGGCACCTAACCACAACAATAACTGCATCTTGAATGAACAAGTTTATATTCTAACTTCTACACAACTAATATACCACAAATGAATGTCATTATCATATGAAAGTAAAATTCTGCTTCAGATAATTCAAATACAGATATAATAGTATGTCAAAAAAGAACTTTCACAATAACAACTCATATTAAAAAGAGGACATGGAAGTAGGGATATCATTTCTCATATCAGATGGATCTTGACTGTATACAGAAAATACCAGAAAGAAATTTACTTGTACTATATTCACTATGTAAAGACATTTTACTGTATAGATTTAAAAAACAAAAAACTATGGGTAACATAGCAAGGATGGATATTCCAGACACTTAATTTTACTCATTAAGAACCTGTACATAGACCAAGAGGCAGTTGTTAGACAATAAAAAGGGGCTACAGAGTGGTTTAAAATCAAGAAAGTTGTGCAGCAAAGTCTTATCCTTTTACCATACTTTTAATTAATTGTTAAATTACTCAAGAAGTTGGATTTTATGAAGTAACACACATCAAGATTAGAAGAAAACCCAGAATAAGCAAAGCACTGCTTAAGAAGAAGAAAAAAAGTTGGAAGTCTCTCACTTCCTGTTTTCAAATTTACTACATGGTTACAGTGGTCAAAATAGCCTGGTACTGGCACAACAAAAGATACATAGATTAATGGAACAGAATAGAAAATCCAGAAGTTAACCCATTCAAATACAATCAACTAATCATTGACAAAGAGCCAAAGTACATTAAGTGGGAATACATAGTCTCTTCAACACACAATGCTGGCAGAACTGGAACTTGAAATGCAAACGATTGAAGCAAAACCTTCATTTTATGCCATATACAAAAAGCACCTTAGCATCTAGTAAAGATCTAAATATGAAACCCAGAATCATAAAGGTCATCAAACACAGAATAGGGACAAATTTAAGGTCTCTAATACAGGGCACACACAGACTACCAAACATTGTGAAAAATACACAAACAAAAGAAGACAAAATAGATGATTAGAACATACTAAAAATTAGAAACTTATGTGTATCAAAAGATTTCACCAAAAGAGTGAAAAAGGAGTCCAAAGAATGTGAAAATATCTTTAGCAATGACCCATCAGACAAGGGATTAATTTCTAAATTCTATAGAAAAATTACAACATCTCTAAAAGAAAGAGAGAGAGGAAAAAAAAAAAAACTTACAAAATAGGGACAGGACATGGATAGGCACTTCACCAAAGAAGACATTTGGGCAGCCAACAAACATATGAAGAAATGTTTGCAAGTATTAGCCATTGGAGAGATGCAAATTAAAACAACAATCAGATATCATCTCACACCATCTATAACAGCAAAGTTAAAAAAATCAGAGGATGATAAATGCTGGTGAAGATGTTGAAAGACTGAGACCCTCCTACATTGCTGGTGGGAATGCAAAATGGTGCCACCACTGAGGAAAATATTATGGAACTTCCTCAGAAAGTTGGAAATATAAATACCTTATGATTCAGCAATTCCACTAGTTTGTATATATTTCCCAGAAATATGAGCCACAAGATACATGCACATCAATATTCTTAGTCACACTATTCCCAATAACAAAAAGATGGAGATAGCCTAAGTGTCCATCAATGGATAAACAAACTTTGATACATACACACAATGAAATATTATGCTATCTTGAAGCTGCAAGCCATCAAATAACATAGATGAACCTTGAGGACATTATGATAAGTGAAATTAGTCAGTCACAAAAGGACAAATATTGCATAAATTCATTATTGTAAAACTTAAGAAAAGATGTTTATACTAAAAGGGGAAGGAAAAAAGGATTAGAGGAAGACACATTAACAACCTTCAATATGCAGATGATACAACCCTGTTTGTACATAGAGAATATGAAATATTTGCTGACAAAGATCATGGACTACAGCCTTCTGTATGGGCAACATCTTAATGTAAAAAAATAAAATAAAATAAAATGCATCAAACTGGACTAATACATTGTTAAGTTTCATCTCCATCACTCATTTTTCAGTGTGTCTTATTATGGTAGCTTGTATGTTGCTATGATTTGGGAAGCTATTCCATGGTTACTTTTAATACCAGCAGGGAAACCTAGGGTGGACAGGTTTCATTTCAGCTTCCAGACAAATACAGAATAGGTAGTAGGAGAGATAGCCTACTTTCAAAGATTTAGTCACCGAAGACCTTGTGAGCACCAGATTGTTGAATACTGAAGCATGATAAAGAGCACCAGAATATTGTAGAACATGGTGCAGGGATGTAGCTATTCAGGATGGAAGGCATTCAAATTGCGACTGTTGTTGTTGTTATGAAGTGTCATCGAGTTGGTTCTGACCCATAGCGACCCTGTATAGGGTTTCCAAGGAGCAGCTGGTGAGCTTGAACTACTGACCTTGTAGTTCAAACTACTTTGCAGTCTAATGCATTACCCCACAGCACCACACCAGGACTGCAAATTGCAACGGGGAAAGAGCTTTTTCCTCAAAGTAGAGTTGACCTTGATGATGCAAATGAAATAAAGCCCTTGGTACCTTCATTTGTAGATGGCACACAACTCAAATGAAGACAAACAGCTGTAAATAGCCATTAATAATCAGAACATGGAAAGTACAAAGCATGAATCTAAGGAAAGTGGACATTGTAAAAATGAAATAGAACACATAATTTCTAGGCATTAGTGAGCTGAAATGGACTGTTATTTGCCATTTTGAATCTGACAATCACATGGATTATGATATCGGTAATGACAAATTGAAGTTGAATGGCGTTACATTCATCAATGAAAAGAAAATACCAAGATCAGTCATAAAGTATAACACTGTCTGTGATAGGAAAATATCCATTATCATCCTAAAATGAAGATCAGTTAATATCACTATTATTGAACAACCACTAAAGCTAGTGAAGATGAAATTGAAGAATTCTACCAACTTCTTCAGTCTGAAATTGAAGAAAAATACAATCAAGATGTATTGATAATTACTGATGATTGGAATGCAAAGGTACAAAACCTAAAGAAAGGATCAATAGTTGGGAAATATGGCCTTGAGGGATAAGTGATCCTGGAGATTGCATGATAGACTTTTGCAAGAACAATGACTACTTTATTGCAAGTAATTTTTTATATATATACAGTATGAAAGATGACTATACACATGAACCTAACCAGCTGGAATACACAGAAATCAAAATGACTACATCTTTGGAAAGAGATGGTGGTAAAGCTCCATATCATCAGTCAAAACAAGGCTAGTAGATTGTAGAACAGACCATATGCAAATTGATGCTGAAACTCAAGAAAATTAATATAAATCCATGAGAGCCAAAATATGATCTTGAATATATCCCACCTGAATTTAGAGATCATCTGAAGAATAGATTTGATGCGTTAGACACTAAAGAAAGAGGACCATAAAACTGTTGAATGACATTTGAAACATCATGCAGGAAGGAAGTAAAAGATCATTAAGAACACAAGAAAGAAAAAAAAAATGGATATCAGAAGAGAGTCTGAAATGTGATCTTCATCGTGGAGGTGTAAAAGTAACTAAAAGAAGCAAAGAGGTACAAGAATGGAAAGAAAATTTAAAAAGTCAACTCGAGAAGACACAGAAAATATTATAATGAAATATGCATAGAAATGGAGTTAGAAAACCAAAGGGAATAATTATTATCAGCTGAGGGAACTGACAAAAAAATTTAAACTACAACTGATGACATTGAGTTATTTGAATATCCATAGTTATTTCAATAACTTCATATGCATTAGAAAGTTGGACAGTGAATAAGGAAGACTGTAAAATAATTGGTGCATTTGAGTTATGGAGCTGGAGGAGAATATTGAAAATACCATGGACTGCCAAATAACAAATAGATCTGTGTTGGAAGAAGTACAGCCAGAGTTCTCCTTGGAATCCAAGAGAACCAGCCTTCATATCTCATACTTCATAATATCAGGAAGGACCAGTCACTGGAGAGGATATCATGTTTGGCTAAGTGGAAGGTCAGAGAAAATGAGGAGGAACCCCAATGACATGGATTGGTACAGTAGTGGAAGTGATGGGCTCAGGTACAGCAATGATTGTGAGGTTTGTGCAGTACCAGGCAGTGTTTTATTCTGCTCTACATAGGATCACTATGAGTCAGTATCAACTCGATGGCACCTAACAATGACAAAAACCCTGTGTAGGGTTTCTGATGAGCAGCTGTTGAATTTGAATTACCAACCTTGTGGTTCAAACAGACCTTGCAGTCCAGTGTTTATCCTATAGTGTCACACTAGGAGTAACAAACAGGATCATGATAAATGGAGAAAACATTGAAGTCTTTAAAAACATCACATTGTTTGGATCCCACAATCAGCACTCATGGAAACAACAGTCAAGAAATCAAAGGACATATTTCATTGGGCAAGTCTGATACACAGACCTCTTTAAAGTGTTCAAGAGCAGATATATCAGTTTGATAACTAATGTGCTCCTGAAACAAGTCATGGTGATTTTAGTAGTCTCATATGTATGTGAAAGTTGGACAATGAGTGAGGAAAACCATTAATTGATTCATTTGCATTAGAGTGTTATAGGGGTGTGTGGACTTCCAGAAGAACAAACAAATCTGTATTGACAGAAACACATCTAGAATATTCCTGAGAATAGGATAGCAAGATTTTATCTTTCATACTTCAGACATGTTATCAGGAGGAACACGTCCCTGGAGAAATACATCATGCTTAGTAAAGTGGAAAGTCAGACTCCCACCAAAATGGATTAATACAGTGGCAGCAACAATAGTTTCACATATAAAAACAATTTTGAGGATGGTTCAGGCCCAGACAATGTTTTCATCTGTTGTGTATAGGGTTACTATGAGTTAGAAATGATTCCATGGAACCTAACAACAACAATAATAAAGTACTATGGCCTGCAGTCTAATTATCACTTTCATTTCTAAAGTCAATGCAGCTGTCTTCTCTCATTCAGGATTTCTGACACACTCAGGATGTGGTTATCACACTGTATCTCTTGAACAGTAATACGTGGCCGTGTCCTCAGAGCTCAGACTGCTTAGATCTATGTAGGCTGTGCTTGCAGATTTTTCCATGGTCATGGTAACTCTTCCCTGGAACTTCTGTGCATAGGTTGGTACACCAGTGTTTGTATTAATCCATCCTATATACTCAAATCCATGTCCAGGGATCTGCCGCACCTAACCCATGCCATAGCTAGTGAAGGTGTATCCAGAAGCCTTGCAGGAGATCTTCACTGATGACCCAGGCCTCTTCAGTTCAGCTCCAGATTGCACTAGCTGGATCTGGGAGTGACCACCTGCTGAGAGCAGAATGGGATGGATGAAATTTGCCTTGACTACCCAAAATGCCTTCCCCATCACTAGGATTGACAAACATTTTACCTGTAGCTGCTGCAACCAATAAGAGTGTTCTCCAAGTCCAGTCCATGTTTAGAGAGCTGTTTTCCCAGAACTTCCACAAAGGAGTGATGCTGTTGTTGGTTGGTGCTCTGGGACAGAGATATATAGTTATTTGGCATAGTAGACACTCAAGAATTTACATATTCATGATACAGTGGTCTTCATATATTTGCATCTTCATGAGACAGATTATTTAAGACTTAGTTATGGTACTCACCTGAGGAACATATTTATTTTAAAATGATTTAAAAGACACAACAGTCTAACAAGCAAGAAATACTAACGATTCAAACATTGGGTTTTGTTTATTCAAGTACTACTTGGGTACTTGGATTTTCTACTATATCCCTAAACTCTGTGTGGAACCCCTCCAACTGAAGAACACTGTGAAGGAGAACAACCATGTTTCATGTGTCATTACACATTCTTAGTGGAATATTGGGATAAATAAAGGTAAGAGGTATGAAATTAAGGTTTGTCTTTGGATGCGACACTGAGTAGACACTACTGCATCTTGGTTAAGTTGTTAAAGTGAAATGTGTTGTTGCTCTGAGCTGTCATCAAGTCAGTTTCAACTCATAGTGATCCTATGTACAAGAGATGAAAACACTATTGGGTCCTGTACAACTCCTCACATTCCTAAGCTTTAGCCACTGTGTCAATTCATTTCAATGAGATTGAAATATGGCCTGCAGAAAATAGATATACACTAAGTCATTTATTTTAATCCAATTTTTTTTCTAGTGAATTCTATCACACATTTCATGAAAAATAATGGCAATTCTATATAAACTATTCTAAAATAGAGAACTTGTTTTATGAGTCCAGCAAAATCTCATCAAAACTTTGAAATAAAAGTTGTTGTTGTTGTTAAGTGCCGTCGAGTTGGTTCTGACACATAGTGACCCTGAACAGGGTTTCTGAGGCTGTAAATCTTTACGGGAGCAGAAAGACTCATCCTTCTCCCGCGGAGCAGCTGGTAGTTTTGAACTGCTGACCTTGCGGTTCGCAGCTTGATTCGTAACCACTATGCTACCAGAGCTGAAATAAAAGTACACACTAATAATTCTTGTGAACATAGACACAATGTTTTAAATAAAATATTAGTAAATTAAATCCACCAATATATATAAAGAGAATAATAAATCACAACCAACTGGATTTAATCCAGAAATTTGAGGTTGGTTTAATATTCAAACATCAATCAATTTTAAATGCCACATTAATGTAATAAAGGCAAAACCTGTGACCTTTTCAATAAACACAAAAAAATGTGTGGTAAAATTAAATATCTATTCACAATATAAACTCTCTCAAACTAAAAATAAAAGAGATAAATACTTCTGAAAACATTTCCAATTTCCTGTTTCTTACTCAATAATTTGTTCAAAACATTCAAGTTCTGGGTCTGGACCTCCCTGGAGATCCAAAGAAGGGTGATGCCAATCTCCAGACATCTGGGTTACATACACTTTTCCTTGACATCCTTTTCTTTCCCAACTCCATGATCTACCTGAATGTTAAGGGAATGGGTTTAGTTTTATGACCTACAATACAACTTTGGTTGAGAAATTCTATTCTAAATTGTACAATCACCAATAATAACAAAGCCTACACAAAAACCCTATATTTTATTAAAACAGATTTCAAATTCTTGTGTGGGGAAATTGCAGGATCTTGAAAATGGAGAAATAAAATACATTCTCTCAACAACATATTTTAAACTCACAGATAAAGAAATACTTGATGATACACTGGTATTCTTTGTGGATGACTGTGAAATTTTTATCTAAATATAAGTTCCCCAGACCTTCTCATTACAATAAATGCTTTCCACAAACTTTTAATAATAGATTGTAGCTTTTGAACAATCTCTCCCCTTTTTGTCGTCTAATGTTAGCGTAGTGGTTACAAATCGGGCTGTGAACCTTAAGGTCAGCAGTTCGAAACTACCAGCCACCTCGCGGGAGAAAGATGAGGCTTTCTACTCCCGTCAAGATTTACAGCCTTGGAAACCCTGTACAGGGTCGCTATGGATCGGAATCGACTCCACGGCACTTAACAACAACAATGTTTGCATGAAAATCTAAACCTTAACATTATTATTATTATATTTTAGGTTTACTCGAAAGATGGGGAGTGAAATATTTGTGGGAAGCACCAGAACAGATTTTGTCATAAAAAAATATTACAGAAAAGAGAATTTCCTGCTTATCCCTAAGAGGAAATCCCCCTAACATACAGGAAACCATGACCAAATGCCCTGCAACTGCTCCATATTTTCAGTGGGTTCTGTGTGCCCCCTGCAGGCAATCGCCTCTTTGCAGAGTTATTCATTGCCTGGGTTCATACTGTCTTCCCAGTCTTGATCTCTCCCAGTAATTTATTGCAGCATTCTATAGAATGGTCATTTCTAAGTGGAGATTATCCCCCTTTTTGGGAGGTTCTTCATAGGTTGAAGGTGAGTAACTGGCTGTGATGGTTTTCACATGGATGGAGAAGTGCACTAGTTATTCAGGCACTTCTTCAACCCCTTCTCTCCAGTAGGAGTTCACTGGAGACCACTCAGCTATAGTGCTACCTCTAGAGTAGGTGTTACCCAGGGCCATAATTCATGGAAAACATCCATTGTTGGAAAAACAACCTGGACTCACTCCTTTCCTGTGTCTTAATGCCTTTTGAAGTATATTTAATTCTTGTGTAGTGCAAACATTGAAGTCTAGTCATTGTACTGGAAAAAAGCATTTCCCATGAATAAGTCTTTGATCATTTTGAATTTTACATGCAATCCTTCCTATCACAAATAGTGTAGTTCAGCTATTGCTTTTTCTTTGTTAGCAACTTTTGTACTCTAAACAAAAGAAATTATCAATAAATCACAATTGCATATTTGATGAATTTTAGACTGAAAATTTTTGTTAAAACTCCAATTTCTTTACCTTTGACATAGAGTGTTGATGTGTAAATTTCAGTAACAGTCATATTAACTGGTCTTCCTTGGATCCATATGTAAAATAATCTATCACTCCAAGCAATATACTTTAGATTACATCATGAAATGTTCTTTTGGATGATGAATGTAATGCTATTCCTCTCCATTTCATCATTGATATCATAACAAAACAGTATTATTTGATTTAAAATGGTCAACACTTCTCCATTCCATTTTTATAATGACTATTTTTAACATCTTCCAAGTATCTTTAAATCATTCATTGTATATTCCATATTGCAGATATTAGTGAAAATTTATAGCTGTAGTTCCTAATTGCTTTATGTTTTCATTATCTTTAATTTTGAATTGAATTATGATTTACTGAATAAATCAGTTTTCCATTCAGCATTTCATACACATTTTGTTTCATCTTTGATTACAATTACCATAATGTAATATCATTTAGCCCACTTCCTTTTAGTGTTCCCTCTTTCAAATCATACTTGTTTTCTACATTTTTGTGCCTTCTGAACTTTGTCCCTGGGAAAAAATACTATTTTGATCTCATCCTTACATCCCTAGTGTTAATATACACCTACAGAACTTTTTTTTTTTTTTTTTTTTTAGCTAAAGTCAAGCATGAAAATTGACTAAGGACCACAGTCACAGGGGTTCCACCAGTCTCTATTTGACTAGTAAACAAGCTCTTTTTTATGATTTAGAATTTTATTTAGAGAGTAATTTTCCTTACTATATTGTGGACCTTTTTATGCAGGTCATTCTGAGTAGTCAGTGGTAGCTGGGCAACATTTAATACTTCTGATCTCTATGACTATTAGTCCATTGGACTAGTTGTTTCTGTATGTCTTACATTTTCTTCACTCATCTTTTTTCTGAATGTGGAGAAACTAATATGTGCACCTTAGATGGCCACTCACAGTCCAAGGATTTTTCAATAACCTTATACTGTGAAAGCTGTACAATTAATAAGGAAAAGCAAATGAGAATTTATGTATTTGAATTGTGGTGTTGTTGAAGAATATTGAAGTTGCCATTGGCTAACAAAAGAACTAATGATTCTGTTTTGGAAATACAGCCACAATAGTCCTTAGAATCAAATATGGTGAAATGTCATCTCAAATATTTTGGACATAATATCAGGAGGGACAAATTCCTCTAAAACAATATTATGCTTGGTAAGGTCATAAAAGTATATGAAGACCTTTAAACATAGTGGCTGCAACAATAGGATCAAATATAGCACCAATTATAATTACGACTCGGGCTGTGAACCGCAAGGTCAGCAGTTCGAAACTACCAGCTGCTCCGCGGGAGAAAGATGAGGCTTTCTACTCCCATAAAGATTTACACCCTCGGAAACCCTGTACAGGGTCGCTATGAGTCGGTTCCGACTCCACGGCACATAACAACAACAACATAAGGATTGTGCAAGAAAAGGCAACCCTTTGTTCTGGTGTATGTGGGGAGTTAAAAACAACTCAAAGGCACCTAACAACAGTAACAACATAGCACTTAATCAAACCCACATTACCACTCCACTCCAGGAAATTAATGTATGCACAGAGTTATGCATTCATATATATGCACATATATACATACACTATTTTCTACATGAACAGATAAAAATACATACATTATATTTGAAAAAAAAATAACATTCATTAATGACTAAAAATATAAACATCTCCATAGTGTGACGAGCAAAAATGAACTACTGTGGAAAACGTGGCATAAGAGTCAATGCCTGACCTCTGTCTTCACAAGCAGGCAAGAAAGGAAACAAACTGCACATCAGCCCAAAGCCAATTCCTATGGGGTTGAAGTTAGGCATATCTTCAATTTTCTCTATCCTATTTTTCACCAACTTTCACTCCTACAGAGCTCTCTACTTATTAGTTGTTAGGTTTCATAATTTATTGCTGTTGCCACACAAAACACAAAAAACATATTCAAAGTTATGGGGCTTATTAAGGAAGTTAACTGATTGTATTTCAGGGATAGAATTGCTCAGATACTTTTTTTTTAATCAGGAAAGAATTTTCTCAACAATGACTATGTTGTTGTTAAGGGCCTTGAGTGGATCCCGACCTATAGTGATTCTGTGTAGGGTTTCCCAGGAGCAGCTGGTGAGCTTGAACCACCAAGCTTGTAGATCAAATGGCTTTGCCATCTGCATAGTACATTGCCCAAGGTTCCTTTTTCTGGCCTCTGCCAATCTCAAGTAATGTTGCAAACTCCTTTAGCTCTGCTGATTAAAACCTAAAAAACACAGTACTCCAATTAAGGCCCAGTCAGAAGACACTCAGCTCTAACTCTGTATGTCAGTAAGCCAGTTGTTGTTGCAATTAAGAGCTGTTGAGTCAGCTCTGATCCATCCCACTCTGTATAGGATTTCCAAGGAGCACCTGGGGTGCTTGAATTGCTGACAATGTTAGTTGCCTAATTAAGAGCTTGGAGGTATCACATTTCACAAGCAAGCCTGTGGCCCATGGACACTTAGTTTTACTTGCCCTATGCACTGGGAAGTCCATTTTCTATCTGGTGATAAGGCTCTAGTTTCTAGTGTTGCCATTCTTCCAGTTTCAGAACTTTATATCCCTGGACCAAAGAGGTTCAATGAATCTTGGGGTTCCAAGTAAATCTCCACTGCTACCTCTTTGTTGGTAATGAGATTCTATAATCTGCTTCTGAGATGGCTCATTTTATACCTAAATTAGAGTTCTAAGATTTTACAATCATAATGAGCCCTGTTAAATATCACTCACAACTGAATCATATATTATTTTATCATGTTTGTCCAACTGCTTTTACCAAGACCAATAAGGAATAAAGGTGATAGGTGCGAGTTATAAAACTATTGGTAGGAGAAATATATGAAGAAATTTGAGCTTTACCTGTCTCTCTGAATTTTGCCTATAGGCCATTTGTGTATAGTAAATTCTCTTATTTAACTTCCTCAATTGCTCAACCCCAGAGTTAGACAATCTGCAGCCTAATTGTTCCTATTGTCACCTCTCACATCACAGATGCTTTCTTCCTCTGGGTTTCTAACACACCCAGGATGATATCATCACTCTATGTCTCTCTCACAGTAATAACAAGCAGTGTACTCAGAGTTCATCGTTTATCTTCATGTATGCTGTGCTTGTGAATATTTACCTGGGTATGATGACTCTACACTGGAACTTCGGGATGTAGATTCTTCAACCACTGTCTGTATTCATCCATTCTGTATACTCAGATCTTTGCCAGGGGTCTGCCAAATACAGCACATATATTAGGTGTAACCTAAAGCTTTGGAGGAAACCTTCATCTATGCCCCAGACTTTCTCAATTCAACTCTATACTGTAGCAACCAGACCTGATAGTGGATACCTGTGAAAGGGAAAGAAGGTAGTGTGAAATGCACTCACAGTTCTATATCTGGGGACATTCTTACCTGTAGTCACTGCCACCAAAAAGAGGGTTCTCCAGCCCCTATCCATAGTGAGTTATCTGTGTTCTCAGGTGATTCTGAATGAGAGAGCAGAAGAGAAGAGAAGTGGTTATTAGGTGATGCTTTGGGGTACATATACATATCAATATATAAGTCAATAGACCTTTAATATTTGTACATTTAAGAGGCAACTATTTCAGAGCTCAAGACCTGTCTAGACTGAATAAAATAGAAAATTCAAAAACCACATGACTCTAAAGTGCAGAAAGTACAATATATATGTTTTTAAAGTCTTTATTGTGAATTGAATGATAGATTACATGGGATAACATCAGTTTTACATTCATCATTTCATTGCAATGATTACAATCTTCTCCATGCATCATCATTCGACAATATTTGCTTCTAGTCTCTCATTTTCTTTTTCTTCTCTTTGTTTTTTTTTTTTTTTTCATTTTAAATAGGGGAATGTACACAAAAGCACTCAGGAATATATAATTATTTAAACAACCAAAGGACACATTCTGCAAGTCTGCCCCCTGGCCCCCAGCACACAACTTTTCTCTTTCCATGAGTTTAGAGCCTTCAGCTGCTCTATCTCTCTATGGCCTCCATCTCTGGGTTTGTTGCTTCTCTGGATAGGGTCTCAAATTCTGCTTGTGCTCTTCTCCCTAGATGGTCCTATGGCACTCTGTTCCTGTACTACACTTCCTGCTTTTTGTTACAAATCTTCTACAGAAAGTATTCTCTCATGTTTACTTTGCATTGTCACCAAACACTGCACAGACAGAGCATTTTCATGTGTCAACCTCAGGATGTATTCCTTCTTGTGGCTACCTGTAAATGGTCCAGATACCAATTGAAATTTTTCTGTATTCCACCTGGGACTGTTATTCTGACCAGGGGTTGGGTTTCATCCTGTTCTCAGCCATCAAGGGGCTAATGGGTATCTCTGAGAGGACTGTTGTTGCTCAACATCAGTGTCACACAGACTCCTGTGCAACAGTGTAATTTGCTCCTAATTTGGACACTATGTTTCCAAGTCCCTGTGTGGATGTTCTGGACCTTCAAGTTGTTCAGTTCAGCCCTATGTTGACTTATACAGGGCTGTGCTTCTGATATTAATAATATTAATTGCTAAACTCATAGCTCCAAAATATTTCCATTAATTATTTTTAATTAATAACTTTGCATATCTATTACATAATATAATTTATCTGAGTAGCTATATATTTCCACTTATCTTTCATCATTCCTCACCTTTGTAAATTGAAATCTGATTATATTGGATACATAAAATTGTCACATTCTATGACCCAATGTTTCCCTCTCACACATAAAATCTAGGGAGTACCACTATTACTTGACCTTTGAATCTCTTACTCATGGAAGCAGTATGTCTCTCTTCACCAAATCCTGGACCCATTGAAAAAATGACACCATCCTCTCTTGACCACTTCACTTTTATGATGCTTATAAAACAAACAAACAAATGATTTTGAGTACTAGTGGATCATTGGGTCTCATTAGATTATTATTAATAGTGCATTGCACTCATGAATTATATCCTTTATATTGTCTACTATTTTGTCAAAGAGTGAAAGAAGTGGTTAACTTTGGTTCACATTTTTAAAGGTACCTCAGAATAAGTTTCTGGGAGCCTTTCCTGTGCAAACTTTCACAGAAAACATAACAAGATATTATTAAAAAGAATTAAACAAGTGCACCTGCTGCTAGATAGCCTATTAAAGCTCATGTCCACTCAGTGCTTTACAAAATAGAAATGTTCTATAGCATTCTCTTGATTGAACTCTTAACAAAATCAGATATCCTTTCTTCTGTTATAGAACTGGGTAGTTTTGAACTTTCAACTTTAAGTATTAATCATTGTAAACCTTTCAAGCTACTCCAGGACCATTAAAACATCTACATGCTCTAGAAATACCCACACTTAAACATGGCAATGATTGAATTATTATGTTATTTAATTATTTCCAATAGAACAGGATATTTATAGAAACATAAATAGCCTTTGTCATATTCTTCTTTAAATTTTGTTTTGGAAAAAGAAAACCTTATCCTGAATAGAAACAATTGACAGCATCCACTTAATCAACTCTAAGATTGGTCCCCTGAGATTTCTTATTGTTTTTATGTGCCATCATGTCAGTAATGACTCATAGAGACCTTAGGCACAGCAGAACAAAACACTGCCTGATCCTGGGGAAACCTCACTACTGATGCCATGCTTGAGTCTATTGATGCTGTCAGTTGGCCAATCCATCTTGTTAGGGGTCTTCCTCTTTTCCTCTGACCCTCCAATTTTCCAAAAATGATATCCTTCTCCAGCCACTTGTCCCTCTTGAAAATATGTCCAAAGTACTAGAGACAAACTTTGTCTATCCTGGCCTCCAAGGATAACTCTGGCTGTACTTCTTCCAAAACAAATCTATTGGTTCTTTTGGCAGCCCATGCATGGCACTTTCAATATTCTCATCCAACACCATAACTCAAAAGCATCAATTCTTCTACAGTCTTCCTTATTCACTCACCAGCTTTCACATGCACATGAGGTTATTGAAAATACCATGCTTTGGGTCAGGTGCACCTTAGTCCTCAAACTGACATCTTTGCTCTTCAACACTTTAAAAGTTCTTGTGCTGCAGATTTGCTTAATGCAATACGTCATTTGATTTCTTGACTGCTGCTTCCATGAGTGTTGGTAATTGATCCAAGAAGAATGAAGTCATTGACAACTTCAATCTTTTCTCCCCTGAAATTTGTATGTACTTAAGGACCAAAGCAGGCCATAATCACTTATGTATATAAATTGTGCCTACACTTTATTTATCTTCCCCTAACAGAATCCAGCGAGACGGATTGATCAAGTGGCAACATCAATGGACTCAAGCAGTGCAACAATAGTAAGGTTGGCCCAGGATCAGGCAGTGTTTCGTTTTGCTGTGCATAAGATTGTTCTGAGTCAGTATCGACTTGAGGACACCTAACAAAAACAACAGAAGTATGCACGTGAAGACTACCAGGTCGCTGAGGTATTTTTAAGAGTTCTGTAGAACTCAGGGTCTGTGCATCCTTCAGTGAAGACAATATTCTTCACAAATCTATAAAATATATGGTGTTGTTGTTGTTGTTAAGTGCCATCAAGTCTTTACCAACTCATAGCAACCTTATCCACAAAAGAATGAAACACTGTCCGGTCCTGGGCCAACCTCACACTTGAGCCCATTGATGCTGCCACTTTGCCAATCCATCTCGCTGGGGGTCTTCCTCTTTTTCTTGGACCCTTCACCTTACCAAACATGATATCCTTCTCCAGAGACTGGACTCTCCTGAACAATATGTCTGAAGCATGTGAGATGAAGTCTGGCCATCCTGGACTCTAAGGAGCTCTCGGGCTGCACTCCTTCCAACACAGGTCTATTTGTTCTTTGAATATTCTCCTCCAACACCATAACTCAAAAGCATCAATTCTCCCACAGTCTTCTTTTTTAATTGTCCAACTTTTACATGCCTATGAGGTTATTGGAAATACCATAGCTTAGGTCAGGTGCACCTTAGTCCTCAAGCTGACATCTTTGTTCTTCAACACTTAAAAAAGGCCTTATGCAGCAGATTTGCCTAATGCAATACATAGTTGGATTTCTTGACTGCTGTTTCCACAAGTGTTTATCCAAGAAGAATGAAGTCCTTAACAACTTCAATCTGTTCTCCATTGATATGATGTTGTTTATTGGTCCAGTGATGAGGATTTTTGTTTTCTTTACATTGAAATGCAATCCATCTCAATGGATTGTGGTCTTTGATCTTCATTAGTAAGTATTTTAAGTCCTCTTCACTTTCAGCAAGCAAGGTTGTATCATCTGCATATTCCAGGTTGTTAATGAGTCTTCCTCCAATCTTCATGCCACATTTTTCTTCATATAACCCAGTTTCTCAGATTATTTGTTCAGCATACAGGTTGAATAAGCATGGTGCAAGAATACAACCCTGTCGTACACCTTTCTAATTTTTAAACCACTGAATGTTCCCATGTTCTGTTCAAACAATTTCCTCTTGGTCCATGTACAGATTCTCCATGAGCAAAATTAAATGTTCAGGAATATGCATACTTCACAATGTTGTCCATGACTTGTCATGATCCACACAATTAGAAGCCTTTGGGTAGTCATTAAAGCACAAGTGAAAATCTTTCTGGGATTCTCTGCTTTCAGCCAAGACCCATCGAACATCAGCAATATCTCTCATTCCACGTCCTCTTCTGAATCCAGCTTAAACCTCTGGAAGTTTTCTGTCCATGTATGCTTTCAGCCATTGCTGCATTACCTTTTTTTTTTTTTTTTTTGCCAATCCCTTTAATGTACCTTGGACTACTTCCTTTGGTATCACTGTCTCTTGATCATATGCTACCTCTTGAAACGGTTGAACATCAACCATTTCCTTTTGGTATGGAGACTCTGTGTGTTGCCTCCATCTTCTTTATTTTCTTTTTTGTTTTATTGTGAATTATGTGATAGTTTACATGGGAGAACATTGGCATTAAATTCATCCTATTGTATATTGTTTCGTTGCCATGTTTACAATCCCCTCCTTGCATCATCAACCAACAAAGGGCATACATTGCAAGCCATCCCTCTGGTCATCAGCACACAGCCCGTCTCCCTCTCTAGGTCATTCCCTCCACGTCATCGTCTCTGCCTCCATTTCTGACATTACTGCTTCTCTGGGTAGGGTGCAGCATTCCGCTCTTCTCCCTTGATGGTCCCAGAGACCTCCGCTCCTGGACTATAAAGTCAACCACTCCCTTGTTTTGCTACAAAATGTCTACCTTTATCATTCCAAACCTCACAGACCGTCCTAATAGTAAATATTTACTATTGTTCCACATGAAAGCTATTCCCATGTCCTTTGATCATCCCTGCCCAGGCAGATTGCATATGATTCCGTGGAGATTCTGTCTTCCTCTGCACCCTTTGAATTTAGATTCTCTTTTGAAATTTTGCAAACCAGTAACATCTTGCCTTTGTATCCCCCCATTTTGGGTAGCCAATGTCCAGGTTGCCCATCCCTGTTTACCCTGTGTATCGAGGGGGGAAGAGATCCTTACACTAATGATTTCTTCCCTTTTTTGATCTGCTGCATCCATAGGTGTAAACCAAGTTCAGCAAATTATTTCAGATTACTCTTTTTTCCTCTTCTTTCTTGTACTAGTTGAATTCTGATCATCCAGCCATTGAAGCCAGGTCAAGTGGGTATTGTCTGCAAGTGTGGGTGTTCTTGTGCATATGCCCTCACTTCTTATCCACTGGATGCTTCACTCTCCACTCTAGTCCTATGTGACTATGTCACTGACACTGGGATTAGGAGTCCTGAGGTCTTGCCACACTGATGGCCAACCAGGTATCCACCCTGGTTCACAGGAGTCTGTTGAACGTGGTAGGGCTTAGCTTGCTGCTTCCTTGATGTTTTCACTCACTTCCCCTTATGGCTGACCAATGTGGTCACCAGTCAAGCGCATGTCTACTTGTGTATCCCCATTGAGTCTGAGTCTTGGAAGGCAGTTTGCCCTGAGGGGACCGTACCACTTGCCTTGATTTCTCCTGGGTGAGCAACTTGTCTGTTCTTGTAGTAGTCAGTCAGACTGCCTTTATTGTTTTGTATATTTCTTATCGTTCTTTGTTTCAAGAAGTATCTTCTGTTCTTCTATCAGCTCAAGTCTGGTCTGCTTGTCTTTCAAGTGGAAATTTCCCACCTAAGAAGATTATGGATGGGGTTCAGAATTCTCCCTATGGTCTTATGTAATGCAGAGGTTCCACATGAAGCCTCCTTCACTGGGCATGTCGTAGCCTCATTTTAGGTATTACAATCACTTATAGGCACAAGATGGACTTATAAGCTTTCTATGGTAATATTTTTGGCTCTTCCTTTTTTTCTCCCTCAAGTGTCTATTTTATAATGGTTTGCAAGGAAAATCAAGATTCAAAAGACAGCCATGCCTCCTAATATTGTTTTTCCTCTTTTGCCCTTTCCAACCATGCCTCAAGCTCTGTATTGCAGAGCCCTGTTGTTGAAAGGTTGTGCATACATCATCATTTACCTCTTTCCCACTTAGCTCATACAAACCTGTTTAACTGTTATCCCATCCACCTTGTTCTTCCATTTCCCTACCCCTTGTTGTGGTTACCTTATATTCCATTAGTTCTTCCCTCCATTTAAGATAGTCTATTTTATCCAGTAATCTACCTGACCTTCCCACCACCTGGA
>NW_006408778.1:1661852-1662384 GCF_000296735.1 Chrysochloris asiatica | reverse complement strand
GTATTCCTTTATATGTGGTTCAGAGTTCTGGGACCATCCCCTGAGCCTGCTTGTTCGGGTATTCTGTGTTGTTGTTGGAGGAGCTCTCTGCTATATGTCCACCCGATCTGCCATCTTGTTTGTTCCTCGGTCTCTTGGTTTCTTATAGTAGTGTTTTGTACTTTTCTTTGTATAAGTCCTTTGTTTCTCTGCTTACATTTATTCCTAGATATTTCATCCTATGGGTGGTTATTGCAAATGATATTGCTTTCCTAATGTCCTTTCCAACGCTTTTGTTTTTGGTATAGAGGAATCCAATTGATTTTTGTAAGTTGATCTTATATGCTGCCACTTTGCTGAATCCTCCAATGAGATCTGGTAGCATTTTTTTACTGAGTCTTTGGGATTTTCTACGTATAGGATCATATCTTCTGCAAATAGGGAGAGTTTTACTTCTTCTTGGCCAATTTGGATGCCTTTAATTTCCCTGTCTTGCCATATAGCTCTTGCTAAGACTTCTAGCACAATATTGAATAGGAGTGGTGACAAAGGG
>NW_006408778.1:1631463-1661553 GCF_000296735.1 Chrysochloris asiatica | reverse complement strand
TTTGCATCTATGTTCATGAGGGATATTGGTCTGTAATTTTCTTTCTTAGTGACGTCCTTCCCTGATTTTAGTATGAGGGTTATACTTGCTTCATAAAATGTATTAGGAAGTTTTCCATCCTCCTCTATTCTGGAATAATTTGAGTAGAATTGGTGAAAGGTCTTCCCTGAATGTTTGCTAGAATTCACCAGTGAAGCCGTCTGGGCCTGGACTTTTTTGGTTGGGAGTCTTTTGATGACCTGATCAATTTCTTCTTTTGTTATGGGATCTGTTCAGGTTTTTGAGTTCACTGTGTGTAAGTTTAGGTAAGTTGTGTTTACCTAAAAATATATCAATCTCCTCTAAGTTTTCAAACTTTTTGGAGTACAACTCTTCATAGTATTCTGTTATTATCCTTTTGATTTCCTTAGGTTCCGTTGTAACATAACCCATGTGGTTTATAATATGTTTTATTTGTGTCTTCTCCCTCTTTTGCCAATGGTCTGTCAATTTTGTTAATCCTTTAAAAGAACCAGCTTCTTTTCCTGTTGATTTTTTCCACAGGTTTTCTGTTTTCTATGTGGTTTATAATGTGTTTTATTTGTGTCTTCTCCCTCTTTTCTTTTGTTAGGTTTGCCAATGGTCTGTCAATTTTGTTAATCCTTTAAAAGAACCAGTTTCTTTTCCTGTTGATTTTTTCCACAGGTTTTCTGTTTTCTATCTCATTTATTTTTGCTCTTGTCTTTATTATTTCTTTTCTATTGGTAGCTGTGAGTCCTTTCTGTTTGTCTGCTTCTAATCGTTGTAGGTACTGTTTCAATGTGTTAATTTTGGTTCTTTCTTCTTTTTGGATGTGTGTGTTTATTGCAATAAATTGTCCTCTTTGAACCACTTTCATCATGTCCCAAAGATTTTGGTATTCTGTGTTTTCATTTTCATTTATTTCTAGGAACTTTGTGAATTAACGTTTCATTTCTTCTACTACCCAGCTGCTATTCAGCAGGGTGTCATTCAGTTTACATGTATTTGACTTGATTTACTTGGTCTTCCTACTGTTGATTTCTAATTTGATAGCATTGTGATCTAAGAAGATACTTTGTAGCATTTTGATATTTGTGAATTTATGGAAATTTGTTTTGTGGCCTAAAACATGGTATACTCTAGAGAACGTTCCATGTGAACTGGAAAAGAATGTGCATTGTGCAGTTGTTGGGTTGAATGCTCTGTACACATTTATGAGGTCCAGTTGACTGATTGTGTTGTTATTAGTTCTTCTTTGTCTTTGTCAAGTTTCTTACTGGTTGTTCTATCCATTTTTGAAAGTGGTTTATTAAAATACCCACTATTATTGTAGATTCATCTATTTCTTTTCTACAAATGTATTAGAGTTTGCTTTATATATTTTGGAGCTCTTTCATTGGGAACATAGATATTTATTATGGTTATTTCATCTTGTTCAATAGCCCCTTTAATCATGAGATAATGTCCATCTTTATATATTATGCTATTTTTTGTCATAAAGTTTATTTTATCAGAGATTAGTACTGCAACTCCTGTAACTTTTTTACTGCAATTAGCTGGGTATATATATATTTTTCCATCTTTTGACTTTTAATCTGTTTATGTCTCTCTGGGTCAGATGTGTCTCTTTCAGACAACATATTGAAGGATCTTGTTTTCTTATCCATTCTGCCACTCTCTGTCCCTTAACAGGTGCATTCAATCCATTTACATTCAGTGTAATTATCAATAGGTATTGATTGATTGCTGCCATTATGTTTGTGCATTTGTGGTGTTGCTGCTTCTTTTATCTGTGTGTCTTCTTTTGTTGAGTTCATAATTTTTGTGTTCTTTCTTGTGAGTTTCCTCATAGTTTTAATGTGTCCATGTTCTTCTTGGATTTTCATTCTCTTAGTATGCTGTGAAGTGTTCAGTTTCTTTGAGGTTGCTTTATAGTACTTTAGCATTTCTCTCCATTTAGTGCAGTCTATTTTATCCTGTAATTGACCTGACCTTCTCACTATCTGGATCTTGGTTCCTACATGTTTACCTTCTTTTACGTTGTACTTGTTTTGATCATAGAATGGCATCCCAGATTCTCTGAATTTCTTCTTGTAGTTTTGTTCTGTTCTCACCTCTTTCTTCTGTTGACTTAATTCTGGGAGATGCTGCCACATATGTCAATCTCTGGTTGTTGGCTGTTCTTGTTGGTTGTCAGTCCTCAGAACTCCCTATAGGATGTTTTGTAATGCAGGGTTGGCTTTGGCAAAATACCTTAGCTTATGCTTATCCTGGAATATTTTGATTATGCCTATATATATATATATATATATGTAATTTTAATAAATGTTTTATGGTGAATTATGTGATAATTTACATGGGAGACCATTGGTTTTACATTCATTCTATCATATATTGTTTCATTGCCATAGTTACATTCCCATCCATGTATCATCAACCAACCTAAGGATATACCCAGCAAGCCTGCTCCTCCCCTCCCTTCCCCGCCCCCCCCAGTCATCAGCACACAGCCCCTTTCCTCCTCTGGTTCTCAAGTCCCCAGCTATTCCATCTCTCCGCATCATCGCCTCTGCCTCCATCTTAGGTGTCACTGCTTCTCTGGGTAGGGTCCCACTCTCCACTCTTCTCCATTGATGATCCCAGGGACCTCTGCTCCTAGACTGAAAAGTTAATCACTCCACTCCTTACTACAAAACTATAAACTGTCTAATGTGAGATATTTACCTCTGTCCCATTTAGTCCATTCAAACCTGCCGAATTGTTCTCCCATCTGCTTTGTTCTTCCATTCCCCATTCCCTTCTTGTATACCGCCCCCCCCCCAAAGCACAAACGTTCCTGTGTCTATTCCTTGCCCTGTGTTCCACCTTCCTCTCCCTCCCCTAACCCAACCCTTACATCCCAGTAACCAGCTAAGAATCCACTTTGGTGGATTAGTGTGGGTTATTTTTCTTAGTCTTTTACAGTAGTGGTACTATGCAGTAATTTTCTCATTTTGTGACTGAATAATTTCACTCAACATAATGTCCTTAAGGTTCATCCATGTTAAGTATTGGCATGCAGCTTCCTTGTTATTCTTCAAGATAGCATACTATTCCATTGTGTGTATGTCCCACAGCTTATATTTATCCATTCTTCAGTTGATGGGCACATTGGCTGTCTCCATCTTGTTGCTGCTGTAAATATTGCAGCTATGAACTTTGGTGTGCATATATCTTCCCGTGTTGTGGCTTGTTTTACTTGTGGGTAAATGCCAACTAGAGGAATTGCTGGATCATATGTTATTTCTATTTTCAACCTTCTAAGGAAATTCCATATTGCTTTCCAGAGAGGTTGGAACATTTTGCAATCCCGCAAGCAATGCAGGACTTTTCCAGTCCCTATACATCCCTGCCAGCATTTATTGTCCTCAAGTTTTTTTATTTTTTCTGTTATTGTTGGTATGAGATGTTATCTCATTGTTGTTTTGATTTACATCTTTCTAATGGCTAATGATCATGAACATTTCTTCATATGTTTGCTGGCTTTCCAGATCTCCTCCTGGTGAAGTGTCTGTTCATATCCTGTGCCCATTTGTTTATTGAGTTATTTGTCTTATTTTCGTAGATGTGTAGTATTTTCCTATATATTTTATAAATGAGTTCCTTATCCGATATGTCGTTACAAAAGATTTTTTCCCAGTCTATGGGTTTCCCTTTTACACTCTTGGTGAAGTCTTTTGATGCACAAAGGTTTTTAATTTTTTAGTATGTCAAACTCATCTATTTTGCATATTTTTGTTTGTGCAATTTTCAAAATGTGTGGTAGTCTGTATATGCCCTGAATTAGCACCCTCATACTTGTCCCTATTTTTTCATTAATGATCTTCATAATTTTGGGATTCACATTTGGATGTTTAATCCATGTTGAGTTCATTTTTGTATAAGGTGAGAGGCAAATGTCTTACTTCAGTATTTAACATATCATCTTCCACTTCTGCCAGCACCATTTGTTAAAGAGACTGTCTCTTTCCCATGCAATGCACCTAGGCACTTTGTTGAAAATCATTTGGCCATAAGTGGTTGGGTTAATATCTGGATTCTTGATTCTGTTCCGTTGTTCAATGTCTCTTTCATTGTACCAGTACCAGGCTGTTTTGACCACCGTAGCCATGTAGTAAAGTTTGAAATCAGGAAGTGAGAGACATCCAACCTTGTTCTTCCTTTTAAGCAGTGCTTTGCTTATCCTGGGTCTCGTACCTTTCCATATAAATTTAGTAATTGTCCTTTCCATCTCTTTGAAGAATGTGGTTGGAATCTGTATTGGGACTGCATTGTATGTGTAAATGGCTCTGGGTAGTATTGACATTTTCTCGATGTTGAGTCTTCCTATCCAGGAACATGGTTTGTTCTTCCATTTCTGTAGGTCTCTTTAGGTTTCTTGTAGTAGTGCTTTGTAATTTTCTTTGTATAAGTCCTTTGTTTCTCTTTTTATGTTTATTCCTAAGTATTTCATCCTTTGTGTGGCTATTGTAAATGGTATTGCTTTCCTAATGTCCTTTTCATCGCTATTGCTGTTGCTGTAAAGAAATCCAATTGAGTTTTGTATGTTAATCTTATACCCTGTCACTTTGCTGAATCTTTCGATGAGGTCTAATAGTTTTTTCACTGAGTCTTTGGAGTTTTCTCTGTATAAGAACATATCGTCTGCAAATAAGGAGAGTTTTACTTCCTTTTTGCCAATTTGGATACCTTTAATTTCTTATCATTCTGTATAGCTCTGGCTAAAACTTCCAGCACAATATTGAATAGGAGCGGTGATAAAGGGCATCCTTGTCTGGATCCTGTTCGTAAAGGGGAAGTCTCTCAGTTTCTCTCCATTGAGTGTTATGTAGGCTTGTGGTTTTGTATATATGCTCTTGATTATGTTGAGGAATTTCCCTTCAATTCCTACTTTGCTGAGTGTTTTTATAAGAAATGGATGTGGCATTTTGTCAAATGCCTTTTCTGCGTCAATCTATATGATCATTTTTTTTTCCTTTTTCTTATTTATATGATGGATTGCACTGATTGTTTTCCTGTTGTTGATCCATCCTTGCATCCCTTTTATGAAACCGACTTGTTCATGATGTATTATTTTTTTGATGTGCTGTTAATTCTGTTGGCTAGGATTTTGTTGATAATTTTTGTGTCTATGTTCATGAGGGATATTGGTCTATAATTTTCTTTCTTAGTGATGTCCTTCCTTGGTTTTGGTATGAGGGTTATGCTTGCTTCATAAAAAGTATTAGGGAGTTTTCCATCCTCTTCTATGTTTTGGAATAATTTGAGTAGAATTGTTGACAGTTCTTCTTTGAATGTTTGGTAGAATTCAGCCGTGAAGCCATCTGGGCCTGGGCTTTTGTTGGTCGGGAGTTTTTCTTCTTTTGTTATGGGTTTGTTCAAATTTTCTACTTCATTCTGAGTAAGTTTAGGTAGGTCGTATTTTTCTAAAAATGTATTCATCTCATCCAATTTTTCGAATTTGTTGGAGTACAGCACTTCGTAGTATTCTGTTATTATCGTTTTTATTTCGTTTGGTTCTGTTGTGCCTTCCTCTGTGTGGTTTCTAATGCTATTTATTTGTGTCCTCTCCCTCTTTTCTTTAGTTAGTTTTGCCAATGGTTTGTGAATTTTATAAATCCTTTCAAAGAACCAGCTACTTGTCTTGTTGATTCTTTCTATAGTTTTTGGTTTTCCATCTCATTTATTTCTGTTCTTATCTTTATTATTTCCCTTCTTTTGGTGACTGTAGTTTCCCTTTGCTGGTCTGCTTCTACTTGTTGAAGATGCTGTATTAATGTGTTGATTTTAGCTCTTTGCTCTTTTTGATGTGCGCATTTATCACAATTAATTGTCCTCTTAGGACTGCTTTCACCATGTCCCAAAGATTTTGGCATGTTGTGTTTTCATTCTCGTTTGTTTCTAGGAACTTTGTGAATTCACGTTTAATTTCTTCTTATACCCAGTCGTTTTTCAGCAGGGTGTTGTTCAGTTTCTATGTATTCGACTTTATTGTTTTGGCCTTCTTATTGTTGATTTCTAGTTTTATAGCATTGTGGTCTTAGAAGATGCTCTATAGAATTTTGATGGTTGTGAATTTATAGAGGCTTGTTTGTGATCTAACATGTGGTCAATTCTGGTAAATGTCCATGTGCACTGGAGAAGAATGTGTATTGTGCCATTGTTGGATAGAATGCTCTGTATACATCTATGAGGTCAAGTTGCTTGATTGTGTTTTTAAGTTCCTCTGTAGCATTGTCGAGTTTCTTTCTGGTTGTTCTATACCTTTACGAGAGTGATGTGTTGAAATCTCCCACTATAATTGTGGATTTATCTATTTCTTTCTTCAGTTCCATTAAGGGTTGCTTCATGTATCTTGGTGCTCTTTTGTTGGGAGCGTATATGTTAATTATGGTTATGTTGTCTTGCTCGATTGACCTTTTGATTATGAGATAGTCTCTTTCTTTGTCTCTTATGCTAGTTTTTATTTTAAAGTCTACTTTGTCAGAAATTAATATTGTGTCTCATGCTTTTTTATTGCTGGGTTGGCTTGGTAAATTTTTTCCTATCCTTTAATTTTTAGTCTGTTTTTGTCTTTGTGTGTAAGGTGTGTCTCTTGCAGACACCATATTGATAGATCTTGTTTTCTTATCCATTCTGCCACTCTTTGTCTCTTCACTGGTGCATTCAGTCCATTGACATTCAATGTAATTATCTGTAAGTATGAATTGATTGCTGTCATTATGTTACTTTTTTGGCGGTGCTGCTCATTCTTTGGTTCTGCTTTTTTTTCTTGTGTTGGCTTTATGTCCTTCAAGTTGTTTCTTGTTGGTTTCTTCTTAGTTTCTCTGTTCGCTTGTTCTGCTTGGGAATTCATTTTTATGATATGTTGTGGAGTGTTAACTTTCTTTGGGGTTTCCTTGTAGTCTGCTAACTTTTCTCTGGATTTAAGATACTCCATTGTAACACGTAATTTACCTGGCATCCCCACCCTCTGGGCCTCCGTTGCTGCATTTGTCCCTTTTTTGACAATGATATGTTTTTGACCGTCAGTTGATTTCACAGTTCCTTTGAGTTTGTTGTAGTAGTCTCATTCTGTTCTGGACTCTGCTATCTGTTGGCTGTGTTCCAGGTGGTATTGATATACCTGTCAATCTCTGTTTGTTGTCTGTTCTTGTTGGTTCTCTGTCCCCAGAACTCCCTTTAGGATGTTTTGAAGTGCTCGGTTGATTTTGATAAAATCTCTCAGATTCTGTTTATCCTGGAATGTTTTGATCACACCATCATATTTGATTGATAGTTTTGCAATAGATAGACAATTCTTGGTTGACAGTTTTTGTCTTGCAGTGCTTTGTATATGTCTTCCCATTTCCTTCTCACCTGCATGGTTTGTTCTGAATAGTCATAGCTTAATCTAATTTGCTTGCCTTTATAAGTTATATTTTTCTTCTCCCTGGCCGATTTTAGAATTCTTTCCTTGTCTTTGATTTTGGAGAGCTTGATTATTATATGTCTTGGAGACTTTCTTTAGGGGTCTATCCTTTCTGAGGTATGTTGGGCTTCTTGAATGTTTATCTTTTTGTCTTTCAAATTGTTAGAGAAATTTTCTTCCAGAAGCTCTTGAATTATCTCCTCTGTGGACTTCTATGCTTCTTCTTGTTCCGGAATGCCAATAATTCTTACATTATTTCTCTTCATGTTATCCAGGATGAATCTTAGACTCTCTATAGCTTGTTTTATGCTTTTAGCTGCTTGCTATTTTATCTTGGCAGTATAGAGAGATTTGTCTTCCAGTTCGTTAGTTCTGGCTTCCATCTCTTCTAGTCTGCTCCTTTCCTGTTTCAGCCTATTGTCTATTTCTGATATTTTATTATGAATCCCTTGGACATCTTTTTGCAGGTTTTGAATTGTTTCCAATGCTGTGTCAATCCTATTTGATTGTTCCTGAAGTACTTTCCTTACTTTTTCCTTATTTTTCTCGACTCCTTCTCTGAGTATTTGAATTTGATTCCATATCATTCTTCTGAATTCCTTCTCAGGTATATCCAGAACCCGCTACTCCTCCTCTATAAAGTTTTTGTCTATCTCCAGCTCATTTGCATCTGATGTTCTCTTCTGTTTTTGCACGTGTTTCAATAAAATGGATGGTTTCTTATTGTTCATGGTTATTATTTTATTATTATTATTGATATGATCGGGAGATGATCTTCCATTATTGTCTGTAATGTGTAGCAGGTGTTGTTGTGTCTTTTCTTAGTGGTGGAGTATTATGATGTATACTTATAGCTTGGCTATATGGCGATGATTGCTGCTTCTTCTTAGCTGACATAGGAAGAAAAAGCTCCCACCTCCAGGAAAGATGTGTGATCAAGAGGATCAAAAGCAGAAGTAATATAAACACATGGACAGAAATCACCACTTTGGAGTGGAGATGCAGCTTTGGTTAACTTTTTCTGTTCCCTGTCCTGCCAGAACAAGTGCTACTATTTGGTGTGGGGATAGGGCTGCTTGGATGCAGGGCTTCAGATTGGGGCCGACGGATGGTGGATGACATTAAAAGTTGCTGCCTGTCTCTCTCTCTCTGTGCTGTAGGTAAACTGATCTTGCTGAGATTTTAAGCCAGGTTCAGGAGATTTTGGGAGGGAGCTATGTCCCTTCTTGCAGCTTTTTTGTTCAAGGTCCCCCCCCCCTTTTATTTTTCCTTCCTGCTTTCCAAATAGGCTGGATTTAGCCCCACTCTCTAAACTCTGCGGTCGCCAGAACGTCCCAGCATCCCATGCGAGAGTTCCAAAATGTCCATTTTTTCCTTAGCAGCATGATTTCTCAAAAATATGAATTCAGGAGACCGAAATACTAGATCTTTTGATAGCTCAAATGCCGTGGGTCTGGTATATGAACGTTTCCTTCATGAGATCCCCCTCCTTACTCACCGGAGCTTTCCCTACTTCCTCTCTTGGGTGTATCCTGGAACTAGAACCTATGCTGTCATATTTGATTGATAGCTTTGCTGAATAAAGAATACCTTGTTGGCAATTTTTTTCTTTCAAGGTTTTATATATGTCTCCCCATTGCTTTCGTGCTTGCATGGCTTCTGCTGAGAGATCTGAGCTCAATCTGAGTTGCTTGCCTTTGTATATGACACTTCTGTTTTACCTGGCTTCTTTCAGAAGTGTCTCCTTATCTTTGAGTTTGGAGAGCTTGACTATGATATGTCTTGGTGATTTTCTTTTGGGGTCTATCCTTCCTGGAGTTTGTTGAGCTTCTTGAATGTTTATCTTTTCACTTTTCAGGATGTTAGAGAAATTTTCTTCCAGAAGTTCTTCAACTCGTTCCTCTGTGGACTTGTGTGATTCTTCTTGTTCTGAAATGCTGATAATTCTTAAGTTATTTCTCTTCATGTTGTCCAACATGAATCTTAGACCTTCTTCAGAATTTTTTTATCCTTTTTGTGTTTGTTCTTCTATCTTCATTGTATTGAGAGATTTATCTTCCAGTTCACTTGTTCTGCCTTCCATCTCATCTATTCTACACCTCTGCCCTTTCAGAATATTGTCTATTTCTGATATTTTATTATTGATCGTTTGGACCTCTTTCCATAGGTTTTGAATTGTTTCCAATGTTGTATCTATCTTATTTGATTGTTCTGTAGCACTTTCCTGACTTCTCCCTTGTTTTTCCCAACTACATTGTAAAGTGTTTTGAAACATTTTATAATCATTTTTCTGAATTCTTTCTCCGGCTTTTCTAAGGTCTGGTCTCCTTCCAGAATGGAGTTTAGGTCTACTTCTAGGTCATTTGTCTCAGACATTTCATCTTGTTTCTGGACATGTGTTGATATGATCATCTGCTATTGCTTCTTGGACATGTTTAGTGTTTATCTGTGGCCTTAATACTTAATTGAGTATGTGTTTTGGTATTTTTTATGCTTTATGATTGCTTCCAGGAAGATGTGATCAGGATGTGTGCTTCCCTTTTCACTCTTCTGATTTTTTAACTCAGAGTAACTTTCATAGGTGTTGTCTGTTTCCCTGGTATATGGCAGTTGTTATTGGTTCTTTCCTGGGTTTTGGTGTTTTATAGAGTGTGATGGCAGCAGTTGCTGACTCTTATTGTGTAAAATATGGAGATAAAGAGTCCTCCAAAGGCAGAAGGGTGGGCATATAACAGCAAAACAACACTAGAGAAAAAAAGAAAAAAAAAAAAGGCAGAAAGAAAAATAAAAGACTTAAAAACAGCAACAACAAAAACTAGACTGAATACTGTAGTCTCTAATTGCAGAAGAGGGAGAGAAGAAAAAGAAGAGAAAAAAATGTGTAGCCTAATATGAGTATGACTTTAATGTTCTCTTTCAGCTTCTTATTTTCAAAGCTGCCTGAGAGATTTCAAGGTGCCAGTGTTTGTTGTTATGCTATATCTCAGTCTTTAATTTAATTTTTGGCCTGTTTTGTTTTTAAACTCTCTTTCCCTCTCTACAGCCCTCTCCTGCTCTTTCCCATGTTAAAAACAGACAAAAAGTTCAGGGCTGGCTCTTGGGCTGAGTGTCTGTGTGCATATGTGGCAGAAGAACCCACCAGTGGTGAGTGTGGGGGGTGATCACACACTCAGGCTCTCCCTCTAGTCACTAGAATGGTGGTGGGGAGCACAGGGTAGGTAACAGTCACAGAATAGTTTAAGTGCTTGTGGCTGGCAATACATTAGAAGGGGAGTGTAATGGAAGAACAGGACAGATGGGAGAACAGTTAAGTAGATATTCATGGGCTTAGTGGGGTAGAGGTAAATAATGAGATAAGCACAAACTTGGAACAACTGGGCTTTGTGACACAGAGATTAACACATAGTTTTAATGGTTAAAAGAGAGGTAGTAGTATTAAGCTACTTGGCTGTATTTTGAATATTGGTTTCCCTTGCCTGTTATTCTAAAATAGACTCTTGAGGGGGAGAGAAAGGAATAGCCAGAAACATCACCATAGAAAGTGTGTATGTCCATCTTCAGCCTATAACTGATTGAAATACCTAAAATGGGGTTAGAATTTGCCTAGTCATGGAGGCTTCCTGTGGAGCCTTTGCATTGTATAAGACCATAGGTGGAATTCTGATCCTCATCCAGAACATTTTGAGGTGGGAAATTTCCATGGAAAGGACAAGCAGACCCAGCTGGAACTGTTAGAAGAAACAAAAGAAAATTCTTGAAAGAAAGACAAGCAGGAAAAGTAAAATAAATAAGTAACACCAGTCTGAGTGACTACGACAAGAGCAAGCAAAGTTGTTCCCCCAGGAGCCATCAAGGCAAGCGGTCACATCCCCTTCCAACAAACTCTCTCCCAAGACTAAGATTAAAGGGAAATACATGAGCAATCATGTAGTCTTTTTGCTGAGCACATTGGTCACTGATAAGGGGAATTCAGGAAAAAACAGCAATGAAGTTTGAACTAAGTCCGACCACATTCAATAGACTCCTGTGAACCAGGGTTGATACCTGTTTGGCCAGCTGTATCGCAAGATCTGGGGACTCCTGGACCCAGAGACAGTGATATGGTTACAGAGGACAAGAGTGGAGAGTAAAGCATTCAGCTGATATGAAGTGGGGAAGCTGCACAAGAACATCCATACTTGCAGATACAACCCACTGGACCTGGCTTCAATGGTTGGATGTTCAGAACTCAACTAGAAGAATAAAGAAGAGGAAAAAACAAAAAGAGTAATCTATTTATGGGTGTAGTAGCTCAAAAGAGGGACAGATATTTGTTCTGATGGAGAGGATCATTCCCATCCCCTTGGTGCAAAAAGCAACTTGGACATTGGCTACCCAAAATGGGTGGTGGAGAGTGGGGGATAAAAAGACAAGTGACTGGCTTACAAGCTTTCAAGGGGGATCCTAATTTCAGAGGGTACAGGGAAAGGTTTAATCTTCACTGAGTGCTTTCCAACCTGTCTGGACAGGGCTGGTGAAAGGAGATGGGGATATGACTCTTGTTCAATACTGAATAATTGCTATCAAGACTGATTGTGAGTGTTGCAAATGTAGAGGTAGAGGTTTTGTAACAAGAGGTGGGAAGTGGCTGATCTTGCAGTCCAGGAAAAGAATACCCTGGAACCATTGAGGAGGAAGAATGGAGTTTGGGACACTATCCAAAGAAGCAGAAACACCAGAAATGGAAGTAGAGATGCTTACATGGAAAGATGAAGTGGATGGGGACTCTGGATTCTGGGAGGGAGAGGGTCTATGTGATGATAGCAGGGAGCAGGCTTGAGGGTTGTACCCTTTGGATGTTTGATGATGCATGCAGGGAATTGAAACAATTTTAATGAAATGAAATAAGATAGGATGAATATAAAGTTAGTGTTTTCCTGTATAAACTATCACATAATTCACAATAAAAACTTAAAAAGAGAAAGAGACTGAGAGTATCAGAATACTAAAGAAAGCAGGATCCTCCAACATTTTCTCTACAAGAGACACACCTTTTTCACACAGACTAACACAGATTAAAGATTAAAGTGGAAAAAATATATCAAGTTATTGGCAATCAATAATAGAGAGGAGTGGCAGTGTTACTTTCTGATAAAGCAGATATTAAGGCAAAAAGCAGCATAAGAGGCTAGAGTTGAGAGTGTAGCATCCAGCTGATATGAAGTGAGAAGTGATGCACAAGAACATCCAAAACTTTCAGATATGTCCTATTTAACCTAGCATACATGGCTTGATGATCAGAACTCGAATATACGGAGATAAAGAAATTTGATGAGGGAAATTAGTGTAAAACACTTATTGAACTTGACCAATACTTATTGGTGTATTTATTCAACATACCAACTGAGACGGAAGGAATCTTCACACCAAGGATCAAACATATCCCCTCTGTACACAGTGTTGATGTTGTTAGTTGCCATCGCGTCAGTAACGACTCACAGTGACCCTATGCAGAGCAGAACGAAACACTGCCTGATCCTGGGCCACCCTCACAATTGTTGCCACGCTTGAGAACATTGATACTGCCACTTTGCCAATCCATCTCACTCTTTTTCACTGACCCTCCACCTTACCAAATATGATATCCTTCTCCAGCGACTGGTCCCTCCTGACAATATGTTCGAAATATGAGGGGAAGTTTGGCCATCCTCGCCTCCAAGGAGCATTCTGGCTGTACTTCTTCTAAAACAGATCAGTTAATAATTTTGGCAGCCCATGGAACTTTCAATATTCTCCCCAACACCATAACTCAAAATCATCAATTATTCTATAGTCTTCCTTATTTACTGTTGATCTTTCACATGCATGTGAAGTTATTGAAAATACCATGGCTTTGGGTCAGGTACACCTTAGTCCTCAAACTGATATCTTTGATCTTGCACACTTTAAAAAGTCTTGTGTAGCAGATTTATCCAATGCAATGTATCATCTTATCTCTTGTCTGCTACTTCCACTAATATTGATAGTTGATTCAAGAAGAATGAAGTCCTTGATAACTTCAATCTTTTCTCCATTGATGAGAATGTTGTTTAATGGTTCAATGGTGAGGATTTTTGTTTTGTTTACATTGAGATGCAATCCATACCTAAGGCTGTGCTCTTTGATCTTCATCAGTAAATATTTTAAGTCCTCTTCACTTTCAGCAAGCAAGGTTGTATCATTTGCATATTGCACGTTGTTAATGAGTCTTCTTCCAATCCTGATGCCACGTTTATCTTCATAGAACCCAGTTTCTAGGATTATTTGCCCATGATACAGGTTGAATAAGCATGGTGAAAGAATACAACCCTATAGCACACCTTTCTTAATTTTAAACCATTCCGTGTTTCCATGTTCTGTTCGAACATCTGCTTCTTGGTCCATGTACAGATTCCTCATGAGCATAAATAAGTGTCTGGAATATTCATACCTCTCAATGTTGTCCATAGCTTGTCATGATCCACATAATTGAAAGCCTTTGCATAGTCAATAAAGCACAGGTAAACATCTTTCTGGTATTTTCTGCATTCAGCTAAGATCCATCAGACATCAGCAATGATATCCCTCATTCCATGGCCTCCTCTGAATCCAGCTTTAACTTCTGAAAGTTCTGTCAATGTATGCTTGCAATTGTTTCTGTATTGCCTTTAGCAAAACTCCACTCACATGGGATATCAAAGATATTGTCCAATTATTTCCACATTCCATTGGATCACCTCTATGTGGAATGGGTACAAATACAGATTTCTTCCAATCAGTTGGCCAGATAGATGTCTTCCCAATTTCTTGGAAGAGATGAGTGAGTGCCTCCTGTGCCACCTCACTTTCTTGAAAGATTTCCATTTTTACTCCATTAATTCCTGGTGCCTTGTTCTTTGCCAATTTCTTCAATGCACCTTGGATGTCTTCCTTCATTATCTTTTCTCTTGATAATATGCTAGCTCTTAAAACAGTTGAACATCAACTATTTCCTTTTGGTAGAGTGACTCTGTGTATTCCTTTCATCTTCTTTGGATGTTTTTTCATCATTCAATAATTTCCTCAGAGAATCCTTCAATAATGAAAGTCAAGGCTTGAATTCTTTCTTAAATTCCTCCAGATTGAGAAATGCTGGATGTGTTCTTCCTTTTTGGTTTTCTGACGGCAGATCTTTTCACATTTTCTTGTTATATTTGACTTTATCTTCCTGAGCTGAATTTTGAAATTTTTTGTTCATCTTTTGTACTTCCTCGTTTCTTACATTTGCTTTAACATTTTTATGCTGGTGAGCACACAATGTTGATAAGGATGTGCAATTTAGACATTGACTATTTAAAATATAGGTTGGGGTATAAAAGCACACAGTGGCTGGTTACAATTCTTCTAGAGACAGTTTAGTTTCAGGGTGTGGGGGAAGGAGGTGGGAATAAGATGCTTATGATTCAATAGTGAGGAATTATTATCATGATTAATTGTGATTGTCACAATTGTAAATGCAGAAGCCTTGCCACATAAAGGGAGTATAGTTAATCTGACTTTCCAAGGTCAGTAGACCCTAGCACCATCAACGTAGAAAAGGATGAGCAGAATATGGGAACCTATTCAGAGAAATGGACACACCAGAAATAAAGACAAAGATGAGGACACACAGAGATAGACCAGCTAAGAACTCTAGACTTATAAAAAGAGAAAGGCTGTGAGCTGGCAGCCAGTATTCAGGCTTTCAGAATGTTCCCTTAATTTGTTTAAATGATTATATATTCCTGAGTGTTTCTGTGTATATCAAAACAATAACATAAAAACAGAGGGAATAAAAATAATTACTATTGAATGATGATGATCAGAGGGGATTGGAATCATTGCAATGATAAGACACATGACAGGATGACAGTGAAACGTATATTCTCACTTGTAAACTTAATGCACAACAGGAACTTAAAAAAAAAAATTAAAGCATAAGTTACTACAAAAGGAATCACCTTATAATTAAAGATTAAATTGAACAAGAGAAAAAAAACATTAAAAAAGTCTATATTCCCAATGAAAGAACCTCAAAGGACAAAACAACCAGAAAGAAACACAACAAAGATACAAAGGATTAAACAATACAATCAATCAATTTGAACTCACATATTTATACAGAAAATTCAATCCAACTATAATACAGTATATATACTCCTCCAGTGTACATGAAACATTCTCTATTTGTTGTGCCACAAAGCAAGTCTCAATGAATTTCAAAACATCAAAATACTGTATATCACCTTTTCAGATCCAGTGCTATAAAATTAGGGATCAAAAATAGGTAGATAAAGGAAGCAAAATCAAATACATGGAAATGAAATAACACCCTGATTAAAAGCTCCTGGATAATGAAATAAATTACCATCAACCATCAACACTCATGAAAGCAGCAGTCAAGAAATTAAATGATGTATTCCATTAAGCAAATCTGCTACACAAGACTTCTTTAATGTGTCCAAGAGCAATGATATCAGTTTGTATATTAAGGTATGTCTTACCCAAGCCATGGTATTTTCAATAACCTCATGCTCGACAAAGTTGGATTGTTAATGAGGAAGACTGTAGAAGAATTGATAGACTTGAGTTATGGTGTTGGAGAAGCATATTAAAATACCATGGACTGCCAAAATAACAAACTAATCTATGTTGGAAGAAGTAATACCATAGCACTCCTTGAATGCCAGTATTGCCAAACTTTATCTCTCATACTTTGGACATAGGGTCAGGAGGCACCTGCCACTGGAGAAGTATGGCATGTTTGGTTATGTGAAGCATCAGTGAAAAAAAAGCATGACCCCCAATGAGATGGATTGGCCCAGTGGTGGCAGTGATGTGCTCAGGCATAGTAAATATTGTAAGGTTGGTCCAGGACCAGACAATGTTTTGTTCTGCTGTGCATAGGATCATTATGTGCTGGTACCAATTTGATAGCACCTAACAACAACAACAACAGAATAAATAAATACGAAATAAATTAATTGCAAGAAGCAAATGAGAATGAAAACACAATATACCATATCTTTGGGACAGCAAAAGCAGTGTGGTGAGGGAAATTTATAACAATTAGCCCACACATACCAAAAAGAAGAAATAACCAAAATAAATACACTAACACAACATCTCCATTACCAGATATTGACAATACCCAGTACTCAATCAGCAAATGGAAGAGTCAAGGACAGAATTTGACAACAAGAATGAATTCAGAGAATCTGTGGGGTCAGTTTATGATCAAAACAATTACAATGTGAAAAAAGGTAAAAATATAGGAACTGTGATCTAGGTGATGAGGAGGTCAGGTAAATTTCAGGGTAAAGTAGGCTGTTATAAATGGAGGAAAAAGTTAATAGAATATAGGATAATCTCAAAGAAAATTAATAATTCACAACTTACCAAGAAAATGAAAATTCAAAAAGAACATGGAAATATTAAAAATATGAAGCTTTAGATAAGATACCTATACTAAAAGAAAGAAAGAAAAAAAAATTTGTTTTCTACCATGGGTAGGATGGAGGAGGTGATAGAGCACAAGTTAGGGGATAGACACATCATAGTTCAAATGTTGGGGAGGGAAATACACAAGAAGGGGGAATAAGCTAGGAGAACAGGTACATAGCAGAACACATAGGCTAAATGGGACATGGGTAAATAGTGATGTTACACAAACTTGGAACAAAACGGCTCTGTGATACAGGGATCAAGGCATAGTCTAAATGGGTAAAAGAGGGAAAATAATGTTAAGATGTTTGACTGTCTTATGAAGGTTGGTTTCCGTTGGCTTTTATTGTAAAATAGACATTTGAGCGGGATAGAAAGGAACATCAGGAAACATGATTACAGAAAACTTCTAAGACCATCTTCAGCCTATAAATAATTGGAATACCTAAAAGTGGCTTTAGATCTTCCCCAGTGAAATAGGCTGTGTGTGGAGCCTTTGTCATGTGTAGAACCTTAGATAGAATCTTGAGCCCCATCCAGAATATTTTGAGATGGAACATTCCCACTTGAAAGGATACACAGACCACCAGTCTTGAATAGCTAGAGGAACAGAAGACACTACTTGAAAGAAAGAGCAGCTGGAAAATAAAAAATAAAAAATGACAGTCTGATTGGCTGCTATAAGAACAAGCATGTTGTTTGTCAGGGATCCAACAAGGGAAGCCATCAAGTCCCTTCTGGGCAATCCCCCCTCCAAGACTGAAACTCAAAGGGAACACATGAGCTGACATGTTAGCTTCCTGGTGAATTTGTTGGTCTACAGGTAAGTGGAAGAAGAAGAAACGCAGTGATGAAGATATGGGCTGAATTTCACCATGTTCCACCATGTACCATACATTCCAGTCAACCTGGAGATAAGATCAAGAGAAAGGAAGGGCTGATTGGTCCAAAGTGTGGTGAGACTTGAGGACTCCTAAGCTTATGGACCAGGGCATAGCTACATAGTGCTAGAGCCAAAAGTGAATCATCCAATTGATATGAAATGGGGAGATATGAACAAGAACACCAAAACTTGCAGACAGTACCCATTTAACTTAACTTCAATGACTTGATGGTCAGAACTTGAATAGAGGATGATAAAGACATTTGATAAAGGAAAAAAGTGTAAATTGTTACAATTTGACGAGCTTGACTTATACTTTGGGATGCAATAGCTCAAAATACTGAGAGGGAAGAAGTCTTCATATCAAGGATCAAACATATCCCCTCTATACACAGGATTGATAGACATGAGCAACTTAGGCATTGGCTACCTAAAATGTGTGTGTGTGTGTGTGTGTGTGTGTGTATTTATAAAGGCATGAAGTGGCTTGCCTACATGTTTTCAAGAGGTAGCTTAATTTCTGAATGCAGGGGAAGGTAAAATCCCAACTCAATAGTTATCATCTTGTCTAGTTGTGTCTGGATAAAGAAAATGGGGATAAGATTCTTATGATTCAGTAGTGAGTAATTGTTATCATGACTAACTGGGATAGTCACTGCTGTTAAGGTAGAAGTTTTGTAACATAAAGGGGGAAATAGTTAATCTTACAGGCCAGGAAGAGAGGACCCTAGAACCATCAAGGGAGAAGAGCATGAGTGGAAATGGGACCCTATCTAGAGAAGCAGCAACACCAGAGATGGAGGCAAAGTTGATGACATTGAGAGATGTCATGGAAAGAGAAAGGCTGTGTGCTGGCAGACAGGAGACATGTTTTCAGAATATGCCCTTGGGTTGTTCAATGATTATATATACCTGAGGTTGTTTTTTTTTTTGTGTGTGTGTGTGTGTGTGTGTGTGCACACCAAAAAAAGAAAAAAAACCAAAAACACAAAAGTGAGATGAAATTAAACAAAACAAAATAAGGTTGAATGGTGATGTGGTGATAAATGGAGAGGATTATATTCAGTGAAATGATATGTAATATGATAAGATGAATGCAAAACTGATGTTTACCCTTGTAAACTATCACTCACTGCACAATAAAAGCTTAATATATATATATATATTATAGTGTGGATCTCATTTTATCTTTGCACTTAGTTTTCAATTAATCTTTCACTATTTGTTGAAAAAGAGTCCTGGTATAGAACTCGACCTCAAGGTAGGTGTGAACCAAAAGCTTAGTCTTTCACACTCACTAGCATCTCCTCAGAAATCATATATGGATCGGTATAATGTGGAACTGATTCAAGGACATTTAATAACATTTGTTGATCTGCTTTGAGTCCTTTATGAAACACTAGTTCATTATGTCTGTATGGATCTAGTTTTCCATTCTTTATTACGTTCCAGGAGCTCTGGTAGCGTAGTGGTTACGAATCAGGCTGCGAACCACAAGGTTAGCAGTTTGAAACTACCAGCTGCTCCGTGGGAGAAAGATGAGGCTTTCTGCTCCTGTAAAGATTTACAGCCTCCGAAACCCTGTACAGGGTCGCTATGAGTCGGAACCGACTCCACGGCACACAACAATAATAACAACATACGTAGTTTGGTGATTCTGTAGCATACACACTGGACTGCACACCTCAAAGTCAGAAGTTTGAGTCAATTGTGGAAGAAAGATGAGCCATTCTGCTTCCACAAAGGTTTACAGTCTTGGAAACCCTGTGTAGGGTTACTTTGTGTCAGAACATCCTAGAGTTTGTTTTTTAAAAAATATTATGTTACAGGAATCCTGGGGTGATGCTGTAGTATAAGCATTGTACTGATAATTGCAAAGTCACAAGTAAATCCTTGGAAATCGTATAGATAGTCATTGAGTCAGAATTGACTTGGTAGTACTTAACAACTATACCAAATAATATTCTAACGTCCTATTAGTCTATTTCTCTGTGTCTCTTTTGTTACTAATAATCAGTTCACTTAATAACTGTATCTTTATTATAAGTATTGGAATAATGTAGTGATTTAACTTGGTCCTTTATCTTCAATATTTTGTTTTCTTGTTAGTTTATTTCTTTTAGTTTTTGCCTTTTTAGATAATCTTTAAACTCTGTTTTTTGATGTCTTCAAAATTATTTTCGGGAAATTTGATCAGAATTGCATTGACATTAAGATTAATCTTTTTAAAAAACATGTTGTTTTAAATTTGCTAATATTTGGGACTCCTTGTGTAGTGCTGTAGGATCATCATTGGACTGTGAACCACAAGGTCTGCTTTTCAAACCTACAAGCTGCTTCTTAGAAACCCTGTACAAGGTTGCTTTGAGTCAGAGTAGACTCAATGGCACTTAACAACAACAACATTTTGTTAAGTGTATATATAATTTAGTACTTAAGAGAGATTGGTATACAGTTTTTTTTTGTTTTTGTTTTTTTTTGTATCTTCATCTTGAGTTTCTTCAAACTCAGTTTATAGATCCAGTCTGCAGTGTAAACGTAATACTCTTAATCCTCCGTGCCTGGAGGGAATCTCTCTGATAACAACAATGGCCTATAGTATTCAAATGCCTAGTCTTCTTTGTCTGTGACTCAAACAAGCATATTGTGGGACTCCATAGCATCCTATCTCATTCACCATTGGCAAAGCTTCATGTTTGATAATAGCCAACCATTTGTTTGCAAGTAGCCAGATTTCATTACATATGATTTTATTTCAAGTTAATTCAAAAATAATTATCATGTATTATTCTATTTTGTCCTTTCCCTGTTCCTCTAATAATGCTTTTAGAGTTCACATTTGGTTGAAAACTCTAGTACAGCTTTCAAAGAAATTGACTTGATCATGCAACGCAGATGTAGTCATTTTTCTTCCCTATCAATAGCTTCTAATCCTTGTAGTACTTGCCATATTTTGTGCAAACATTTATATCAGTGTGTTATATTTATTAATATCTGTCTTCCACTATAATGTAAACACCTTTTTAGAAATTAGAGTTAAATTCAGAGTCTCCAACAAAGGAAAATGGGACAACTATTTCTTGCAATACTGAATAAATTGGTTGAAACAGACTTTCTCTGCTCTCAACTCTTCAGAAACAACGTTTAGCTTTATTGATGTCACTTTCTTACTTGAAACAATGCCCTACTGTGTTTGGTGAGTGCTGAGCAGCTCCTGAGTTCCAGACTCCTCCTGACAGTCTGCCTCTGTTTTCCTCAGCCTCATGTCATGTGTGCCACTTTGGGGAAGGCTGTCCTTTTGTATGAACATAGTACAATTGTCCATAATGGTGCCATGTGGTCTTACTTCCTGGATTTAGGACTAGGATAACATCACAGATGTTGTTTAACTGAGCTAGAAAAACCATGTTAACAGAATAAGCCTGGAAGAAAGAGCATCAAGGAGTGACATAATTATCCCCTTGATGGTGAAAAACAAGGCAAACTATGAATGACTCTGGTGTCATCAGAGGAAGGAGATCCTCTGGCAAAAGAATACAGGAAAAAAGAATCCCCAGCTGATTACTTTTTACCCTCTCTGGCCTCTCTGCTCATGTCTCCTCTATCTGGTGGTCCTGATTGCCACCTTTTGCCCAATTCACTCTCTGCAGAGGAGTTTGTGCATAATACACTGACTTCCCCTCACTGTGTCTCTTGCACAGTAATACACAGCAGTGTCATCAGGGGTCAGAGAGCTCAGATGCAGGGAAAACCTGTTTGTGGATTTTTCTTGGGAGATGGAGATTCAACTCTTTAGAGATGGGTTGCAATATTTACTTCCATCATAGCATAAGTCAGACAACAACTGCAACCTTTTTCCTAAGAGCTGATGGATCCAGTTCCAGCAGTAACTAACTGCTTGTTGTAATGGAGAATCCAGAGATAGAACATGTGAGTGACATGGTCTCTGAGGACTTCACGAGCTCTGGGCCTGACTCCTGCAGTATCAGCACTGACAGGACACCTGGGGAAAAAAGTTATGCTGAGTCTGTCCCAACACACACTCAATCCATTTAACCCCAGGATCCCTAGAGACAATCACCCAAGGGAGCTACCAGAAGGCAGAGAAGGGACAAGAGACTCTGCATGGCTATCTGGAGGATGAAGATACAGAGGCAGCTTTATACAATGATTTATATGGCAGCCCCCAGAGAATTGTGTATGTTGAACACAGGGAGGATATAAAAGACTGAGCCAGATGCCTTATTCTGTGTGGTGGGCAACCATCAAGCCTCTGCTGAGTAGTTCTGTGTCAAGGTGATTACAACCCTCTCACCTGTGACCTTTCTTACTCCTGTCTTTTCTGCAACTCCAGCACACACACCAACACTTCATAGTCTTTACTAGCAGGAAACTGAAGCAAAAATGAAGGAATCTGTAGAAATACAAAAGGATTATCTGAAAGGAAAGTTATGTCAGGGCTATGTAAAGACCAGACATTTAAGCTTCTACCTCACCTTGTAGGGTGATACTCCTTGAAACAATTCCTCTTGCTTTAATTTCCATTTATCCATGAACTTTTTGAAGCCTCCTGATTTTTCACAGTCCTGGAATAAAATCATTGAGTGTCAATACAAAGAGTGTGGGGGACAGCTTCCTGTCCTTTTCTTACTTCACAAAGAAGAAGGAATATTAAATTACATATCAGACCAAGGTACTATATGTGATGTCAGGCTCGCCCCTTCTCGCTTTCCTCCTTGCCAATATTGATACAAGCAATCATTCCCATAGGACTTTCTACTTCTCAGCTGTGTTTGAGAAGTCAATGCAATGGCAATACAAAATTCAAAGACTAAATTAATGATTACAGTTCTTACTAAGGAAGTTATCAGGTTACATTTTAGGATCAGAAATGTTCAGGAAGCAGTTCTTTGGTCAGGAAAGTTTCTTTCAAGCCATGCCTGCCAACAAACCTCTCTCTGGCCGTCTTCTTGGTCTGCCTCTGTTTTTCTCAGTCAATGTTACAAATCTCTTTTAGGACTGTTGAAAAATAACCAAATGGCAGACTATTCCACTCTAAAACTCTACCTTAAGGTGTTCATCTGTACTTTCAGTTTATTAAGCTACCTGTCCAGATTATGTGCCTGAATACACCCCACTTAACAAGCAAATCTCCAGTCCAAAAACATCAAGCTTTACTTGCTCTGTAGTCTAGGAGACCCACAGCATTTTATTCATGCTGTGGATGTTGATTCTGCTGCTTCCTCTCCTCTACCACATCTCTGATGTCACAGGTTTCTTTCTTTGTATTGATGAGGTTCAAGAACAGGGTTCTCAGTGTCCAAAAGCCACAATCCAATCTTGTCTCTTATTTTGTGATGGCTCTATGTGTCCCCATTCTTGCCTCTGAGTGTCTTCATTTTATACTTGGTTTTGGGGTTGGTTCAGTGCCTTGGAGTTGATTCCAACTCACAACAAACTTGTGTAGGGCTTCTGTGGTTTTACATATTTATGGGTGCAGAAATTCTCATCTTTCTTCCACAGAGTGACTAGTAGTTTAGAACTGCTGACCTTGTGGTTACAGTCCAGTTCATAACTCACTAAGCCATTAGTGCACCATCATTTTTTAACCATTGTTGTGTTTGTTAGGTTCCATCGAGTTGATTCTGACCCATAGCGACCCTGTATAGGGATTCTGAGGAGTGGCTGGTGAGCTTTTAACTGCCAACTTTGCAGTTCAAATGACTTTGAAGTCAAGTGAATTAACCCACAGTGCCACACCAGGACTCCTAGCAAGATCAAAAAATTTGTACAGCCTCCACTTTAGAGTTCCAATTTTTGGTAATCACAATTAGCAGTGTTAGCAAGCACTCACAACTGAATCATATAATTCTGTCAGCTACTTCCCACATATTTTCTTATTTAACTCATCAGAAATGTTGTTTTATGGAAGTTATAAAGATGATAGCAAGAAGAATCATATTAAATAAATGATCACTTCAACCAAGTAGAGGAATTGTTGGGTCATATGGTATTTCTATTTCCAACCTTCTGAGGAAGCGCCATATTGCTTTCCAGAGTGGTTGGACCATTTTCCATTCCCACCAACAATGTAGGAGGGTCCCAGACTTTCCACATCCTTGCCAGCATTTGTTGTCCTCTGCCTTTTTGATCTTTGTTGTTATTGTTGGTGTGAGATGATATCTCATTGTTATTTTGATTTGCATCTCTCTGATGGTTAGTGATCGTGAACATTTCTTCATATGTTTGTTGGCTGCACGGAACTCCTCCTTGTTGAAGTGTCTGTTCATGTCCTGTGCCCATTTTTTAATTGGATTGTCCTTTTCTTGTAGATGAGTTGAAGTTTCCTATATGTTTTAGAAATTAGTCCTTTATTTGATGTGTTGTTGCAAAAGATTTTTTCCCAATCTCTGGGGTCCCTTTTTACTCTTTTGGTGAAGTCTTTTTATGCATATAAGTTTTTAATTTTTAATATTCCCCACTCATCTATTTTGTCCATTTTGGTTTGTGTACTTTTCAAAATATGTGGTAGTCTGTATATGCCCTGAATTAGCACCCTCACATTTGTCCCTATTTTTTCATTGATGACCTTCATAATTTTGGGATTCACATTTAGATATTTAATCCTTGCTGAGTTCCTTTTTGTATAGTGCATGAGGCAAAGGTCTGCTTTCAGTTTTTACATATCACTCTCCAGTTCTGCCAGCACCATTTGTTAAAGGGACACTGTCTTCTCCATGTAATATGCCTAGGAACCTTGTGGAAAATCATTTGACTGTATGTGGTTGGTTTAATTTCTGGATTCTTAATTCTGTCCCATTGATCAATGTATTTTTCATTGTACCAGTACCAGGCTGCTTTGACCATTCTAGCCATGTAGTAAAGTTTGAAATCAGGGTTGAGAGAACTCCAACCTTGTTTTTCCTTTTAAGCAGTACATTGATTATCCTGGGTCTTTTTCCTTTCCATATAAATTTAGTAATTGTCTTTTCCATCTATTTGAAGAATGTTATTGGAATCTGGATTGGGATTGCATTGTATGTGTAAATTGCTTTCATGAATATTAACATTTTCATGATGTTGAGTCTTCCTATCCAGGAACATGGTACATTCCTCCACTTCTGTAAGTCTATTTTGGTTTCTTGTAGTAGTGTTTTGTAATTTTCTTTGTGTAAGTCTTTTGTTTCTCTGGTTATGTTTATTCCTAAATATTTCATCCTTTGTGCAGCTGTTGTAAATGGTACTGCTTTCCTACTGTCCTTTTCATCGCTATTGCTGTTTCTAAAGAGAAATCCAACTGATTTTTGCATGTTCATCTTATACCCTGTCACTTTGCTGAATCTTTTGATGAGGTCTAGTAAATTTTTTTACCAAGTCTTTGGAGTTTTCTATGTATAGGGTCTTATCGTCTGCAAGTAAGGAGAGTTTTACGTCCTCTTTGTCAATTTGGATGCCTTTAATTTCTCTATCATGTTGTATAGCTCTGTCTAATACTTCCAGCACAATATTGAATAAGAGTGTTGATGAAGGGCATCCTTGTCTGGTTCCTGTTCTCAAGGGGAAAGGCTTTCAGTTTCTCTCCATTGAGAGTGATGTAGGCTCTTGGTTTTGTATATATGCACTTGATTATGTTAAGGAATTTCCCTTCAATTCCTACTTTGTTGAGTGTTTTTTATCAGGAATGGATATTGGATTTTGTCAAATGCCTCTTCTGCATCAATCAATTTGATCATTTGGTTCCTTTCCTTTTTCTTATTTATATGATGGATTATGTTGATTGTTTTTCTGATGTTGAACCATCCTTGCATCCTTTTATGAAACCCACTTTCTCATGCTGTATTATTTTTTTGATGTGCTGTTGGATTCTGTTGGCTAGGAGTCTTGAGAATTTTTGTGTCAATGTTCATGAGGGATATTGATCTATAGTTTACTTTTCTAGTGATGTCCTTCCCTGGTGTTGGTATGCGATTATGTTTGCTTCATAAAAAGTATTAGGGAGTTTTCCCTCTCCTTCTATGTTCTGGAATAATTTGAGTAGAATTGGTGCTAATTCTCTGGATGTTTGGTAGAACTCAAGCGTGAAGCCATCTGGGCCTGGGCTTTTGTTGGTTGAAAGTTTTTTCGATGGCCTGATCAATTTCTACTTTTGTTATGGGTTTGTTCAAGTTTTCTACTTCATTTTGAGTAAATTTAGGTAGGTTATGTTTTTCTAGAAATATATTCATCTCATCTAAGTTTACGAATTTGTTGGAGTACAGCTCTTCATAGTGTTCTGTTATTATCCTTTCAATTTCATTTTGTTCTTTTGTGACTTCACCATTGTGGTTTCTAATGCAATTTATTTTTGTCCTCTCCCTCTTTTCTTTAGTTAGTTTTGTTAGTTAGTTTTAGTTCGTTTTGCCAAGGGTTTGTTTGTCAAACCTGTCAAAGAACCAGCTTCTTGTCCTGTTGATTCTTTCTATAGTTTTTCAGTTTTCCATCTCGTTTATTTCTGCTCTTATCTTTATTATTTCCTTTCTTTTGGTGACTGCAGGTTCCTTCTGCTGATCTGCTCCTAATTTTTGAAGATGATGTGTTATTGTGTTGATTTTGGTTCTTTCTACTTTGGGATGTGTGCATTTATCACAATAAATTGTCCTCTCATATGGCTTTTGCCATGTCCCAAAGATTTTGGTATGTTGTGTTTCCATTCTTGTTTGTTTATAAGGAACTATGTGAATTCACATTTAATTATTTCTTTAACTCAGTTGCTTTTCAGCAAGGTGTTGTTCAGTTTCCATGTATTCGACTTTATTGCCATGGTCTTCTTATTTTTGATTTCTAGTTTTATAGCGTTGTGGTCTGAGAAGATGCTCTGTAGAATTTCAATGCTTGTGAATTCATGTAGGCTTACTTTGTGACCTAACACATGGTCAATTCTGAAAAATGTTCCATGCACACTGGAGAAGAATATGTGTTGTGTTGTTGTTGGATTGAATGCTCTGTATACATTTATGAGGTCAAATTGGTTGATTGTTTTGTTTAGTTCCTCTGTACCTTTGTTGAATTTCTTTTCTGGTTGTTCTGTCCCTTTTATAGATTTATCAATTTCTTTCTTCAACTCCAGTATGGTTTGCTTTATGTATCTTAGTGCTCTTTCATTTGGAGTGTATATATTTATTATGGTTATGTCATCTTGTTCAATTGATCCTTTGATCATGAGGTAGTGTCCGTCTTTGTCTTTTATGCTGGCTTTTATCTTAAAGTTTACTTTTTTGGAAATTAGAATTGCCTTTCATGCTTGTTTGTTATTGTAGTTAGCTTGGTAACTTTTTTTCCATCCTTTAACTTTTAGTCTGTTTTTGTCTTTATGTGTAAGATGTGTCTCTTGCAGGCAGCATATTGATGGGTCTTGTTTTCTTATCCATTCTGCCACTCTTTGTCTCTTCACTGGTGCATTCAATACATTGACATTCAATGTAATCATTGATAGGTATGAATTGATTGCTGTCCTTATGTTACTTTTGTGGTGGTGCTGTTTGTTCTTTTGTTCTTCATTCCTTCTGTGTTGGGTTTGTGATTTTTGTGCTATTTCTTGTTGATTTCTTCTTAGTTTCCATGTTCATTTGTCTTCTTGGGAAATCATTTTTATGATACGTTGTGAAGTATTAGCTTTCTTTGGGGTTACCTTGTAGTCTACCAACTTTTCTCTGCATTTTAGAAAATCCATTGGTACCCTGCACTTTACCTGGCATCCTCACCACCTGTGTCTTTATTGCTACATTTGTTCATTCTTTGACATTGATATATTTTTGGTCTTTAGTTGAGCTCCTAGCTCCTTTGATTTTGTTGTTGTAGTCTTGTTCTGTTCTGAACTCTGCTATCTGTTGACTGAGCGCCAGGTGTTGTTTTTGCAACTGTCAATCTCTGTTTGTTGTCTGTTCTTGTTGGTTTTCAGTTGAAAGAACTCACTTTAGGATGTTTTCAAGTGCTGGGTTTGTTTTGATAAAATCTTTCAGATTCTGTTTATCCTGAAATTTTTGATCGCTCCATCTTATTTAAGTGATAGTTTTGCTGGATAGATGATTCTTGGTTGACAGTTTTTTTCTTGTTGGGCTTTGTAAGTGTCTCCCCATTGCCTTCTTAACTGCATTGTTTGATCTGACTAATCAGAGTTTTATCTAATTTGCTTGCCTTTATAAGTTATATTTCTCTTCTCCCTGGCCACTTTTAGTATTCTTTCCTTGTCTTTGATTTTGGAGAACTTGATTATTATATGTCTTGGTTACATTCTTTTGGGGTCTATCCTTCCTGGGTTACATTTGGCTTCTTGAATGTTTATCTTCTCATCTTTCAAGATGTTAGGGAAATTTTCTTCCAGAAGCTCTTCAACTATCTCCTTTGTGGATTTCTCTGATTCCTCTTGTTCCAGAATTCAAATAATTCTTACATTATTCCTCTTCATGTTATTCAGCATAAATCTTAGATTCTCTTCAGATTGTTTTTATCATTTTAGCTGCTTGCTCTTCTATATTGGCAGTATTAATAGATTTGTCTTCTAGCTCGCTAGTTTTGGCTTCCATCTCTTCTAAACTGCTCCTTTCCCCTTTCAATGTATTATCTATTTCTGATATCTTATTATTGATCATCTGGACATATTTTTGCAGGTTTTGAATTGTTTACAATGCTGTGTCAATCTTATTTGATTCCTCCTGTAATACTTTCCTTACTTCTTCCTTGTTTTCCTCCACCCCTTTTCAGAGCATTTTAACCTGTTTCCATATCATTCTTCTGCATTCCCTCTCAGGCATATCCAGAACCCACTCTTCCTCCTCTATAAAGCCTTTGTCTGTATCCAGGTCATTTGCATCAGCTACTTTTTTTGTTTTTGGTCGTGTTTCCATAAGGTTTGTTACTTCTTATTCATCATGATTTTTATTTTATTATTATTATTATTAAGTTTAAATGAACACTTGAACATTAGTTGTTTGATTACTGGGTGTCTTCTGGTGAATATGATCTGTAGATAGGCTTCCCTTACAGCATGTAATGCTTAGTGAGTATTGTTGGGTCTTGTCTCAGTAGTGGAATATTATGGTGTATGCTTATCACTTGGCTATATGGCCACAATTGCTGCCTCTTCTTAGGTAACGTAGGGATAAAAAGCTCCCACCTCCAAAAAAGATGTGTGATCAAAAGGAGCAAAAACAGAAGTAATATAAATGCATAGACAAAGATCACCACTTTGGAGCAGAAATGAAGCTGTGGTCGACTTTCCCGTGCTACACTGTCAGTGTGTGTACAATTAGAAGCCTCCAGCAGGGGGGAGGGGTCACCACTCTATCAGGCCCCTCCTCTAGTCACTACCTTATTGGTGTGCTTATTGGGGAGTTAATGGGAGAAACATCATCCACTATTTTTGTCTCTGAAGGTCAGTTAGTTATCTGTGTGTGCTCAGCGCAACTCTCAGGATGGTTGAGTACAGTTATGCTGGGGATTTACAGATACTTTGAATTTTTCCTGAGCAGGGAGCTCGGGCAGCACAGTGGCTATGGATTGCAGGGAAAATAGCTGGAAATTCCAAGCTGCTACCCCGGAGAAAGGTAAGGTGCCCCACCCATGCTCAAACCCACTGCTTCAGAACCCTGCAGAGGTTGTTTTCTGTCAGAACCTATTCTGAGCTGCACTGCTGCGAGAGGTTCAGCTGGGGTGTTTTTGGGTCTGTGAGTGACATCATAAATTTCCGCCAAACTTCCTCTTTCTGTGTAAGCATAAAACTGTCCCGCCTGATGTCTGGGCTGAGAAATGAAGTTGGAAACAGAAAGAGAGAGATGGAGAAATATGTAGTTACCTGCATCTCTTTCTTTCTTTCTTGTGCTGAAAGTGCTGCTTTCTGAGCTGGGCTGGCTTTAGCACCGCCCTCCAAACTCTCCAGGGTGGGGTAGTTGCCAAGGGAGTCCAGTCTCCAGATTCCTAAGTCACCGTATTTTCCTTATATCATAATATTTTTACTTGCGAGTGTGGGAAACTGACATCCTGGATCTTATGGTAGATCCGGAGCTCTGGAGTTGTTCTATGAGCTCTTACTTTGTGAGATTCCCCCTCCCTTCTCACCAGAGCATACCCTACCTGGTTTTTGGCAGCTGTAGCCACAAACAGAAGTCAATCTTCTTATATATGTATATAATGAAACATTTAATATATGTTTTATTATATATATTTGATCGGGCTGTGAACCTTAAGGTCAGCGGTTCGAAACTACCAGCTGCTCCGCGGGAGAAAGATGAGGCTTTCTACTCCCGTAAGGATTTACACCCTC
>NW_006408778.1:1630544-1630983 GCF_000296735.1 Chrysochloris asiatica | reverse complement strand
GTCTGTGCTGATAGCAATTATTCACTATTGTGCCACATAAGTAATGTCAACATCTCCTTTCATCCCCACCAAGACAGATTGGCGACAACTCAGTGGTAGTTTGTTTACTGCATCTTTGGAGGATTCTATGTATAGGACCATATCATTTGCAAGTAGAGAGAGCTTAACTTCCTCTTTACCAATTTGGATGCTTTTAATTTCCCTGTCTTGCCCTATAGCTCTGGCTAAGATTTCCAGAACAATATTGAATAGGATTGGAGAAAAAGGGCATCCTTGTCTGATTCCTGTTCACAGAGGGAAGGATTTTAGTTTGTTTCCATTGAGAGTGATGTAGGCTGTTGGTTTTTGTATATGTATATGCTCTTAATTATGAAGATCAAAGAGCACAGCGTTTGGTATGAATTGCATCTCAATGTCAAAAAAACAAAAATCCTCACCA
>NW_006408778.1:1622307-1630063 GCF_000296735.1 Chrysochloris asiatica | reverse complement strand
TGGCAGCAGTAGTGAGGTTGGCCCAGGATCGGACATTGTTTCGTTCTGCTGTACATGGGGTCGCTATGAGTCGGTTCCGACTCAATGGCACCTGACAGCAAACAACAACATGCTGTTAATTATGTTCAGGAGTTTCCCTTCAATTCTTAATTTGTTGAGTGTTTTTGTTTGGAATCGATGTTGAATTTTGTCAGATGCCTTTTCTACATCAATCTATATGATCATGTGCTTCTTATACTTTTGTCTTATTTATACGGTGGATTTTGTTGATCATTTTTCTAATGTTGAAGCATCCTTGCATCTCTAATATGAATCCCATGTGATCATGATCTTTTGATGTATTGCTGGATACTATTGGCTAGGATTTTGTTGAGAATTTTTGCATCTATGTTCCTGAGGGATATTCGTTTATAATTTTCTTTCTTAGTTATGTCTGTCCCTGGTTTTGGTATTAGGGTTATGCTTGCTTCATAAAATGTATTAGGAAGTTTTCTGTTCTCCTTTATATTCTGGAATATTAGGAGTAGAATTGGTGAGAGCTCTTCCCTGAATGTTTGGTAGAACTCACCAGTGAAATCTTCTGGGCCTGGACTTCTTGTATTTGGGATTTTTTGTTGTTGTTGTTTAATAACCTTATCAATTTCTACTTTTGCTATAGGTATGTTCAGTTTTTCTACTTCACTCTGTGTGAGTTTAGGTAGGTCATGTTTTTCTAAAATGAATTCATCTCTTCTAGGTTTTCAAATTTGTTGCAGTACAAGTTTTCATAGTATTCTGTCATTATCCTTTTGATTTTCTTTGGTTCTATTTTGAGATCACCCGTGTACATTCTCATTTGTGTTATTTGTGTCTTCTCTTTCTTTTTTTAATTCGGTTTTCCAATGGTCTGCCAATTTTGTTAATCCTTTTAGAGAACCAGCTTCTTGTTCTGTTGATACTTTTATAGTTTTCTGGTTTCTATCTCACTTATTTCTGCTCTCTGTTGGTCTGTTGTAGATCCTGTGTTAATGTGTTAATTTTGTTTTTTTCTTCTTTTTGGGAGTGTGCATTTATTGTAATAAATTGTCCTCTCAGCACCACTTTTGCCATGTCCCAAAGACTTTATTATGTTATGGTTTCATTCTCATTTGTTTCTAGGAACTTTGTTAGTTCACATTCTTCACTTCCTGTCATTTTTCAGCAGTGTGTGATGCAGTTTCCATGTCCTTGACTTTATTTCCTTGGTCTTCCTATTGTTGATTTCTAATTTGAAAGCACTGTGGTCTGAGAAGATGCTTTGTAGTATTTTGATATTTGTAAATTTATGGAAGTTTGTTTTCTGGCCTAACTGTGGTCTATTATGGATAATGTTCCATGTGCACTGGAAAAGAAGGTGTATTGTGCTATTTTTGGGTTGAATGCTCTGTACACATCTATGAGTTTCACTTGGCTGATTGTGTTGTTTTGTTCCTCTGTGTTTTTGTCAATTTTCTTTCTGGTTGTTCCATCCATTTTTGAAATAGGTGTATTAAAATTGCCCATGATTATTGTAGATTCATCTATTTCTTTCTTAAAATCTATTAGAGTTTGCTTTATATATTTTAGAGCTCTTTTATTGCAAGCATAGGTATTGATTATGGCTATGTCATATTGTTCAATTGTCCCTTTAATCATGAGATAATGTCCATCTTTATCTGTTATGCTGGTTTTTGCCTTAAAGTTAATTTTATTGGAGATTAGTTCTGCCAATCCTATTCGTCTTTACTGCAATTCGCTTGGTATATTTTTTTTGCATCCTTTGACTTTTAATTTGTTTTTGTCTCTTGGAATCCAGTATTATTGACCTTCATTTATTAATGGTGCATAAATTAAATCAGGAGAAACAGCTGAAATCCTCCATTAATAATCAGAATATAGGATGAAGGAAGTATAAATCTAGGAAAATTGAAAGTTGTAATAAATGCTATGGGATGCATAAATATCACAAGGTTGGCAGTTCAAACTCAAGAGCTGCTCCTTAGAAACATTATACATCAGAATCTGCATAACAGAAAGTAGCAATAATCAACTTTTTCAGTCTCTAATTGATTAAACATGCAATATATGTTGACTGATAATTATTGATGCAACATTTGGAAACAAAGAGTAATGATCAGTAGTGGAAAATATGGCTTCATTTATTGCAAGGATGCTGGATATCACATGAATTGTTATTTATAAATACCTTTTTTAAACAGCACAAATGATGATTCAAAACATGGACATCATCAGATGGAATACACAGGAATCAAATTGAGTACAAATATAAAAGGGCGCTGTGGGGAAAACTTGGCATTTTCAGTAAAAAAAAAAAAAAAAGGTCAGGTGCAAACTAGAACAAACCACGTATTGCTTATTTGCAAGTTAACGCTAAAGCTGAAGAAAAGTAAACCAAGTCCACTAGAGCTAAAAATTTGACCTTGAATATAGCCAACCTGAATTTGGAGATCATCTCAAGGACAGATTTGATGCATTATACACTAATGACCAAATCCAGAATGGTGTGGGAGTAACATCAAGAACATCATACAAGAAGAAAGCTAAGGGTCATTAAGGAAAGAAAGAAGAAGGAAAAAAACAAAAACAAAACACAATATGGATGTCAGAAGAGACTCAGAAACTTTATCATTAATGTATAGATGCTAAAGCAAATGGAAGAAATAAGGAAGCAAACGGTCTGAATAGAAATTTTCAAAGGACAGCTCAAGAAGGCAAAGTCAAATAACATAAGAAATGTGCCAACAATGAGAGTTAGAAAACCAGAAGATAAGAACATGATTACAATTTCTCAAAATAAAAGAACTGAAGAAAAAAGTAAAACCTTGACTTGCATTAATTAATAATTTTATGAGACAGTTTAAAGTGTTCAAGAGCTAAGACAAATTTGAGGCTTAAACTACACCTGACATATGCCAGGGTATTTTCCACAGACAGCCTCATGTGCAGATGAAATTTTGACCATGAATAAGACCATAAATAATTGACACATTTGAGTTATGTTGCTGGAGGAAAATATTAAAAATATCATTGAGTGACAAAATAACACAATTGTGTTAGAAGAAGTACAGCCAGAATACTCCTTAAATAAGATTAATCAAGATGGCTGAGTCAGAACAGATTCAATGGCATCAAACAAGAACAACAACATTGACAATATGTTGAATGATAAAAATAGCAACAAAAGATGATGAAAGGAATTGACAGAGTTACTGTATCAAATAGAAATGACAATAGTCAATCATTTTATGACATAGCATATGCTACCAAGCCAAGGGTACTGAAGGAAGAATTTCAAGGTGACTGAAGGCTATGACAAACAACAAGGTTCTGGTCATTAGTGGAATACAAACTGAGATGTTTCAAAAACGAATGCAGCTTCAGAGGCACTCACACATCAATGCCAAGAGATTTGGAAGACAACTACCTGGCCAACTGATTAAAAGAGACCCATATTTGTGCCCATCTCAAAGAGAGGTGGCCCAATAAAATGCAGAAATCATCAGTTAATATCATAATATCACATGCAAGTAAAATTATGCTATGTATATTTTTAAAATGCTGCAAAAGTAATTGCTATAGTCTCAAGGCAGATTCAGAGAAGGACTTGGAATAAGGGTTATCACAACTGATGCCAAATACACCTTGGATGAAATCAGGGCATACTTGAAATGAGTTTGTTGTTGTTGTTAGGTGCCATCAAGTTGGTACCTTACCAAACACAATATCCTTCTCTAGTGACTGGTCCCTCCTGACAATATGTCCAAAGTATGACAGACAAAGCTTGGCCATCCTAGGGTCCAAGAAACACACTGGCTGCACTTGTTCTAATGCAGATCTGTTGGTTCTTTTGGCAGCCCATGATATTTTCAATATTCTCCTGCAACACCATAACTCAAAAGCATCAATTCTTCTATGGTCTTCCTTATTCACTGCCCAGCTTTCAAATGCATAAGAAAATATCATGGCTTTGGGTGAGGTGCAATATTAGTCCTCAAATTAACATTTTTTTTTCTTTAACACTTCAAGAAGATCTTGTGCACCAGACAAAGAAAGAGGAAAAAAAGGGTAATCTGATATAATTTGATGAACTTGATATACCCTTATGGATGCAGTAGCTCAAAAGAGGGAACAAATCTTTACAGCAAAGATCATTCCCACCCCACATAGCCACAGCAGTAATGATAAAAAGGGCATTAGGAAAGCAATACCATTTACAATAGACACTCAAAGGATGAAATACCTAGGAATAAACATAACAAGAGAAACAAAAGACTTATACAAAGAAAAGTACAAAGCACTACTACAAGAAATCAAAAGAGATATACAGAAGTGGAAGAACATACCATATTCCTGAATAGGAAGACTCAACATCATGAAAATGTAAATACTCCCGAAAACAAATTACACATACAATGCAATCCCAATCCAGATTCCAACAACATTCTTCAAAGAGATGGAAAAGACAATTAGTAATTTTATATGGAAAGGAAAGAGACCCAGGATAAGCAACGCACTGCTTAAAAGGAAGAACAAAGTTGGAGGCCTGTCGCTTCCCGATTTCAAACTTTACTACATGGCTATGGTGGTCAAAACAGCCTGGTACTGGTACAATGAAAGAGACATTGACCAATGGATCAGGTTTGAGATTCCAGAAATTAACCCAACCACATGCAGCCAGATGATTTTCGACAAAGTGCCTAGGCACATTGCATGGGGAAGAGACAGTCTCTTTAACAAATGGTGCTGGCAGAACTGGAAAGCGATATGTAAAAGACTGAAACAAGACCTTTGCCTCACGCCATATACAAAAATGAACTCAACATGGATTAAAGATCTAAATGTGAATCCCAAAATTATGAAGGTCATCAATGAAAAAATAGAGACAAACGTGAGGGCAATAATTCAGGGCGTGTACATTTTGAAAAGTACACAAACAAAAATAGACAAAATAGAGGAGTGGGACATACTAAAAATTAAAAACTTGTGTTTATCAAAAGACTTCACCAAGAGAGTATAAAGGGAAACCACAGACTGGGAAAAAATCTTTTTGCAACAATATATAGGATAAAGGACTCTTTTATAAAACGTACAAGAAAATATTTACCATCTATAAAAACAAGACAAATAACTCAATTAAGAAATGGGCACAGGATATGAACAGATACTTCAGCAGGGAGGAGATCCAGGAAACCAACAAACATATGGAGAAATGTTCACGATCACTAGTCATTAGAGAGATGCAAATCAAAACAACAATGAGATATCATCTCACACCAGCAATAACAGCAAAGATCAAAAAATTGAGGACAATAAATGCTGGTGGGGATGTGGAGAGACTGGACACTTCTGCATTGCTGGTGGGACTGCAAAATGGTCCAACCTCTCTGGAAAGCAATATGGTGCTTCCTCAGAAGGCTGAAAATAGAAATACCATATGATCCAGCAATTCCTCTACTTGGTGTTTACCCACAAGAAAAACAAGGCACAACAGGGGAAGATATATGCACACCAATGTTCATAGCTGCACTATTTACAATAGCAAAAAGATGGAGACAACCAAAGTGCCCATCAACTGAAGAATGGATGAACAAGCTGTGTGGTACATACACACAATAGAGTATTATGCTACCTTGAAAAATAACAAGGAAGCTACATGCCATTACCTAACATGGATGAAGATTAAGGACATTATGTTGAGTGAAATTAGTTAGTCACAAAAGGAAAAATACTGCATAGGACCACTTATGTAAAAGACTAAGGAAAATAATCCATACTATCCCACTAAAGTGGATTCTTAGCTGGTTGTTGGGACGTAGGGGTAGGGTTAAGGGGGGGAGGAGAAAGTGGAGCACAGGGCAGGGAACAGACACAGCATAGTTTGGGTGTTGGGGAGAGGGGCAATAAACAAGTAGGGAGAGTGGAATGGAAGAACGAAGCAGATGGGAGATCTATTAGGGAGGTATGAATGGGCTAAATGGGACAGAGGTGAAAAAATGATGTAGGCACATCCTTAGAACAACAGGATTCTGGGATACAGAGATTGAGACATGGTTGGAATGGGGAAAACGGGAGAATAATGTTAAGAAGCTTGGATGTCTTTTGAACCTTGGTTTTCCATGCTTTATATTATAAAATAGACACTGGAGGGGGGGAGAAATAAATAGCCAGAAATATCACCATAGAAAGCTTGTAAGTTCGTCTTTTGCCTATAACTGATTGGAATACCTAAAATGGGGATACAATGTGTCTAGTGAAGGAGGTTTCCTGAAGAGCCTCTGCATTACATAAGACTATAGGCAGAAGCCTGAACCACATCCAGATCTTCAGAGACAGGAAATTTTCCACTTAAAGGACGAGCAGAACAGCTTGGAGCAGCTAGAAAACCAGAAGATACTTCTTGAAAGAAAGACCTACAGGAAAAATACAAAACAATAAGGGCAGTCCAACTGTTATTACAAGAACAAGCAAATTGCTTGCCCAGGAGACATAAAAGCAAGTGGTTGGGTCTTCTCAGTGCAAATCCTCTTCCAAGAGTAAGATGCAATGGGAATACACGCTCTGATTGGCGACCAAGCACATCACCCATAAGGGGAAGTGAGGGAAGAACATCAATGAAGTGGTGAACTAAACCCTAAATCGTTCAGCAGACTCCTGTTGGAGACCTGGTCAGCCAGCAGTGTGGCAAAACCTGGGGACTCATGGGCTCAGAGTCAATGACACAGCCACAGAGGACTAGAATAGAGAGTGAAGCGTCCAGTTGATAAGAAGAGGGCGGACAGACACAAGAACACTCACATTTGCAGATAATACCCACTTGACCTGGCTTCAATGACTGGATGATCAGAGCTCAACCAGAAGAAGAATAAAAAGTGTCATCTGATACAATTTGATAAACTTGACCTACACCTATAAATGCAGTAGCTCAAAAGAGGAAACAAATCCTTGTTGCAAGAATTATTCCAACCCCCTCCGCACAAAGAGTAGACAGGGATGGGCAACTTGGACATTGGCTACCCAAATGGGGGTAGGGATACAAAGGTAAGAAGAGGCTGGCTTACAAGCTTTCAAGAGGGAACCTAGATCCAGAGGGCGTGGAGGAAGGTAGAGTCTCCAGTGAGTAGTATCCAGCCTGTCCAGGAAGGGCTGATGAAATGAAATGCAGATGGGTCTCTTGTGATGAAATAGTGAATAATTGTTATCAGGACTGATTGTGAGGGTTGGAAATGTAAAGGTGGACTTTTTATAGCAAGGAGGGGAGTGATTAACAGTTCAGTCTAGGAGCAGAGGTCCCTGGAGACCATCAATGAAGAAGAGCGGAGAGTGGGACCCTACCCAGAGAAGAAGTGAGGCCTGAGATGAAGGTAGAGAAAATGATGTGAAGATGTAAAGAGATGGAATAGCTGGGGACTTGAGATCCAGAGACAGGAGAGGCTGTGTGCTGAGGACCATTGGGGGGGGGGGGGGGGGGGGGGGGGGGGGGGGGGGGGGGGGGGGGGGGGGGGGGGGGGGGGGGGGGGGGAGTGGGGGTTATGTGGGGGCGGGGGGACAGGCTTGCAGGGTATACTGTTTGGTTGGGTGATGCTGCATGGACAGGATGGTAACTATGGCAATGAAACATGTATGATAGTTGTTGTTGTTGTTGTCAGGTACCATCGAGTCGGAACCGACTCATAGCGACCCCATGCACAGCAGAACGAAACAATGTCCGATCCTGGGCCAACCTCACTACCGCTGCCAC
>NW_006408778.1:1608140-1615022 GCF_000296735.1 Chrysochloris asiatica | reverse complement strand
TTTTTTTTTTTTTTTTGAGTTGTGCTCCATCAGCAATTGGAGATCCCACATGCTTTACTCCATTTGCATCATCACGGCCAACTCTACTTTGTGGAAGTAGCTCTTTCAGGTTGCATTTTGAATGCCTTCCAACCTGTAGGGATCTTTTTTCTGACACTATATCTTACAGTGTTTCTCTGTTATTCATAAGGTTTTCAGTGACTAAATATTTGGAAGTAATTTGTCACTCTTATCCCTAGTCTGTCTTTGTCTGTATGCTCACCTGAAACCTGTCCACCATGGGTGATCCTGCTGGTGTTTGAAATACATGTGGCATAGTGTTCAGAATCACAGCAACTCTCAAGCCACCACAGTATGACAAATTGTCAGAGGAGTGGTAGAGAAATTAGTTTACTTTTGCTTTATTGGCAATGCAAAGGCTATTGACCCTGTGGAGCATGATAAGCCATGGGTTTATCATTGCAGATAATCAGTATTCTGGATACTTAATTATGTTCATGAATAACCTGTACATAGATTAAGAGTCAAACAGAATAAGGGCAGAGACAAATGGTTTAAAATTAGGAAAGTTGGATACCCAGGTTATATTCTTTCACCATACTTATTCAATCTGTATGCTAAGCACTTAATCTGAAAATTAGATTATATGAAGAATAATGCCATCATGTTTTTGCAAAGACTCATTAACAACCTCTGATATGCATTTGATGCAACCTTGCTTGCTGAAAATGAACAAGACTTAAAATACTTACTGATGAATATCAAGCACTATAGTTTTCATTATTGTGAAGAAAGCAAAACCCTTCATCTCTGGAACAATAAATAGTAGCATGATAAATAGAGACAATATTGATTGTCAAAGACTTCATTTTGCTAGGATCAACCAGCAACACTTACCAAAAGCAGCAGTTATGAAATAAAATGAAGTATTACATTAAGCAAATCTGTAGCACTATACCTCTTTAAAGTGTTCAAGAGCAAAGATGTCAGTTTGATAACTAAGTTTCAGTTGACACAAGTCATGCTACTTTCAATACACATGTAAAATTTGGACATTCAATAAAGAAAATTGTTAAGGAATTGATACATTTAAGTTAAAGTGCCTCGGTCGGCTAGGATGACAAACAATTCTGTATAGAAAAAAATCATAGACAAAAGCTTTTATAGAAGTCAGTTTGAGCAAGTTTCACGTCTTGTACTTCAGACATATTATAACAAGGAACCCATCCCTGGATAAGGACATCATGCTATGTTAATATTTAGGGTTTGTATCATTTTGACTAATCCAGGATTTCCAGAGTTTTGACAATTTGGATATATTTATTCCTTTTTCTAATGAAACCAAATACAGGCTCAATTAACTTTATTGTGAGTGGTGTAAGTAGTCTATAAATTATAGGGATTTTCCTTGGGTATGTGGCCTACTCCCAAAATAACTGGCACAAGATATTCTCTTTCTTTCTCTTCTACTGCGGACATGGGACTCTAACTGTAAGCAACTTCCGTAATAATAAACTCCTCTTAAACTACATATATATATGTTTTCACTACTTTTGCTTCTCTAGAAACCTGGCCTAAGATGTGGTACTGAAAGAGTGAGGTTCTTGAGAAAAAATAAAAACAAAACAAAGATGGGTTTTCTAAATTAGTTCTGAATTCTGACTAATTTTAAAGGCACTGATACATGGTGGATGCATGTCTGATCTCCTCTTCACGGAAATTGGCCTTGTGCTGATTTTGAGTTTGGTTTTCTTTACCTCTTGCACTGTCAAAGGAAGTCATACATGATCTCCATTGGTTAGCAGTTTTCACTGTGAGCAGTATTCATTATGTTGGCTCAAGACCTATGAAATTATGAGGTTTTTAAAGAGAATGAATGAAGGGAAATGTGAATAAATGTTTCAGCAGAGTGGAGAGCTTAAGCAGTGTGGTTTAGCCTAATCTTCTGGAGTTGTCTGGAACCAATGTCATCCTGGTTAAAAAGGGTGGTTGACATGGGGTCTGTGTCCACCGTGCCAGAGTACCAAGGAAAAATGCATATGAATAAGATTAGTCCAAGATAGAAGAAAACATTGAACTTGAGTGTTTTAAAAGTTTTATGTGCGTGGCTGCCTTTTGGATATTAGTTTTCCCTTCCTATTGTTTTAGAATGGACATGCATGTGTAATAAAAATGAATATTGGAAATTATGATTACAAAGAGCTTGTAAGCCTGCTTTCAGGGTATATTTGATTGGATTTGCTAAAAGTAGAGTTTGAATTTTCTGGGAAATATAGGCTTTTTGGTTTAATTCTTGTGAGAGAATGGGGCATTAGGTAGATCCTGAGCCTCACCCAGAGCATTCAGATTTGGGAGATTTGTACTTGAAAAGCAATGAAGATCGACCCAGAACTGCTGGGAAAACAGGAAATTCAAGCCTCTGGTCACTTATTACTACAACCGAAGAGCTATGTGACACTTGTTTGTGGAGAGAAGAATCTAGTTTATTTTTTTGTTATTGTTGTTAAATGCCTTTAGATCTGTTCCAATTCATAGCAACCCAGTGTAGGATTTCTGAGGGCCAGCTGGTGCATGTGAACTGCTGACCCTGTAGCTCAAGTGGACCTTGGGGTCCAATGTATTATCCTGCATTGGTCTGAACATTTCTCGAGATCAAAAAATAAGGAAGCAGAAGTTGAGACAAGGAATATGGAAGTAGAACTGCCTCAGTCTCAAAATGAACTCTGAACTCTCGATGTAACTATAACCTCTCGAGATTTTAATGGGGGGGGCATAGTCCCTGACTTTCTAAGACTGGTATATTCTTCATCAGCTATGTTCTGAATTGTGGATCTGCCATTAAGATCGATTCTCTGTCCAAAGTTGAGGGGTTGGTCTGACCTACCTGAGGAGGCAGGAGAATGGTGCCTCCCAGGCCAATGAGGTGGGCTAATCACTCAAATAAACTAAGAGAATAATGCTGAAAAATGATGAGGAAGCAGAATAAAATTTCCATTAGACCTTTAGAGCAGAGTTGAAGCCCATAGTTGAGGGTCCCCTACACAAAATCCAGAATGAATTGGCCAACATTTAGAATCTGGAGGACAGATACATTGCCTGAATTATCTACTAGAAGAGAGGATGATTTTAAAGATTTAAAAGCTTATGCACATTGTCCTGCTTGTTTTTTTTTGTTTTTTTTTTTGTTTTTTTTTTAACGTATTTAGCATTCCTTATTCTTTCCTTTCCTTCAATTGTTACTGGTTGTTATGTAAATATATACTTGTCACCTATTCCACCATTGTATTTAGATGTAGATAAGTTGCATTTGTGAGTCACAGACATAGCAGTGATTGATTGATTTTGTGCCAGGTTGGAATTTGGACTTGGAAGAATTTGGGGATAGAATAATGCAATCAGAATTCTGGTGTATTGCTGTGGGTTAAGGTGTTAGACTTCAAGGTCAGTTTGAACTGCAAAGTTGGTGGTGCAAGCTCACTAGCTGGTGTTCATAAAACTTGTACAGGGTCACTATGAATTGATTAACAGCAACAGAAAAAGAATGGGGTTAGCACATTTCAATTTGTACATGTGTTAATTGCATTATATTGCCACAAGCATAACTCTATATTTCCTTTAGAGATAATTTGTGTGTACAAATTTGATAAGTTGTGGACTGTGATAGCTAAGATGTTCTGTCAAGTTGACAGGACCTGGTTTCTCTGTGGTTTTGCAGCTGTTGTTGTTGTTTCTGTTAAGTGCCTTTGAGTCTGCTCAACTCATAACAACCCTATAAATCTCCATGCTTTGATAAAATATGTTTACTTCCCTCAGTTATATGATTTGTTGTAACCAAGCCTAATCTGATGCAATTATACTATGTCTTGTAAATACTCACTTCTATGATGTTAATGAGATTGTTCTTTGAGTCCATCTCTTTCAAGATATAAAAGAAGTTAGAAGTGATCTGAGAAAAAAGAACCGCTACCACCAAGACAGAAGAATCAGAGGTGAACATACAGTCTTCCATGGAGAATCTCCTAGACTGATGTTAAGACAAATGAAGATCACCAAGGAATGTTTGGCCACAGATGTTTAAAGGAAACACAGTCCTTTCTTCAGAGCTGGCACTGTGAATTAGAGCTTCACGTGTTGCAAATTGTGGGAGAATAAATTTCTGTTTGTTAAAGTAATCTGCTTTTGTCTCTGTTACAGCAGCAGTGAATAACTAAGACAAATGTATACAATAGTTTCTTTTTTCTTGAATTACTACACTAGAAAATAAGGAAGTCTCAAGGCTAATTGACGCTGTCATCTCCTCTTTCACCACACTTCCTTTACTGTGTTTTTGACACATTCAAGAAGAGGTTACTCCCCTATATATATTGCACAATAATGCACAACTTTGTCCTTACAGCAGACTGCTCAGCTTCGTGAAAACTCTGCTTGCGGAATTACAACTGCTTAAGGAGCTCTGGTAGCTTAGTGGTTATGAATCGGTCTGCAAACCTCAGGGTTAACAGTTCGAAACTACCAGCGGTTCCGTGGGAGAAAGATGAGGTGTTCTGCTCCCGTAAAGATTTACAGCCTTGGGGACCCTATGCCAGGGTCACTATGAGTCAGAACCGACTCCACAGTACTTAACAACAACAACAACATGGTGCATTTGAAGTCCTGGTATGGCACTGTGGGTTAATGTGATGGACTGCAAAGTTGGTTTGAACTGCAAGGTCAGTGCTTAAATCTCACCAGCCACTCCTTGGAAAATCTATACAAGGTTGCTATAGGTTGGAACTGACTTGATGGAACTTAACAACAACTATGTACTGGAACTTCTGTGCATAACTCATTTCACCATTTCTAGACTAGATCCATCCCATGTACTCAATCATTTTTCCAGAGATCTGAAACATCCTTTGTATAGTACATTCAGAAGTCTTGCAGGAGAACTTTACTAATGAGTCAGGTTTCTTCAACTCAGATACATATTACATTAGTGAACCTGGGAACTGTCACCTATTGAGAACAGACAGAGGTGGATGAAATTTACATTGAATAGGCACAACACATTCTTTGTCTTTGGGACTGGGAATCACTTTAACAACCAGAAGAGCTCCATTCCACAATGAGAGAGCTGTGTTCTCAATACTTCTGTTACAGAGAGATGAAATTATTGGATAATGATCTGAGTTTTACATACCAGTTCATATTTGATCTTAAACCACATGTTACCTGAATATTAAAGAAGTAGAATATTTAAATGCTTAGGACTGGACTGATTATGAAGGAAATTTACTTTAAAATTATTTAAAAGATACAATATGGACACAACCCAGAAATATTAAGTATGGGGCTTGGATACTTCATGAACTGTCACGGGATGTGAATGTCCTGCCACAAACCTGAATTCTGTGAGTGTAGAACAGCTCTCACTGAGAAACACATTTAGTCATTAGCAAAAAAGGAAACAGAATTGCTGTGCACTTGGTGCCATTTTAAATTCTATCTGAAAGGTAGAAATAAGCAGCGGTTGTAGAAAATAAATCAGAGTTTGTCAGAGGATGTGACACCCAGTAGATAGTGCTGCATCTCAGTATGGTTATTAGAGTAAATTTTGCTGATATTGATAGGTGTCTTCCAGTCATTTTGGACTTATAACCAGTCAATGCACAAAAGAAGGGAACACTGTCGAATTCTGTGCCATTCTGAAAAGCCTTTCTATGTATAAGCCCATTATTATATCCACTATATTAATTGATCTTTTCATAGAAAATAAAATATGGCTTGCAGAAAATAATTATTTAATAACTAATCATTCTGCAATTTATCAAAGCATTTCTGAATTGCCTGATTGATGGAATGGGTTTCTTAGTCTGGAGAAAAGCAGTGGATTACTCTCAACAACATATTTTTTTTTTTTAAACAAAAGAACTAAGAACACACTGGATAATGTTTTGTCAATTTAAAGCTAAGTTTCCCAGAGTCTTTCTGTTTTTCATTACAGCAGACACTTCTGATATAGTCTTGATGATAGATTAAAACTTTTTAGCTGTCTTTTTCCCATTTGTCTTTAACAAGTGGGTAGGGAAATTCAAGCCACATTCTTGTTTTTGTTTTTTAGATTTTTTTTTTTTCTTCTCATTCTCTTTGTCTGCATTTAGAGGGGAGAGATAGAATAAATGTGGATACCACCAAAACATAAAGTTTTTGTCCCTAAAATTACTGCAGAAAAAGTAGTTCATACTGACCTGTCATGTAGTTTCTTCCAACCTCCCTGCATGTGACTATGGGCCTCAGTATTCAATTGTGAGAGAATCCTGTGAAGCAGACCATTCCATGCAGGGGAAGTATGTGCCTGTACTCACATTGTCTTCTCCTTTCTTTGTCTCTCACAGTAATAATATATGATAAAGATCTCAGCTTCCACAAAGTTAATTTCTAAGATGAAATAAATGCTAATTTTGGTAGTTACACATAGCTACTATGTGGACAAATGGCTGCTGTGGTCAGCACCAGTGTAGAGAAGCTGACCAGCTAAACCTAACCCTTCCCAGACACTGTCCAATTCCCTCTACCCATTACCTGCATCACATCAGAATTATAGACAAAACAGTGGAGTCACTAGATTTAGTCTCTCCCAGGGCAATCACTCATAGTGAATACCCCTGGTGGACATAGTGACCCATATTCAATCCATCTCTTTTGGAGTTGTTGATTTGATTCCAATGTAATGCATCCAATGATACTTAGTCATGTTGTTGTTGTTATTAGGTGCCATCAATTCAGAACGGACTCATAGCAACCCCATGCACAGCGGAATGAAACAATATCTGATCCTGTGCCAAACTCACTACCGCTGCCACACTTGAGTCCATCAATGCTGCCACCTGGCCAATCCATCTC
>NW_006408778.1:1606262-1608040 GCF_000296735.1 Chrysochloris asiatica | reverse complement strand
GCATCAATTCTTCTACGATCCTCTTTATTCACTGTCCAGCTTTACCTTTAGTACAACTTTAATCTCATGGGATATCAAAGATATTGTCCGATGATTTCTGCATTCCATTGGGTCACCTCTCTTTGGAACTGATACAAATACAAATCTCCTCCAATTAGTTGGCCAGATCACTGTTTTCCAAATTTCATGTCATAGATGAGTGAGTGTCTCAAGAGCCACCTCACTCTTTTGAAAGATTGCAAATTTTATTCCATCAATTCCTGGTGGCTTGTTCTTTGACAATTCCTTCAATGCACCTTGGACTTCTTACTTTAGTATCATTGACTCTTGATCTTATTCTACCTCTTGAAATGGTAGAACATCAACCACTTTGTTTTGTACAGTGGCTCTGTGTATTCCTTTCATCTCATTTGATGCTTTCTGCATCATTCAATAATTTGTCCAGAGAATCTTTCAATAATGAAAGTTGAGGTTTGATTTTTTTTCTTCCATTGTCCCAGCTTGAGAAATACTGATCATGTTCTTCCCTTTTGGTTTGCTCACTCCAGATTTTTGCACATTTCATTGCAATATTTTACTTTGTCTTCTCAAGGTGAAGTTTGAAATGTTCTGTTCAGCTCTTGTACCTCCTCATTTTATCCATTTGTATTAGCATCTCTATGCTGGAGAGCAAGTTTCCGTGTCTCTTCTGACACACATTTTGATCTTTACCTTCTTTCTTGTTTTCTTAATGACTTTTTGCTTTCTTCCTGTATGATGTTCTTAATGTCATTCCACAGCTATTCTGATCTTGGCCTTTAGTGTTTAATGTATCAAATCTGTTCTTCAGATGATCTCTCAATTCAGGTGGAAGGTATTCAAGATCATATTTTGGCTCTCATGGACTTGTTTTCATTTCCTTCAACTTCAGTTTGCATATGAAAATAATATGCCACTCTCCTTTTTCTGAGTGATGATATGGGATTTTTCCATTATCTCTTTCCACAGATGTGTTGTTGTTGTTGTTATGTGCCTTGGAGTCGGTTCCGACTCATAGCGACCCTACACAGGGTTTCCGAGGTTGTAAATCTTTACGGGAGCAGACCACCTCATCTTTCTCCCGTGGAACCGCTGGTAGTTTCGAACTGCTGACCTTGTGACTCGCAGCCCGATTCATAACCACTACACTTCCACAGATGTAGTCAACCCAATTTCTGTTTATTCCATCTAGTGAGTTTTATGTGTATAATTGTTTTTTATGCTATCTAAAGAATGTATTTGAAATGAACAAATCATTGATTTGCCATAATTCTCTCATTCAATCTCCAGCATCCTTTCTATCACCATTACCATGTTTTTAACTACTGATCCTCCCTCTTTATTCCCAATTCTTGCATTCTAATCACCATGCATTTTGATTGCATATTTAATTGATTTCAGATTGAAGATGTTGGTAGAATTCTCCTATTGCATCTTCACTGGCTTTAGGGGTTGGTGTGTAAATTTGAATAATAGTGGTATTAACTGCTCTTCCCTGTTGTTGTTGTTGTCAAGTGCCATCAAGTTGATTCCTACTCATAGCGACCTTTTGCACCCCAAAACAAAACAGTGCCTGATCCTGGGCCAGCCTTACTACTGTTGTCTTCTTGAATCCATCAATGCTGTCACTTGGCCAATCCATCTCATTGGGGATCTTCCCCTCTTTCTCTGTCCCTCCCTGTAGGCCCATTAATATTTTCCTATCACAGACAGCATTGTACCTCATGACTAATCTATATATATATTCTTTTTTTTTTTTT
>NW_006408778.1:1599701-1606162 GCF_000296735.1 Chrysochloris asiatica | reverse complement strand
TCTCTGCTTTCAGCCAAGATCCATCAGACATCAGCAATGATATCTCTCATTCCACGGCCTCTTCTGAATCCAGCTTGAACCTCTGGAAGTTCTCTGTCTGTGTATGATTGTAGCCGTTTCTGTATTACCTTTAGCAAAACTTTACTCACTTGAGATATCAAAAAGATTGTCCGATGATTTCTTCATTCCATTGGATCACCTCTCTTTGGAATGGGTACAAATATGGATCTCTACCAATCAGTCGGCCAGAAAGTTGTCTTCCAAATTTCTTGGCAGAGATGAGTGAGTGCCTCTTGTGCCACCTCACTTTCTTGAAAGATTTCAATTTTTATTCCTTCAATTCCTAGTGTCTTGTTCTTTGCCAATTCCTTCAATGCATTTTGGACTTGCTCTCTGAGTATTATTGGCTCTTGATCATATGGTTCCTCTTGAAATGGTTGAACATTAACCATTTCTTCTTGGTACAATGACTCTATGTATTCCTTCCATCTTCTCTTGATGCATTCTGCATTATTCAATAATTTGCCCATAGAATCTTTCAATAATGAAAGTCAAGGCTTGAATTTTTTTCTTCAGTTCCCCCAGCTTGAGAATTGCTGAGCGTGCTCTTCCTTTTTGTCTCTCTGATTCCAAATCTTTGCATATTTTGTCATAGTATTTGGCTTTATCTTCTCGAGCAGATCTTTGAAATTTTCTGTTCAACTCTTGGACCGCCTCATTTCTTCCATTTGCTTTAGAATCTCTATGCGGCGAGCAATTTTCAGAGTCTCTTCTGACATCTATTTTGACCTTTTCCTTCTTTCTTGTCTTCTTAATGACTTTTTGCTCTCTTCACCTACGATGTTCTTGAGGTCATCTCACAACTCTTCTGGTCTTCAGTCTTTAGTGTTTAAAGTATCAAATCTGTTCTTCAGATGATCTCTAACTTCAGGTGGGATATATTCAAGGTCATATTTTGGCTCTTGTGTACTTTTTTTCATGTTCTTCAGCTTCAGTTTGAATTTACATATGAGTAATTGATGGTCTTTTCCATAGTCTGTCCTGGCCTTGTTTTCACTGATGATATGGAGCTTTTTCATCTTCTATTTCCACAGATGTAGTTAGTTTAATTTCTATGTGTTCCAAATGGTGAGGTCCAAGTGTATAGTCGTCTGGTATGCTGTCTAAAGAAGGTATTTGAAATAAAGAAATCATTGATTTTGCAGAATTCTATCATTTGTTCTCCAGCATCATTTCTATCACAAAGGCCATATTTTCCATTTATTGATCCTTCCTCTTTGCTCCCAACCTTTGCATTCCAATCACCAGTAATGAGCAATACATCTTGACTGCATATTTGATCGATTTCAGATTGAAGAAATTGGTAGAATTCTTCTATTTCATCTTCACTGGCTTTATTGGTTGGAGCACAAATTTGAATAATAGTGGTATTAACTGGACTTCCCTGTAGGCATATGGACATTATTCTATCACTTATAGCATTGTACCTCATGACTGATCTGGATATGTTCTTTTTGACAATGAATGCAACACCATTCCTCTTCCATTTGTCATTCCCTGCATCGAAAACAATGTGATTGTCAGATTCAAAATGGCCAATATCAGTTCATTTCAGCTCACTAATGCCTAAGATATCAATGTTGATGCATTCTATTTCATTTTTGACAACTTCCAATTTTCCCAGATTCATACTTCATACATTCCGTGTTCCAATTTTCAGTGGATGTTTACAGCTGTTTCTCTTCATTTTGAGTTGTGGTCCATCAGCAAATGGTGGTTCTGTGGGCTTTTCTCCCACAAGCTTAACTCTATTGACATCATCATGGTCAACTTTACTTTGAGGAGGCATCTCTTCCCCAGTTGCATTTGAGTGCCTTCCAACTTGAGGGTCTCATTTCTGGCCCTGTATCTGACAGTGTTTCTTTGCTATTCATAAGGTTTTAGCAATTCGGAAATAGTTCATCACCCTTTCTTCCTTGTCTGTCTTTGTCTGGAAGCTCATCTGAAACCTGTCCACCATGGGTGACCCTGCTGGTTATTTAAAATCCTGGTGGCATAACAGAATCACAGCAACTCAAGCCACCACAGCATGACAGACAGATGATTGGTGGCCATTTGGTTTTATGTCAAAACTGTCACTTTAAATTTTAATATCAATCCTGATACAATGAAGATGTTTTCTCCTAAGATGATGGCTCTGGGAACAGCTGAGTATCTTGAACTAGAAAACAATGGATTTCTGGATTCTCCTACAAATTCTCCCAGCTGTAAGCCCTCCAATCCTCTAAACATACCTTTATATGTGTTTCAGAGTTCCAGCACCATCCCCTGAGACTTCTTGGCCCAGTATTCCGTGTTGTTATTGACGGAGCTCCTCACTGCATGTCTACCCGATCCACCATCTTGATTGTATCGATACTTAGTCATCATTTGTGGGAAAATATTTATATTTATACTTCTGATGAATAAGTCATCATGAAGAATGCCATTATTCAATTTCTGGCATTCTTCATATCACAAACACTCTATTTTCCAGGTATTGATAATTTTTTTTTTTTTTCAATTTGTAGTCTCCAAACTCAAGTAATTATCATTGAATCCTCGTCTCACATTTTATCACTTCCAGACAGCAAAAGTTCATAAAAACAGTTTTCTTCATCTTTGGCATTTGTAGTTGTCCTGTAAAATTTAATAATAGTTGAATTAACTAGTTTTCATTGGAAACACATGAATACTTATCATTGACAATGTGTTTCTGGAGAGTTTATGAAATGTTCTTTTGGATGATGGATGCATCCATTTCTTTGTCATTCCTAAGATAGTGAATCATTGTTGCTGTTGTTAAATACCTAGTCAATTTTAACTCACAGTGACCCTGTCTAGAGTTTCTGAGGAGCACCTGGTGGGTTTGAACCACTGACCATGAATGTCAAACTGAACTTTATCTTGCAGTGCCACATCAAGACTTTAGTAAGTAATGTTATTTAGTGTTATCAAGTTAGTTCTGCCTTATAGTTTCCTTGTATAAGGTTTCCTAGGATATTCTGGTGACTTTGAACTGCTGGACCTTGTATTTTTCAAACCAACCTTGTGGTCCAATGCTTCATTCTACAGTCCTACACCATGACAATAATGTGTTGTTGATAATGCTATTGAATAGTCTGTGACCCATAGTGATATTTATAGAGTTTCTGAGGGGCAGCTAATGAGATTGAACTGCTGATCTTGTGGTTCTAACTGACTTTGCTGTCCAGTGCATTAATCTACATTGCCACATCAGGACCCCAGGACAATCATAGCCAATACTAGTGCAAACCAGCTTATGGCCTTCAACCATTCTCTTTAATTTTTACAAATTCCAATTATATTTGATTCTTACTTCATACATTTTATATTACAATTGTTAATGGACATTTGTAGTTATTCCTTATCCTTTATTTACTTTAAAAAAAAAAACTGTTTGTTGTAAATTGAATGAAATTTTACAGACAAAATCATCCACTTTACAGTCAACAAATTATACACTGTTTTTCATCTCAGTGATTGTAGTCCACACCCTAGAACAATAGTTATCTTATTTCCTTCCTGTGGCTTCCTATTTACACCTTATATTTCTCAAATGAACAAAGCAAAAAATACTTGATGTACACATATAAAACTATATGTATATATATACCCATTTAAATGTCCAAAGGGTGCATTCTGAAATCCAGGCTTCTGCCCACATACACACTTCCTTACTCAGTCCATGGCCCTAGAGCCTTCAGCTTCTCTGTCTTTCCACACAACAGACTCTGCAAGTGATCCTGCTGTAGCCACTTTTCTCAAGTTGAGATCTCACACTTCACTCGTGCCCTGCCTTCTTGATGGCTCTGGCATCCTCTGAAATGTAAATTAATTATTATCTCCTTTTAGTTAAGCATCTACAATTACATTTGGGACAATCACAATTAATCCCACAAACAACAACTCACAATTGAATCATAAAATCTGTCACCACCATCCTCACACCCTTTCCCAGATCCATCTGGAAGAAAACAAAATTATCCAGTGGGAATTGTGCCTTACTCCTCTCATTTAGAATCTTTCTGTTGTAGATATGTTGTGGTTTATTATAGATTTTAGGGAGTATTCATTTGTCTAATATGTCATTGCAAATATTTGTTCCCATTCTATGGGCTCACTTTGAACTCTTTTGATGCACATAGGTTTCTAATTTTTAGTATGTCCTAATCATTTATTTTACATTCTTTTGTTTCCACACTTTTTATAAAATATTTGATAGTATATGTTTTACTTGTATTAGAGTTCTTAAATTTTCCCTGTGTTTTTCATTTATGACCTCTGTAGTTCTGGAATTTACATTTAGGATTTTAACCCATGTTGAGTAATTTTTTGAATATGGTGCAAGATGAAGGTCTTATTTCATTCTTTTGCATGTCAACTTCCAGTTTTTCCAGCAAAGAGTGCTGAAGAGACTATTTATTCCCTATCCAAATGTACTTTGGATCTCTGTAAAATATCAGTTTGGTTAATGTGGATGAATTAAATTCTAGACTCTCAAATTTGCTCCTAATATCTATATGTTTTTCATTGTATCAACACCAAGCTGTTATGACCACTGTAGTGATATAGTTAGTTTTGAAATAAGGGAATGAGAGGCCTCAACTTCGTTCTTCTTAAGCATTGTTTTGCTTATTGGAGGACTCTTCCTATTCCATGCAGAGTATATAACCATTTTTCCATATCTTTTTAAAATGTTGCTGGTCATAATCTAGTGGGATTCATATCAAGGATGGAAGATTGGTTCAACAATAGACAAATGATCAGTGTAATCCACCATATAAATAAGAAAAAAGAAAAGAACCACATGATTATATTGATTGATGAAGAAAAGGCATTTGACAAAATCCATCATTCATTCCTGATATAAACCTCCAACAAAGTAGGAATTGAAGGGACATTCCTCAACATATTTAAGAGTATTTATACAAAACCAACAGCCTACATTACTCTCAATGCAAAGAAACTGAAAGCCATCCCTCTGCAAAGAAAAAACAGACAAGGATGCCCTTTGTCACCTCTCGTATTCTATATTGTGCTGGAAGTCTTAGCGAGAGGTTTATGGCAAGACAGGGAAGTTAAAGGCATCGTAATTGGGAAACAGGAAGTAAAACTCTCTTTCTTTGCAGATGATATAATTCTATACATGGAAAACCCAAAGAATCAGTGAAAAAGCTACTAGACATCCTTGGAAGATTCAGAAAATTGGCAGGATATAAGATAAACATAAAAAAAAAAAGTTGGATTCCACTATAGTAACAATAACAGTTCTTAAAAGGACATTAAGAAAGCAATACCACTTACAATAGACACCCGTAGGATGAACTATCTAGGAATAAATGTAACCACAGAAACAAAGTACCTATACAAACAAAACTGCAAAACACTACTACAAGAAACAAAAAGAGACCTGCAAAGAACTGAAGAAAGTACCATGCTTCTGGTTAAGAAGACTTAACATTGTGAAGATGTCAATACTGCCCATAGCAATTTACACATATAATGTAACCCCAATCCAGATTCCAGCAGCATTCTTCAAAGAGATGGAAAAACTATTACAAAGTTTATATGGAAAGGAAAGAGATCCAGGATAAGCAAAGTGCTGTTTCAGAAGAAGAATAAGGTTGGAAACTTCTCACTCTCTGACTTCAAAATATATTAAACAGCTACAGTGGGAAAATGGCTTGGTACTCGTACAATGAAAGATACATTCATCAATGGAACAGAATTAAGAATTCAGAAATTTACCCATCCATATACAGCCAACTGATTTTTGACAAAGTACTTAAATATATTGCATGGGGAGCAGATAGTCTTTTTAACAGATGGTGACAGCAGCAGTGAAAAACGATATACAAAAGGTTGAAACAAGACCTTTACCTTATGCCTTATACAAAAACCAACTAAGCTTGGATTAAAGACCTAAATGTGAATCCCAGAATTATGCATGACTTCAATGAAAAAATAAGGCCAAATGTGAGGGTGCTAATTCAGGACATACACAGACTATCTTTTGAAAACTTTTGAAAACTACAAAAACAAAAATAGACAAAATAGATGATTGGAACATACTAAAAATTAAAAACTTATGTCCATCAAGACTTCACCAAAAGAATAAAAAGGGAATATGCAGAGTGGGAAAAAAATATTTTGCTATGACACATGAGACAAGGGAATCATTTCTAAAATATATAAGAAAAGACAATGCCTCTACATGAAAAAGACAAATAACCCAATTTAAAAACTGGGCACAAGACATGAACAGACACTTCACCAAGGAAGATATCTGGGCAGCCAACAAATATGAAGAAATGTTCAGGATCACTAGCCATTGTTGTTGTTGTTGTCAGGTGCCATCGAGTCGGAACCGACTCATAGCAACCCCATGCACAGCAGAA
>NW_006408778.1:1595967-1599122 GCF_000296735.1 Chrysochloris asiatica | reverse complement strand
TATTGGTCCAGTGGTGAGGATTTTTGTTTTCTTGACATTGAGATGTAATCCATATCGAAGGCTGTGCTCTTTGATCTTCATAAGTAAATATAGAGAGATGAAAATCAAAACAACAATGAGATATCATCTCACACCAGCAATAACAGAAAAGATTTTAAAAAATAGAAGACAATAAATGCTGGCGATGATGTGGAGACACTGGGACCCTCCTGCATTGCTGGTGGGAGTGCAAAATGGTCCAACCTCTCTGGAAAACAAATGGTGCTTCCTCAGAAGGTTGGCAATAGAAATACTTTATGATCCAGCAATTCCTCAACTTGGTGTTTACCCACAAGAAATACGAGCCATAACATGAGTAGATATATGCACACCAATGTTCATAGCAACACTATTTACAATAGCAAAAAGATGGCGACAGCCTAAGTGCCCATCAACTGAGGAATGGATAAACAAACTGTGGCATATTATTCCAAACAATAGAATACTATGCTACCTTGAAAAACAACAAGGAAGCTGTAAGCTATTACATAACATGGATGAACCTTGAGGACATTATATTGAATGAAAGTAGTCAGTCATAAAAGGAAAAATATTGCATAGGACCACTACTGTAAAAGACAAAGAAAACAATCCATACTAAAGAGAGGGTGGTTCTTTGCTGGTTATCGGGATGTGGAGGTGGGGTCAGGGGAGGGAGGGGAAGATGAAGCACAGGGTAGGGAAAAGACACAGGATAATTTGAGGGGAGCGGGGCAATACACAAGAACAGGGAGGGAAATGAAAGTACAAGGCAGATGGAAGAAGAATTAGGAAGGTCTGCATAGGCTAAGTGGGACACAGGTAAATAATGATGAATGCACAAACTTGGAAAAACAGATCTCTAGGATACAGGGATTGAGACATGTTTGGAATGGGGAAAGGGCAGAAATATTGTTAAGATTCTTGGCTGTCTTTTTTTTTTCAGTTTTATTGTGAATTATGTGACAATTTATATGGAAGAACATCAGTTTTATATTCATCCTATCGTATATTGTTTCATTGCCATTGTTACAACTCCCTCCATGCATCACCAATCAACGAAAGGGTACATTCTATACACCTACTCCGGCCCCCTGTGTCCCGAGTCCCCAGGTGCTCCATCTCTTCACGTCATCATATCTGCCTCCATCTTGGGAATCGTTGTCTCATTGGGTAGTATTCTGCTCTCTGCTCTTCTCCCTTCATGGTTCCAAGAACCTCTGCTCCTAGCCAGCAAAGTTAATCACTCCCCTCCTTGCCACAAAATGTCTACTTTTACCTTTACTTTACATTTACTACCTTCACAATCAGTCCTGGTAACAATTATTCACCCTTGTATCACAAGAGACCTATCCACATTTCCTTTAAATCAGTCCTACCTAGACAGATTGGATACTACTCAGTGGAGATTCTAACTTCCTCCATGCTCTCTGGATCTAGGTTCCCTCTTGAAAGCTTGTAAGCCAGTCACTTCTTGCCTTTGTAGCCCCCCCCCCCCCATTTTGGATAGTCAATGTCCAAGTTGCCCATCCCGGTCCACTCTGTGTATGGAGGGGGTGGGAATGATCCTTCCTGTTTGAGTCACTGCATCTATAGGTGTAGGTCAAGTTCATCAAATTGCATCAGATTACTTTTTATTTTTTCCTCTTCTTTCTTATTCTAATTGCCCTCTGATCATCCAGTCATTGAGGCCAGGTCAAATGGGTATTACCTGCAAGTGTGGGTGCTCCTGTAGATATGACATCTCTTCTTATCTGCTGTAGAGTTCACTCTCCAGTCCTCTGTGGCTATGTCACTGATTCTGGGCCTAAGAGTCCCAAGGTCTTGCCACACTGCTGGCCAACAAGGTCTCTTAGGGCTTAGCTCGCAGCCTCATAGCTGTTTTTCTCTCACTTCCCCTTGTCAGTGACAAATGTGGTCACCCATCAGAGCATTGAGTCTTAGTCTTGGAATGGGGTTTACTCTGAGGGGACCCGACCCCTTGCCTTGATGTCTCCTGGGCGGTCAACTTACTTGTTCTTGTAGTAATCAGTCGGTCTGCCTCTATTGTTTTGTATTTTCCCTGTAGGTCTTTCTTTCAAGAGGTATATTCTGTTCTTCTAGCCACTCCAGGATGGTCTTCCCATCTCTCAGGGAAATTTCCCATCTCTGTAGATTCTGGATGCTGTTCAGGATTCCACCTATAGTCTCATGTAATGCAGAGGCTCTGCAGGTAGCCTGCTTCACTGGGCACGTTGTATCCCCATTTTAGGTATTCCAATCAGTTAAAGGCAGAAGAAAGACTTACAAGCTTTCTATGGTGCTATTTCTAGCTTTCCCTTTCTCTTCCCTTCCAGCATCTATTTTATAATGTAATACATGGAAAATCAAGATTCCGAAGACAGCTAAGTGACTTAACATTATTTTCCCCCTTTTCCTTATTCCAACCATGTCTCAATCTGTGTACCCCAGAGCCCTGTTATTCTTAGGTTGTGCATACATCATTATTTACCAGTGTACCACTTAGCCTGTGAAAACCTACCTACTTGTTCTCCCCTCCACTTTGTTCTTCCATTCCCCTCTCCCTTTTTGTATATTGCCCCCTTCCCCAGCACCCAAATTATCCTGTGTCTATTCACTGCCCTGTGCTCTTCCTTTCTGTGTCTCCCCTCACCCCAACCCCAACATCCCAGCAACCAGCAAAGAATCCCTCCCACCCCCTTTTAGTATGAGTTCTTTTTCTTAGTCTTTTACAGTAGTGGTCCTATGCAGCATTTCTCCTTTTGTAATTGACTAATTTCACTCAACATAATGTCCTCAAGGTTCATCCATGTTATTTCATGGATTGCAGCTTCCTTGTTATTCTTCAAGGTAGTATAATATTCCATTGTGTGTATGTACCACAGTTTATTGATCCATTCTTAAGTTGATGGGCACTTTGGCTGCCTCCATCTCTTTGCTCTTGTAAACAGTGCTGCTATTAACATTTGTGTGCATATATCTACTCGTATTATGGCTCATATTTCTTGTGGGTAAATACCAAGTAGAGGAATTGCTGGATCATAACATATTTCTATTTTCAGCCTTCTGAGAAAGTGCCATATTGCTTTCCAGAGAGGTTGACCATTTTGCAGTACCACCAGAAAAGCAGGAGTGTC
>NW_006408778.1:1587085-1595385 GCF_000296735.1 Chrysochloris asiatica | reverse complement strand
TAGAGGCTATGGTTTGGACGGTCTGCAACGCTTAGGCCCACAGGGCCTTGAACTCCTGGCCGGGTCTGCACGGTCTACCTCTGTTTCCCCCTGATTTATTATTTGTTTAGGGGATGCTGCCTGTCTTAGGTGGTCAGTGCAAATTCCTCCGTCTTACCTGTCATCGAAACTCATTGCAGCATGGCAATGGCTCTATCTTTGGTTGCTGAGGTTCCACGTGATCCTTACCCATCTCTGGCCACACGTCCAGCAAAAACAGCCACCATCCAAAGAAGGCCGGGAGGGAGGAGACCGGTTGGGGACCCCATATGCAAGACGTTGCCAGACCACCACCTGCTCTAAGGTGACCAAGCAGGGTCACTACGCTGAGGTTCAATTAAGTTCTTAGGGGATCTTAATCTCTAGCAGGGGTAGCAAATTAGTAGCCACTCAGTGCTCAACTTGAGAATTACTTATATCAGAAATTTGAGCATGTAGCTGATGAATATCCACAGACAAGTGGATGTTATTCCACAAACTCCTAAAATGCTGTTGAATTAAGTTCCAATCAAGTTCTGGATTACTGAAAGATAACACAAATCTACTTATATCGTGAACGACCTTAGCTGGGAGTGTAACTGGATATATTGAATCTTATTTCTCTTGAGCGATCTTCCTTTCTCTAAAGCATTTAGTCTGTTTTGTAAGCCTTTATCTATTTACGCTTGGATCGTATGAGCGAGACTAATATCCCTAGACAGTTGATTTACATGGTGGGCAGGGCAAAAAAGGTAACAATTCCTATCAGTGCAGTGATTCTTGACATGAGAGCAAAGACACGTGGCATGTTTAAGGGCCAGGCACTGCAATGATTGCCTAGTTTCTGACAACAATAACAGGCAATAAGACCTATGATGGTTGATGAACGATTGCAAAGTCAGTAACATCTATTAACTCCCCATTCCCCCTGCCCGACAGGCAAAGCAGAAGAAAGTCTCTGGAGTTTAACCAGTTCTCTAAGTGTTAAACAGTTCTTAGAGTCTTCTCTGCTGCGGAAACGGCTGGCTGGCTCCTTGGTCTGCACACATTTCTTAATTGAGTTATTAGTTTTATTTTTGTAGATGTGTTGTATTTTCCTATATATTTTAGAAATGAGTCCCTTATCTGATATGTTGTTGCAAAAGATTTTTTCCTATTCTGTGGGTTCCTTTTTTACTCTTTTGGTGAAGTCTTTTGATGCACATAAGTCTTTCATTTTTAGTATGTCCCACTCATCTATTTTGTCTATTTTTATATTTACTTTTCAAAATGTGTGCTAGTCTGTATATGCCCTGAATTAATGCCCTCACATTTGTCCCAGTTTTTTAATTGATGATCTTCATAATTTTGGGATTCACATTTAGATCTTTAATCCATGTTGAGTTCATTTTTTTATAGGGCGTGAGGCAAAGGTCTTGTTTCAGTCTTTTACATATCGCTTTCCAGTTCTGCCAGCACCATTTGTTAAAAAGACTGTCTCTTCCCCATGCAATGTGCCTAGGCACTTTGTCGAAAATCATCTGGCTGCATGTGGTTGGGTTAATTTCTGGAATCTCCAACCTGATCCATTGATCAATGTCTCTTTCATTGTACCAGTACCAGGCTGTTTTGACCACCATAGCCATGTAGTAAAGTTTGAAACTGGGGAGTGAGAGACATCCAACCTTGTTTTTCCTGTTAAGCAGTGTTTTGCTTATCCTGTGTCTCTTTCTCTTCCATTTATATGTTGTACTTTCAATTTCTTTGAATGTTGGAATCTGGATTTGGATTGTATTTTATGTGTAAATTGCTCTAGGCAGTATTGACATTTTCACGATACTGAGTCTTCCTATCCAGTAACATGATATGTTCTTCCACTTCTGTAGGTCTCATTTGGTTTCTTGTAGTAGTGTTTTGTAATTTTCTTTGTATAAGTCCTTTGTTTCTCTGGTTATGTTTATTCCTAAATATATTATCCTTTGCGTGGCTATTGTAAATGGTATTGCTATCCTAATGTCCTTTTCATCACTATCACTGTTACTATAGAGAAATCTAATTGATTTTTGTATGTTGATATTATATCCTGCCACTTTGATGAATCTTTCGATGAGGTCTAGTAGTTTTTTTCGATGAGGTCTAGTACTGAGTCTTTGGGGTTTTCTATGTGTAAGATCATATAATCTGTAAATAAGGAGAGTTTTACTTCCTTTTTGCCAATTTGGATGCCTTTAATTTCTTTATCATGTCGTATAGCTCTGGCTAAAACTTCCAGCACAATATTCAATAGGAGTGGTGATAAAGGGCATACTTGTCTGGGTCCTGTTCGCAGGGGGAAAGCTTTCAGTCTGTCTCCATTGAGCGTGATGTACGCTCTTGGTTTTGTATATATGCTCTTGATTATGTTGAGGAATTTCCCTCATTTCCTGCTTCGTTTTTATCAAGAATGGATGTTGGATTTTGTCAAGAATGGATGTTGGATTTTGTCAAATGTGTTTTTATCAAGAATGGATGTTGGATTTTGTCAAATGCCTTTTCTGCATCAATCAATATGATCATGTGGTTCTTTTTATTTTTCTAAGGAGCTCTGGTAACATACTGGTTATGAATTGGGCTGCGAACCTTAAGGTCAGCGTTTTGAAACTACCAGCCGCTCCGTGGGAGAAAGATGAGGCTTTCTACTCCCATAAAGATTTACACCCTTGGAAATCCTGTACAGGGTCACTATGGTTCGGAACCGACTCGATGGCACTTAACAACAACATCAATATGATGGATTACGCTGATTTTTTTCCTGACATTGAACCATCCTGGCATCCCTTTTATGAAATCCACTTGATCATGGTGTATTATTTTTTTGATGTGCTGTTGGATTCTGTTGGCTAGTATTTTGTTGAGAATTTTTGTGTCTATATTCATGAGGGATATTGGTCTATAGTTTTATTTTTCAGTAATGTCCTTCCCTGGTTGGTATGAGGGTTATGTTTACTTCGTAAAAAGTGTTAGGGAGTTTCCCTTCTGCTTCTATTTCCTGGAATAATTTGAGTAGAAATGGTAACAGTTCTCTGAATGTTTGGTAGAACTCATGTGTGAAGTCATCTGGGCCTGGGGTTTTTTTTTGGTTGAAAGTTTTTTGATGATCTGGTCAATTTCTTCTTTTGTTAGGGTCTGCTCAAGTTTTCTACTTCAGTCTGAGTAAGTTTAGGTAAATCGTGTTTTTCTAGAAATATATCCATCTCATCTAAATTTTCTAATTTGTTGGAGTACAGCTCTTCATAGTATTCTGTTATTTTCCTTTTGATTTCGTTTCATTCTGTTGTGACTTCACCCATGTGGTTTCTAATGCAATTTATTTGTGTTGTCTCCCTCTTTTCTTTAGTTAGTTTTGGCAATGGTTTGTCAATTTTATTAATCCTTTCAAAGAACCAGCTTCTTGTCCTGTTGATTCTTTCTATTGTTTTTTGGTTTTCCATCTCATTAACTTCTGATTTTATCTATATTATTTCCCTTCTATTGGTTACTGTAGGGTCCCTCTGCTAGTCTGCTTCTAATTGTTGAAGATACTGTGTTAATGTGTTAATTTTGGCTCTTCCTTCTTTTTGGATGTGCACATTTATCACAATAAATTGTCCTCTCAGGACTGCTTTCTCCGTGTCCCAAAGATTTTAGTATGTTGTGTTTTCATTCTTGTTTGTTTCTAGGAACTTTATGAAATTCAAGTTTAATTTCTTCTTTTACCCAATCGCTTTACAGTAGGGTGTTATTCAGTTTCCATATATTGGACTTTATAGCTTTGGCCTTCTTATTGTTGATTTCTAGTTTTATAGAATTGTGATCTGAGAAGATGCTCTGTAGAATTTACGGAGGCTTGCTTTGTGACCTAACGCATCATAAATTCTGGAAAATGTTCCATGATCACTGGAGAAGAATGTGTATTGTGCTGCTGTTGAATGGAATGCTCTGTATACATCTATGAGGTCAAGTTGGTTGATTGTGTTGTTTAGTTCCTCTGTAGTATTGTCAAGTTTCTTTCTGGTTGTTCTGTCCCTTTTCAAGAGTGATGTGTTGAAATCTCCCACTATAATTGCAGATTTCTTTCTTTCTTTCTTCAAATCCAGTAAGGTTTACTTCTTGTATCTTGGTGCTCTTTCATTGGGAGCATAAGTATTTATTATGGTTATATTGTCTTGCTCAATTGACCCTTTGCTCATGAGATAGTGTCCTTCTTTGTCTCTTATGTTGGTTTTTATCTTAAAGTCTACTTTGTCAGAGATTTGTATTAGTATTGCCACTCCTGCTTGTTTATTGTGTAAGGTGTGTCTCTTGCAAGAAGCATATTAATGGATCTTGTTTTCTTATCCAATCTGCCACTCATTGTCTCTTCACTGGTGTATTTAATCCATTGACATTCAATGTAATTATTGATAAGTATGAATTGATTGCTGTCATTATGTTACTTCTTTGGTGTTGCTGTTCAATCTTTTGTTCAGCATTCCTTCTTGTGTTAGATTTTTAGTTTTTGAGCTGTTTCTTGTCGATTTCTTCTAGTTTCTTTTTTTTACTTGTGCTTGGGAATTCGTTTTTATGATATGTTGTGGAGTGTTAACTTTCTTTGGGGTTTCCTTGTAGTCTACTATCTTTTCTCTGCATTTAAGATATTCCATTGTAACCTGTAATTTACCTGGCATCCCCACCACCTGGGTCTCTGTTGCTACGTTTGTCCCTTCTTTAACATTGTTATAGTTTCGGTCTTCAGTTGCCCTCCTAGCTCCTTTGAGTTCATTGTAGTCTTGTTCTGTTCTGGACTCTGCTTTCTGTTGACTGTGTTCCAGGTGGTGTTGCCACACCTGTTAATCTCTGTTTGTTGTCTGTTCTTGTTGGTTTTCAGTCAACAGAACTCCCTTTAGGATGTTTTGAATTGCTGGGATTGTTTTTGATAAAATCTCTCAGATTCTGTTTATCCTGGAATGTTTTGATCATACCATATTTGATTGATAGTTTTGCTGGATAGACGATTCTTGGTTGACAGATTTTGTTGTTGTTGTTGTTTTCTTGCCAGGCTTTGTATATGTCTCCCCCCTTGCCTTCTTGACTGCATAATTTGTTCTGAATAGTTACAGCTTAATCTAATTTGCTTGCCTTTACAAGTTAAATTTCTCTTCTCCCTGGCTGCTTTTAGTATTCTTTCCTTGTCTTTGATTTTAGAGAGCTTGATTATTATATGTCTTGGAAACTTTCTTTTGGGGTCTATCCTTCCTGGAGTACGTTCGGCTTCTTGCATATTTATCTTCTTATCTTTTAAGATGTTAGGGAAATTTATTTTCAGAAGCTCTTCAACTATCTCCTCTGTGGATTTCTCTTGATTCTTCTTGTTCCAGAATGCCAATAATTCTTACATTATTCTTCTTCATGTTATACAGCATGAATCTTAGGCTCTCTTAAGATTGTTTTATCCTTTTAGCTGATTGCCCTTCTATCTTGGCAGTGCTGAGAGGTTTGTCTTCCAGCTCTCTAGTTCTGGTTTCCGTCTCTTCTAGCCTGCTCCTTTTCCCTTTCAGTGTATTGTCCATTTCTGATATCTTATTATTGATCATCTGGACATCTTTTTGAAGGTTTTTAATTGTTTACAATGCTGTGTCACTCCTGTTTGATAATTCTTGCAGTACTTTCCTTACTTCTTCCTTATTTTCCTTGACCCCTTTTCGGAGCATTTGAATTTGTTTCCATATAATTCTTCTGAATTCCCTCTCAGGCATATCCAGAACCTGCATTTCCTCCTCTGTAAAGGCTTTGTGTGTCTCCAGCTCATTTGCATCAGCTGTTCTCATGTTTTTGGACTTGTTTTGATAAGGTTTGTGCCTTTTATTTGTCATTATTATTATTATTATTATTAATATGATCAGGAGATAGGCTTCCCTTATCGCCTGTAATGTGTAGCAGGTGTTGTTAGGTCTTGTCTTAGTGGTGGAGTATTATGGTGCATGCTTATAGCTTGGCTATACGGCCATGATTTCTGCCTCTTCTTAGGTGACTTTGGTAGGAAAAGATGTGTGATCAAAGGAACAAAAACAGAAGTAATATAAACACATAGACAAAAATCACCAGTTTGGAGCAGAGATGTGGCTTCGGTCTACTTTCCCATACTACACCATCAGTGTGTTTGCAAATAGAAGCCTCCAGCAGGGGTGGGGGTGACCCCTCTTTCAGGATCCTCCTCTAGCCACTGCTGTATAGGTGGGCAGATATATATTGGAGCATTAATGGGATAAATATTGACCACTGTTTTTGTCTCTGAATGTCAGTTATCTGTGTGTGCTTAGCACCAATGTCAGGATGGTTGAGACCTGTTCTGTTGGGGTTTTATAGATTGCCTTGAGTTTGTCCTGCCCAGAGAACTCAGGCAGCAGCCCAACTGTGGGTTGTTAGCTGGAGATTCTAAGCTACTCCCTGGGAGAAAGGCGAGGTGTCCCACCCTGGCTCAGACACACTGCCTCAGAAGCCTCGTCAGGTTGTTTATAGTTGTCTGTGTGTGCACAGTGCAAATCTCAGGATGGTTGAGTCCTATTATGCTATGGGTTTACAGGTTGCTTTCTATTGATCATACTGCCACCAGACCTGTCTGGCAGCAGCAGCCTCGGCTTGCTAGAACAATAGCTGGAAGTTCCAAGCTGCTACCTGGGAGTAAGGAAAGGTGCCCTGCCCCAGCTCAGATACAGAGCTTCAAATTTGGGCCTGTGGGTGACTTCAAATTTCGCTACCCCACTCACTTTCTCTCTGTACCATGGGGAAACTCTCCTGCCTGATGTCCAAGCTTAGATATAAAGCTGGGACAAGGAGAATTTGAGGGAGAAATGTGTAGTTTCCTGGGTTTTTTTTTTTTTTTTTTTGCTGGAAATGTCACTTTCTGAACAGGCTGCCTTTAGCTCCACCCTCTAAACTCTGCAGTGGGTGGGGATTTGGGGGGTGGGGTAGTTTCCAAAGTGGTCCAGCTGCAAGAGTCTTAAGATGCACATATTTTCCTTAGTAGTGTGATTTTTTTCAAAAATGTGAGTTCGGGAAACTGACGTCCTAGATCTTATGATATTCTGGAGCTGTGTGTTTGCTATATGAACGCTTCCTTCATGAGATCCCCCTCCCTTCTCACCGGAGCATACTCTACCTGGCTTCCCTGGCTGCAGCCCTGAACTGGAAGTCTCTTGGCTGTCCTTTAAATCTTGGTTTCCCTTGTATACCATTATAAAATAGACCCTTGATGGGGAGAGAAAAGAATAATTAGAAACATCATCATAGAAAGCATGTAAATCCATATTCTGCCTATAATTGATTGACATACCTAAAGTGGGGCTACAACGGGCCCAGTGAAGGAGGTTTTCTTGGAGATTCTGCATTACATAAGACCATAGGTGGAATCTTGAACCCTATCCAGAATCTTCTGAGGTGCGAAATTTCCACTGGAAAGGACAAGCATACCAGATGGGAGTGGCTAGAAGAACAGGAGATACTTCTTGAAAGAAAGACTATCAGGAAAAATATAGAAAAATGACCTCAGTCTGACTGGCTGCTCCAGGAGTGGGCAGGTTGCTCACCAAGGATACATTGGGGAGGGCAGACATGTCCCCTTGGGACAAACCCCCTCCAAGACTGAGACTTGGTGGGAATACACGAGCAGACGTATGGTCTAATTTGTGACCATACTGGTCGTCAATGAGGGGGAATTATCAATTTCCTTTGAGGTTACCTTATATTCTGCTAACTTTTCCCTCTATTTAAAAGAGTCTATTTTAGCCTGTAATTTACCTGACATCCTCAACACCAGGATATCTGTTCTTATGTTTTTACCTTCGTTTATATTTTGATTGTTTTGATCATAACCTGACCTTCCAGATCTTTTGATTTGTTCTTATAGTTTGGTCCTGTTCCACATTCTTCCATTTGTCAATTGAGTTCCAGGTGCTGTTACCCCGTATATCAATCTTTTATTGTTGTTTGTTCTTGTTGTTTCTCAGTCCAAGGAACTTCCTTTAGGATGTTTTGAAGTGCAGGGTTGTTTTTGCCAAAATCCCTTATCTTATGTTTATCTGTGAATGCTTTTATTACATCGCATTTGATTGACAGCTTTGCAGGGTAGATGGTTCTTAGTTGGCTTTTTTTTTTTCTTCTCCCATTTCAGGGATTTATATATATCTCCCTATTGACTTCTTGGAGTCCTGGTATGCCACTGTGGGCTAATGTGTTAGCCTGCAAAGTCGTTTGAAATAGACCAAGAAGCAGTTGTTTGAACAGAGCATAGGAACACTAAATGTTTT
>NW_006408778.1:1570353-1586532 GCF_000296735.1 Chrysochloris asiatica | reverse complement strand
TTGTGGTGTTGGAGGAGAATACTAAAGTTCCATGGACTGCCAAAAGAACCAATAGATCTATTTGGAAGAGGTGCAGCCAGAGTGCTCCTTGGAGACCAGGGTGGCTAAGCTTCATCTCTCATATTTCGGACATATTGTCAGGAGGAAACAGCCACTGGAAAAGGATGTCATGCTGGGTAAGATGGAGGGTCAGAAAAAAAGAGGAAGACCCCCAATGAGATGGATCAGCCAGGTGGCATAATTGATGGCATCAAGCGTGGCAGCAGTGGTGGTGTTGGCCAAGGATCAGACATTGTTTCATTCTGCTGTGCATGGGGTCGCTATGAGTCAGTTCCGACTCAATGGCACTTGAAAACAGCAACAACAACAACAACATTTTATAATTTAATCTACCTGACCTCACCATCTGGATTTCTGGTCCTATGTGTTTATCTTCTGTCTCATTGTAATTGTGTTTGTGTTTGTAATTTTGTTCTTTTTTCAACTCTTCTATTTGATGATTAGTTTCAGGTGGTGCTGCCACATGTGTAAATATCTGATTGCTGTCCTTGTTGGTTTTCACTCCACAGAACTCCCTTTAGGATGTTTTGCAGCACAGGACTGGCTTTGAAAAAATCCCTTAGCTTCTATTTATCTGTTTTTTGTGTTTTTTTTAAATGTTTTATTGTGAATTATATGATAGTATACATGGGAGAACTTTAGTCTTACATTCATTCCATCATATATCATATCATTGCCATGGTTCCAATCCCCTCCATGCATCATCAACCACCCAAAGGGTATATTCTAGAAACCCGCCCCCTACACTTCTCCCTGCCCACCCCCCTGCCACCAGTTTTCGGCACACAGTCCCTTTTCCTCTCTGGGTCAAAAGCCCCCAGTCGCTTCATCATTCCACGTCATCATCTCTGTCTCTATATCAGGCATCTCTGTTTCTCTGGGTAGGGTCCCGCTCTCAGCTCTTCTCCGTTGATGGTCCAGAGACCTCCGCTCCTAGCCTGGAGAATTAATCACTCCCTTCCTTGTTACAAAATGTCTACCCTTGCATTTCCAACCCTTATAATCCATCCTGATAAGCATTATTAACTACAGTATCACGAGTTACCCATCTGTATTTCCTTTCATCAGCTCCACCCAGACAGATTGAATAGTACCTACTGGAGATTCTGCCTTCCTCCATGTTCCCTAGCACTAGGTTCCCTCTTGAAAGCTTGTAAGTCAGTCACTTCTTGCCTTTGTAGTCCCCACCGGATGACTGGATGATCAGAGCTCAACCAGAAGAGGAAAGAAGAGGGAAAAAAACAAAAAACAAATCCTTACAGCAAGAAACATTCACACACACACACACACACACACACATCTCCACACACAGAGTGAACGGAGATGGGCAACTTGGACATTGGATACTCAAATGGGAATGTTTTTATTATACTATTGTATTTAATTCACAGCTTTATAGCATAAGGGATTCTTGGTTGGGAGTTTTTTTTGCATCTTTCTTTCTTTCTTTCTCTTTCTTTCTTTCTATCTCTCTGTCTCTGTCTCTATCTTTTCTTTCTTTCTTTTATATATATCTCCCATTGCCTTCTTGACTGCATGGTTCCAGCTGAGCGAACCAAGATTAATCTTATTTGCTTGTGTTTGTATGTAATACATCTCTTTCCCCTAGTTGCTTTCAGGATTCTCTCCTTAGCTTTGAATTTAGAGAGCTTGATTATTATATATCTTGGTGATTTTCTTTTGGGTTCTAACTCTCCTTGGTTTTGTTGAGGTTCTTGAATGCTTGCTTATCTTTTTGCTTTTCAGCATGTTAGGGAAAGTTTCATCCTGAAACTCTTCAACTATCTTCTCTGTGGATATGTATGATTCTTCTTGTTCTGGTATGCTGATAATTCTAAACTTATTCCACTTCATGTTGTCTAACATGAATCTTGGACCTTCTTCAGATTTTTTTCTCCTTTTTTTTTTTTTTTTCTTTTTTCTTGCTGCTTGCACTTCTATCTTTGTTGTATTGAGGCATTTGCCTTCCAGGTAACTAGTTTTGGCTTCCATCTTCTCTGTGGACTTGTATGATTCTTTATGTTCCGGTATGCTGATAATTCTAAACTTATTCCACTTCATGTTGTCCAACATGAATCTTAGACCCTCTTCAGATTTTTAATCCTTTTTAAAAAATGTTTGGCTTTTTGCATTTCTATCTTTGTTGTATTGAGACATTTGCCTTCAAGCTCACTAGATTTGGCTTCCATCTTTTCAATTCTACTCCTTTGCCCTTTCAATGTATTGCCCATTTCTGATATTCTATTATTAATCATTTGGACCTCTTTATGTAGGTTTTTAATGGTTTACAATGCTGTATCTATCTTATCTGATTGTTTCTGTAGTCCTTTCCTGGCTTCTTCTTTACTTTTCTCAACTCCTCTATAAAGTGTTTTGATACATTTCATTATAATTTTTTTTCTGAATTATTTCTCAGGAATATTCAAAGCCTGCCCTCCTTGCAATATGTAGTCTAGTTCTCCCTCCAGGTTATTTGTCGTAGCCACTTTATCTTGTTTCTGGACATGTCCAGAGATAGTCATCTGTTTCTTGGGCATAATCAGTAGTTAACTGTGACCTTAATAATTACAGGAATGTGTTGTTGTTGTGAAGTGCTGTCGAGTCGGTTCCAACCCATAGTAACCCTGTATAGGGTTCCAAGCTGGTGAGCTTGAACTGCTGGCCTTGCAGTTCAAATGGCTTTGAAGTCTGTTGTATTAACCCACAATGCCACACAGGATTATTTTGATGTTTTATTAAGCTTTCTGATTGCCTCCAGTTAGATGTGATCAGGAGATGGGCTTCTCTTTTCACTCTTCTTTTTACTCAATTCAGAGTAACTGTTGCAGATGTTGGCTGCTTACCCGTTGTATGTTAGCTGATACTGGTTCTTGCCTGTATGGTGGTATTTTCCAGGGTGTGATTATGGCTTGCGTATGTGATCACAATTGCTGTCTCTCCTTGGATAATTTAGGGGGAGAAAGGACCCCCTAAAGGTAAAGAGGGGAACAAAAAACAAAACAGCAACAGCAAACATTGCAAATTGGATGCTGTAGTCTATAATAACAGAAAAGAGAGAAGAGAAAAAAAAAAGAAAGAAAAGGAAAAAAAAAAAAAATCTGTAGCCAAATATGAGTTTGACTTTAATGTCCCTCTCTCGGCTTCTTGCCTTCAAGGCCACCTGATAAATTTCAAGATGACATTATTGGTCATTATGATATAACTCAAGATTTAATTTTTGGCCTGTTTCCTTTTTAGTCTGTCTCTGTCCCACTTCACATATCTTGTTCATGCCTTTTTTCTAGTGATAAACTGTTCAGGGCTGGCTGTGGTCATGTGGTGCTACCTTTTAGTTGTAAGTGGAAACTTTACTTTTAAATTTTAAACAGATCTGTGCACATGCATAGTAGAACCCTCTGGGGGTGGGTGGGGTAGCCAGTCACTCAGGTACCCCCTCTAACTACTGGAATGGAATTTCACAGACAGCAGGAGACCAATGAACAGATACAAAAAAAAAAAAAAAAAAGTTCCCATCTTTATCTTTGAGGATTGGTCAGGTGTCAGGCACCTGTGGTGGCTCTGATGCTTCCCCTGTTATGTCTCACTCAAGATGACTGTTTCTGGGGCCACTGAGGCTGGTGAATCAAAAGCACTAGATTTCTTGCTGTCACTGCAAATTGCACTGGCTGTAAGCCTTCAAATTTTCTAAAGATTCCTTTATATGTAATTCAGTGTTCTGGGACCATTCCCTCATTCAGTATTCTGTGTTATTGCTAAAAGAGATGCTCGTTGCACTTCTGCCATCAAGTCCTAAGCCCCCATCTGCCTCTCTAAATTTTTATTCAGTTTAATATTCTACTGTTGTTGTTAAGTTCTTTCAAGTTGCTTCCAACTCATAGTGCCCCTATATATGGATTTAGATGAACAGCTTGTGGGTTTGAGTTAACACCTTTTGCCTATCCTATAGTGCCACACCACTTCTTTATCCTGGTGATCCAGGATTACCATTCTTATTGGTTTCATTTGTCTTCTTATTAGTTTGCTTTAGCATATTTCTCAGTTTGTCTGCCTGACAGGAGATAACAGTCATGGCTACCTAGCCCAGTTACTCTTACACCCAGACAAACTCACCCACAAAATAAGCTGCTGGAATGGAAAATAGAGAACTGTGCACAAGCACACATTGTCTATTATACTCATAATGAAGCTAGTGAATGCCTAAGATTACACCATTATATAACACTCAATTGAACACAAATACAACACTGTAATGTCTCTAAGCAATCAGACCATTTCAGTTCATACAAAGAAACAAAACAGAGTGGCTCAAATAAGTGATAAAAATGTAGAAGTAAAGACCCTTCTGCTGAAGAAATGGCATGGGAACAACCTAATAAGGAATTTCAAAGAATGATATTTAGGCTATTTCAAAGGATTGAGAGAACGGTAAAGAAAATTGCCAAAGAAATCAAGGAAACAGAAAAGACTTTAAAATAATTCAGGAAAACATTACAAGTGAAAACTAACAAAATAAATTAAAGAAAGTTAAAAACTATAGAAAAACATTAAATATAAAGCAAGAATTTTTTTTTACAATTTAAAACAAAATCACATTTTATTTAGATTGCAATAAACTGCACAAAATTGATTACAAAGAAACATGTGGTACTTTCATGCTATCTCTTGGAAGAACAGATACATCTTCAAAGCATGAGAGTTCAAAGAGATGCCATTTAAACAGGGAGATTATCAATGGCTAAGCTGTTCAATCAGGCCTATAGACAAAGATACTCGGTGATTAAGTGGGTTCCATAGACCTTACAGGAGTCCTGGTGTGGTGCTGTGGCTTAATGCACCAGACTACAAAGCCATTTGAACTGCACGTTTGGTGGTTCAAACTCACCAACTGCTCCTCGGAAACCATACGCAGGTTCTCTATGGGTTGGGATTATCTCAACGGCACTTAAGAACAACAACAACTAGACATTAAATGTTTTCCTCCAAATATCAAATCTGAGAAAAAGAAAAAAAATATTTAAAATAGTTTCTTAGATATTTTCAAAGGTTTCTGAAGTAGTTGCATACAATTTGTTTTATGTGTTAACCATCAAATCCAGATCATATTTTGTGTCAAAATTTATGTTAAGCAAACCAAGTTATTTGACCTTTTTTCTGTCAAAATGTTCCTTGGGTATACTTTAAGACACCTTCATCCATTTTCATAGTGCTCATTCTCAACCTTCATCATAGGAAGTATACACAAGAACTTCAGCACTGCATAAACTAGGAAATAACTTGATGTCAGACAGATGGAGGGCTTCATAAGTGGTGGATGGTAGCTCTATATCTTTTCCTCTGTGTTTCCACTTAATTCTCTAGCAATGAAGCTCCACTTAAAGCATGTCAGGATTGGGTAAGTCATTTCCGTACATGTCAGCATGGTGTTCCTCTGAAATATTGAATTAGAACTGTCTAATAACAGAGGGTACCAGAGATAAGCATTTAAGAGCTTTGAGTTGCTGTTCTGAGACTATATCTTTAAGTTATTGTATAATGTGTTCCACTGGTTGGACACTTTGAGCTTTTTTATGGTAACTCTCAGAGATTAGCTGAGCATCCAAGTTACCTTGTTGAGCTCTGCAGGAATTTCCAGGGAGTTTCATTTGAATATCAAGTTTGGCTGCCAAGTTTATGGTTTCCTCAAACCAAAATTCATGATAAACTTGAATATTTTCTATCACTTCATTTAGTGAGTGCATCACTGCAGTCAAGCTACAAGTTGTAAAGAAGATATCAGAGGTTTGACCCTGGAGATTTTTCCTAAAGACTCACCAACACTGACAGATGCTCCTCTCCTGCTATATCCACCATGCTGTCAGTGATGATGAAAAAGAAGTGTGAGTCTTTCACTTCTCTGAGAGTTTCTTCCTGAATGTAGCTCTGATAGATTTTGGACATCTGTTTCTGCTGTGTTTTTTTAACAGAACAGTATGCTAATCACCATTATGTCAAAGCACTTTCTCAGAATCTCTTCCCCAGATTTTATCCGGCACTCTTGTAGAGCTTGAAAGTTATCAAGAGTAAAGAGATCTTATGGGATTTCATCAGCCTCATGTCCATCTAGTGGTATGTTTTGTTTCCCTATAAGGATCAAAATTTCAAATAAAGATTTAGGTATCCTTTGTTTTCCTTCTCTTCAAGTGTTAAAGGTAATGTCTTCATCCTGTTCCTCACCCCATTCTTTGGCACAGAGGTTCTGAGCATTGTTGTTTGTTTCTTTACATGTTTGTTCCTGTTCAGATGTTTCATCAATTTTGTTTGTTTGTTTGTTTCATTGTTCTGATTTCATCTTCACTCATCTTTTATTCTTTTCCTGTGTCTACTATGTGGATTTTTGAGATGACTGGTAAGATCAAATATTGTTGGTATAGCATTATCTCACATAAATGTTGTATAAGGACTCTCCCAATGACTTCACAAGTATTTGCATCAAATTATTTTAATAAATAAAATAACTCAATAATTCTTTAGTTTTCTGATGCCTCTGAGAAATGTATGGTTCTACAGATCATAGATGTTGCAAAGTGTTTGGAACGTAACCGATAATGTTTATTAAGCTGACCAGGTGTTTTATCTTTTAAGTTAGCTCTCCTGCAATTCTTCACCCACTTCTGGTATCTAGCCAGATCCAGTGGGAACATGAAAAAGGCCAGATTGCACTGTGTGCTCTTCCATATGCAGATGAGGGCCTCGCAGAAGTTCAGTATCACCTCCTGACCACAAGCCGGCCAGCCCAGCTCTCTCCTCCTGGCCTCCTCATGTCAACCGGCCCATCCATATGGGCCAGGGAGTGGAGCCAGGCCGGCTGGCCAGCTCAACAGGGCTGGCCTAAATCAAGAATCTTAATACTAAAGTTTTAGAAATAGGTAATGAACTGACAGGACAAAAGAGTAAAACTGAGTAAATGAAATGCTGAATTAGTGAGCTTGAAGAAAAATCTCTTTATACTAATGTACTAGAGAAACAATCAGAAAATAAACGGAGGAAAAAATCCAAATAAAGCCTAAGAATTATGTGAAACACCATCAAGAGGAATACCTTACCTATAATTTGAATTCTGGCACAAGAAGAGACAAATAGTAAAACAAAGAAAAAGAAAAAGAGAATAATTCAGAGTTGTCAGAAGAAAACTTCCCTATATCATAACATTATTACAAATTAGAATCTATATTTTCAAGAAGTTTAACAAACATTAGGCAGGGAGACCCCAAAAGATAATCATTAACATATACCATAAAGAAACTTTCCAAATCCAAACAAGAAAAAAATGAAGTTACCAACAAAGGAATGTTGGGATATTAACTTAAGAAACAGCTGTTCGAATCCACAGGTGAAAAATCGTTCCTTAGAAATGAGGATGTCAAGTCTCCACCTAAAGATTTTTTAACATAATATAGGAAGGATATACTCCCTAAGAGAGTTACATCACACTTGGTAGAGAAAAGGGCCAACATAAAAGAGGAAAGCTTCCAGGTAGATTGACAGTGACTGAAACAATGGTCTTAGCATAGTAATGATTGGGAGGATGGCCCAGGACTGAGCAATCTTTTGTTGTGTTGTACATAGGGTTACCAAGAGTCAGAGCTTACTCATTACAGCAAACAAGCTCAATTTTATCTTAATTTTCCATCTTGAAAAACTCAGACTAACAGACTTTTAATAAAGTTACCTGGTGTGGCATTTTAGGATAAGCACTGGATTAAAAGGTCTGATTGACTCATTACAGAGTTGCTGTAAGTAAAAACCAATTCAATAACACTTAACAACAACAATGCTATTGATAATATGAACATGCTTGTTTTTTCCAGAATAAAGTACACAACAACTGTGAATTAGGTACCCTTGCTAAAGAAATAAAATAAAATAAAATAAATGAATAAATAAATAAATAGAAAGACTAGGAGAAAAAGGGATACCAAATCAGTTCTGACTCTTATATGTACACTTGTGTGAGGAGGATGGGGGTCAGTTTTGTAATCCATTCTGTTTTTAAATGCTGCTGACCCTGCACCAGACTCCCTATTGACTCTCATCTGAATCACTGAGTGTCCTAACTCGGGTATCCAATGGAATCTCTATACTGAGTCTGATCTTTCTGAAGAAGATCCTCAGACTTCTTTCTCAAGGAGTCATGTGGGGTTGAACATCGACATATCAGCTAGTATCAGATTGTTTAACTGTTTTCACACCCAGAGATTCAATGTTCTCTAAACCTAATAGTTTCTATTTTATCTGAACATCATCAGAATTCTGACCTGAGCGCTTAGGTACAGTCATTTTCCCTTCACAAGAGGAAAGCTGCTTTTCATGCATCTGAGATTGTTTCTTGTTACAACTTTTAAATTAAGTTAAGTCAAGAGTAGTTGCAGGATCATTAAGAAGAAAGAAAAAAGTAGAGATTCACCTTGTGGGAAGTTAGTTGAAGATGAATCAACAGATGACAACAGGAAACCAGCCCTTAAACAACAGATAAACCTGCCCCTGGGTCTTAAGCTTAAGCTCAATGGCACTTGAGCTACCCCTACAGCCCAACATCCTCTCTGCAAGAGAAGTTTTTGTCTGGGTTCACATTGACTTCCACATACTCTGACTGTTACACAGTAATACAAGGCTGTATCCTCGACTATTAGGTTTTCCATTTTCAGATACAGAGTATTCTTGGCATTGTCTCTGGAGATGGTGAATCAACCCTTGACGGAATTTGCATAGTTCTTAGTATTACCACTAATATTAATTTCTGCAACCCACTGCAGTCCCTGGCCTGGAGGCTGACGAACCCAACTCATCCTGTAGCTACTGAAAGTGAATCCAGAGGCTGCACAGGAGAGTGTCAGAGACTGCCCAGGCTGTCTCAGGTCACCCCCAGATTCCACCAGTTGCACTTCACAAAGGACACCTGAAAACAAAGAGACATCCTGGTCAAGAAAACATACACAAGACACATATACACTGCTTTTCTCACTCATACCCACTGTCATACTCAATATCTCTTGTTCTCCATAAAATTACCTTTTAAAAGAGCAAAAAGGAAAAGCCAGCTTAGACAAAACTCCATAGTGATTTCTTCCTGTTCAGTTCAAGATCACTGATTATTAACACTTCTGAATTCTGGTCTGGGACTGCTCTCCCAGAACTTCAGGATTGGGGCTGGAGTGCTTTTCATAAGCAGAAATAGGAGTCTATTTGCATCTCCTCCTCCTGTATACAAAGTTCTTGGTTTCTTCAGAGAAGATAGTGCCACAGAGCAATCATGAATGTCCTTGGGGTGTTTGGTGGCAATTTAAAATTCAGGAAAAAAAAAACACTTTTTCTTGTAATTCTGTGGAAATGAACACAAAGCTCCTATTACATCATTTCATATACAATCGTCTATTGGTATAAAATAATATAGACATTAGTCTTCTATTTCTTTAGTTTCTTTCTCAGTATATATTTTTAAGAGAATGAATTCATATTTTTGTGTCTATCAAGTGTCACTGTGGGCTAATGCATCAGACTGAAAAATCATTTGAACTGCAAGGTCTCTGGTTCAAGTTCACCAGCTGCTCTTTGGAATCTCTATACAGGGTCACTATGGGTGAGAATCAACTCGATGGGACTTAACAACAACAACATCAAGCATGTATTGAAATAAACTCATTTTATTCCATTAGTATTTTATTTCATAATGTGGTTCCTTATTTCAGTGTATTCATATACTTTAATTTATTTATCTGGTTTTCTATTAATCAGAACTTTGATTTTTGTTTTATTTTCTGATTATTATATTGGAAAGCTTCTACTTATATTTGACATAAAAAATAAAAACAAAAGATTAATTTTCTTACAACAAATAGTAAAAACAAGAAGTTTGGGAAAATTACAAATTGGCAAATGTTCTTCAGCACATAGACAAACCAAAGTCATAGGAAATCAAGAAAACATAGTATATTAGGTCTGTTGCCTTCTGAAGGAAAATAAGAACTTAGAAATCATTTTATTTCAGGAGTAGATCACAGAAAATAACATATTTAAATTCCAAGGTTAAATACGAAATAAATAGTGAATCACTGAAGACTGTATCAGCAGCATTGAAGTGTGATGATATATAGGCTACAGACGAATAAACATTCCTGTGTCACTGCAAAGTTTCCCCTTAGAATTCTAATAATATACAAATATCTATCCATTTGTTCCTTCTTAGAGAAAAATAGCGATTTTTTTTCTAATATGCTGATCACAAACTACTTAGCCCCTTCTTATGGAATAGACTGTTATTTTATCCCAATTGGCTATGTAGGATAAGCAGAGAATTGGAATTATGAACCACAAAATTTGTTGTTTCACCCCACCAGCTGCTCTTCAGGAGAAGGATGAGGCCTTCTGATGCTATAAAGATGTAAAACCTAAGAAACTATATGCAATGTTGTTATAAGTCAGAAACTAATCAATGACAATTAACAATAACAATAATTTCCTGCCTAAAGGATTTTCACTAGTATCCTCAGCTTCAAACTTTGATGTCCTCCTCCATTTGATTAAAGAGTACTACTTAGAGAAGGAAAGGAAGATGGATCTTTATGAGAGTAAAAGATAAGCTAAAAACTCTTTAGATACATTTGAAAATCATATATTGTGCAGAGGACTTGCATGGTGCATACACAAGAACACATAAAAGTGATCAGAGTGATATAGACAACCCAATTAAAAAATAATAATAATGACGAAAGATCTATAGATACTTCATCATACGGCATATGAAAAGATGTTCAATGCACTTCAATGCTTCAATAATAATAAATCAAATAACACAATTAAAAAATAAATGGGCAGAGGACATGAATAGACACTTCACTAAAGACATTAAATCAAATGTGTATTAATTATTGAATAGAAAACTGACCTGCTTTGGAAACTTTCACCCGATTTACAATAAAAACATTTTTACAAATTGCTAAAACTGTAGCTAAACAAACCAAAAGATATGAGAAGACACAACTACTATAATAGGAAGATAAGTCATCAGATGAATGAAAGATAAGGGAATACAAAGAACATCTCAATATCTCTATTGTTAAAAAAACAAAACAAAACATATGCTCACATACACCCAGAAAAGGTACAAAGAGTGAGATCACATCCTTGAAAAATTCAAACAACCGAAAATAATATAAGGAGAATAAATAATATGAATATCTTTGCATGACTTAAGCAAATCAAATTTACTTGTGTTTATGGACTATGAAGAGGCTTTTCATTATCTGGATCATAACAAGCTATGGATAATATTGCAAAGAATGGGTATTCCAGAACATTTGATTGTGCTCACGAGGAACATGTACATAGACCAAACAACGTTCATTTGAACAGAACAAGGCTTAAAATCAGGAAAGTTGTACATTAGGACTATATTATTTCACTATACATATTCAATATGTATGCAGAGCAAATAATCTAAGAAATTGAATTATATGAAGAACATGGACTCAGAATTGGAGGAAGACTCTTTGAAAACCTGTGTTATACAGATCATACAACCTTGCTTGTTGAAAGTGACTAGAACTAAAAATACTCACAGATCAAGCTAAAATTCACAGTCTTCAGTATAGATTGCACCTCACTGTAAAGAAAGCAAAAATCCTTACAATAAATAACAACAGCACAATAAATAGAAAATGTTTGAAATTGTCAAAGCCTTCATTTTGCTTAGATCTACAGTAGTTGACACTGATAAGAGTTGTTGTTGTTATGGGCCGTGGATTTGGTTCCAACTCATAGCAACCCTGAACAGGGTTTCCAAGGCTGTAACTTTATACAGGAACAGAAAGCCTCACTTTTCTCCAATGAAACAGATGGTAGTTTTGAACTGCTGACCCTGAGGTTCGCAGCCCGATTCATAACCACTACACTAAAAAGAAACAACATATTGCACTAGGAAAATCTGCTGCACAAACCTCTTTAAAGTTTTCAAGATCAAAGATATCAGTTTGAAGATGAAGGTGTGCCAGACTTAAGCCACGGTATTTTCAATAATTTAGTATACACATTAAAGTTGGAAATAAAGAAATCACAGAAGAACCGATATATTTGAGTTGTAGTGTTGGAAAAGAATATCAAAAGTACCAAAGACTGCCAGTGAAACAAATAGGTCTTTGTTGGAAGAAGCACAGTCAGAATGCTCCTTGGAAGTAAGGATGGTAAGACTTTGTTTCGCCTAGTTCAGACATATTATCATGATATTATTTATTAGTCTAGTTGTGAAAATCTTTACTTTCTTTACACTGAAGTGCAATTCTTACTGAATACTGTAGTCTTTGATGTTCATCAGTAAGTATTTTAAATCTTCTTTACTTTCAGCAAACATGTTTGCTTCATCTGCATTTAGCAGATTTTTAATGAATATTGCTCCAATCCAGCATCTCAGACTATATGCCCAGCATAAACATGCAATAAATATGGGGAAAGAATAAAACCCCTAGTTCAGACCTTTCCTGATTTTAAGCCAGTGAGTATTTCCTTGTGCTATTATAACAACTACCTCTTGGTCTAAGTACAGATATTTCATAGGCACAATAAAGTGTTCTGGAATACTCTTTTTTTTTTGGCATTGTTATTCAAATCTTTCCATTTTCCACACAGTTGAACATCTTTGCATGGTCAAGATTTAGAAGTAAATATCTTTCTGTTCATCTTTGCTTTCAGTCAAGATCCATCTAGTGTTAGCAATTGTTAATTCCAAGTCCACCTCTGGATCAGGCTTGAATTTTTGGCCTTTAGTGGTGGTGGTTATGTGCCATGGAGTTGTTTCCAACTAATAGCAAACCTGTACAGGGTTTCTGAGGCTTTATGGGAGCAGAATGCCTCACCGTTCTCCTGCAGAACAGTTGATAGTTTTGGCCTTTACCTGTTGATGTATTATTGTAACTGTTTTTAAATTAATTTCAATTAAATTTTACTTGCATGTGATAGTAATGGAAGTGTTCAATGATTTCTGCATTCTGCTGGGTCATCTTTTTATTTGAATGGTCACATATATATTTATCTTCCAATCAGTTGGCTAAGCAATTGTCTTCTGAATTTTCTAGCCATGGATGATGAGTGATTCCAGAGTTGTTTCCTATTAGATGTCCTAAAATGGAAAAGCTATTTTCACAAATAAAATAAGAAGCTATTACATAAAGATGGAAGGACTGTGGATGACAATAAAAGCTGTCCTTAGTCACTTGATATGGCATGCATATGACTACCATTCATCTATCAGTTTGTCATATGTTGAGGCTTCAATGTTGCTATGATTCTGGAAGATATATGACCAGTATTTTAAATACCACTATTGTCACTCAGGTGGATAGGTTTCAGATGAGCTTCCAGATTAAGACAGTAGGAAAAAGGAGGGACTGAGTATTTACAAATATTAGGTCACTGAGAACTTGATAAATATCAAGTCAGCACCATAATGTTGAATATAAAAACATAATAAAGAGCAAGAGAATATTTTCAAATATAGTTCTGGAATATGAGTCTCACAAGTTGTAAGGCACTCAAAATATAATTGGAGACTTCCGGCGGCGGCACTCCCCTGATCAGTGGGATAGGTACGTGAGCTCGGGAGAAATACGGGACAGGGTCACAATAGGGGCCCCAGCCTGGTAGACAGACAGCTTTTTGGGCAAACATAAAACATTAGGCGGCAACTCTATGAACTTGGTTTTTTAAAAGAACTAACAACTGAGAAGTTATGAGCATTTTTAACCCCCACCCGCCTGCTCCCGGCTCTTACCGGGTGGAGGGCGCCGCCCACTGCGGAACCTAACAGGCCCTGAGCAGATGCTCTCAGAAGGAGCACGCTTGCAGAGAACCAGTGAGCCCTCAGGAACCAACATAGTCCATCCCAGGGGGGTCTTCATAGCCACATTAGGCATTACCGGTGAATATATAGGGAAAATTGAGGGGCCCAAGGCACAGGGGGACAAAGAGGCATTTGGCACATCATCAAAGTCAGACCCTATCTGCCTGCAAGCATGAAGCCTATCCCCCACCTCTTCAGCCTAGGTCAACTCCCTGCTCAGTCTCAGGGACCAGCCCAAAACTAAATAGCAACTCAATTCCAATGACAAAACACCCCTGCTGTGACTTAATCTACCAGACCACAAACTGAAGATTTGCACGAACTGTGGGCTGCAGCTCCTACAGGAATCCATATACTAACTAGTTGTGGGTCAGAACCCACCCCACAGCATCTCAATAAGTGGCAAAACCTAGAGGGAGCCAAAACCAGAGTAATAACATTTTAGATTAACTGAAGAAGCACAGAGGGCAGGAATCCCCGGTGGCTAGGGGGAAGGTCACCGACAAAAGAGGCTCAGAATCCAAAGCAGAAAGGAGCCAAGACAGAGCTCCCGGATTCAGATCCACAGAAATAGTAGGGATCTAGAGGCTAGGAGACTTGTAGCCAGTATAACTTGGAACGGAGGCAGAAGGGCGTGTACCCTTGGGTACGTTGGCCAGGCTAGGTGATCTGGGCCCACAGCCTGGGAGAGACAGAGCGGCTGGACTGAATAGGGGCCTCAGAGTCGCCAAGTCGTGGAGATGCACTGCAGGAACATCTAGGGTGCCTTGCCGACCTTGGGTCATTCCGAACTAGTTGTATTTTCTAGTTTATTTTTATTTTTTCTTTGGTGTTGGGAAGGGGTGTGCTCACGGTTTGCCCACATACGTCTGGGCAAGAGGAAATAAGGGATTAGACCAGCGGCCGGAACCCGCTCCCACCCCCAGCGCTCTCCTCTTCCAGGAACACACACTCCTGGGCTAGGCTGAGACGAGGAGTGGGTTTGATTTTTTCTCAGGTTTGAAAGAGAGCCCAGCTAGTGCAGTGAAGTGGGGTGCTGCACCGCAGATTCCTTTGAGCGACAAGCCCAGTGGGACGGAGCCGGTGGCTCACACTCACCAACCACTCATAGGAAACCATATACAGGTGACAGGGCTGGGCTGTGTGTACTACTCGGTTGGCTTGCACTCACGGATTTGAGAGCTGTCCCATAGTAGCATGGTGGGATGGAGTGCCACTCAAGGGCCTTTTAGTCCGCTGGGTCGGAGGCTCAAGCTCACGGGCCACTCTTCAGAGGCCCAGTGCAGGGGACACAGATACCCGTCATATGAAGTCTGCCTATTTATTTTCACTGGTTTGAAGGGAGTCCGGCACAGAGCTGTGGGCTGAGGTGACGCACTACAGGGCCGTTTGAGCTGTAGGCCTAGCGGTTCGTGCCTGCCAGCCGCTCCTTGGAGACCCTATACAGGGTCGCTACAGGTCGGAACTGGCTAGACAGCACCTGACAGCAAGTAGAGGAGGGCAGACATTACTGAAATAGAGGACTCTAAAAACATACACATATTAGGAGTCAGAATTTTCTACCTTATTTTTTTTCCCCCATTTTATCTTACTTTACCTTTATTATTAGCAACTTTTTAAATTTTATTCTATTTTTTTATTTTCTTTCCTTTATTTATTACATAAAAAAATTGCTTCCCTCTTGCTCTCATTTTTGTTTTTGCTTCTGATCCTCATTTGGCTTTTGATTTTTCCCAACCTCAGTTGGTTGGCAGTTGCATAGCCTCCTTTTTGTTTTTGGAAGACACATTGTCTCCCTATATCACACAAGAAAAGTCAGTAACCACAGCTAAAAAGTCAAGCTCTAATCACACCTTATAAACTACCAAACCCAAGCAAGAACCAATACCAGCAGACATACACCAGGGAAACAGGCAATACCTGTGAAAGTCACCCCGGGTTAAGCAATAAGAAGGGGGAAAAGAGAAGACCACACCCTGATTACCTCTCACTGGAAACAATCATTAAACATAAAAAAGTACCAAAATACAAAATCACTTAAGGGTTAGGCCCACAGATAAACAGTAAACATGCCCAAGAAGCAAAAACATATGACCATGTCAGCACATGTCCAGAAAAAAAGATAAAATACCTGAGACAAATGACCCAGAAGTAGACCTGGAATCCATAATGGATGGAGGGCAGGCCCTGGAAATGCCTGAGAAAGAATTCAGAATCATGATCATAAAATGTTTCAAAACACTTTACAATGG
>NW_006408778.1:1568483-1569060 GCF_000296735.1 Chrysochloris asiatica | reverse complement strand
GTAGCTGTTTATTGGTCCCTTGCTGTCTGTGCACCTCCATTCTAGTGACTATAGGGGTGCCTGAGATAGTGGGCACCCCAGCCCCACCCTCGGAGGGTTCTACTACGAATGCGCACAGATCTCCTCGAAATTTAAAGAGACAGCTTCCAATTAAAACCAAATGTCCATAGCTGGCCCTGAACTGTTTCCAACTAGAAACAAGTCCTGAACGGTGATTGTGGAGCGAGACAAGCAGACAAAAGAGGAAATAGGCTGAAAATTAAATCCTAAATTACATCAAAACGACCAACAGTGGTATCTTGAAACTTCTCAAGAAGAAGAATGAAAAGGGAAGCCCATTTCCTAAACACATCTACCTGGAGGCATTCAGAAAGCATAAAAAAACACACCAAAATACACTCACATATAACTATTAAGGCCACAGATAACCACTGAAGATGTCCTAAAAACAGAAGCATAAGACCATATCTGCACATGCCCAGAAACAAGATAAAGGGACTGAGGCAAATGAGCTGGAAGTAGACCTACACTCCATACTGGAAGATGGGCAGGCTTTGGAAATGCCTGAGAAGGAATT
>NW_006408778.1:1565212-1565666 GCF_000296735.1 Chrysochloris asiatica | reverse complement strand
TGGAGACAGCCAAAGTGCCCATCAACTGAAGAATGGATAAACAAATTGTGGTACATACACAGAATGGAATATGATGCTACATTGAAGAATAACAAGGAAGCGGTAAACCATCACATAACATGAATGAACCTTGAGGAAATCATGCTGAGTGAAATTAGTCAGTTTGCAAAAAGAGAAATACTGCATAAGACCACTTCTGTAAAAGGACTAAGAAAAAGAAACTATACTGAAAGGGGGCAGGGGAGGTCTGTGTTGGGAGTTGGGAAGGTGGAGAAGGGGGGGAGGGCGGAGCACACGGATTAGACCCAGGGAGCTTGGGTGCAAGGTAGGGGGACAACATTCAGGGAGGGAGAGGGAAAGGGGAAAAAACAGGGCAGCTGGGAGAACAGGTGGACATGAGTGAAAGGGTCAAAGGGGACAGAGACAAAGCAAGATATATACACAACCTTGGAAC
>NW_006408778.1:1544578-1563659 GCF_000296735.1 Chrysochloris asiatica | reverse complement strand
GAAGAGATACTTCCTCAAAGTAGAGTTTACTGTGATGATGCAAATGTAGTAAAGCTTTCAGGATCTTCATTTTCTGATAGAGCATAACTCAGAGTTAAGAGAAACAATTGAAAATATCCATTAGTAATCAAAACATGGAATGTGCAAATTATGGATCTAGGAAAATTAGGAGTGGTTAAAAATGACATGGAAAACATAAATGTTGATACCCTAGGCATTAGTAAGATGAAATAGACAGGTGTTGCACATTCTGAATTAAGCAATCATGTGATTTATAATGCCAGGAATGAAAATTTGAAGGGGAATGGCGATTCACTCATCATCAAAAAGAACATACTAAGAACTGTCTTGAAGTACAGGATGATGTAATATATAGCATACCTACAAGAAGACCAGTTAATTACCACTATTATTCAAATTTAATCAACAACCACCAAAGCAAGTAATGATAAAATTGAAGAATTCTATCAACCTCTTCAAACTGAAACAGATAAAATATGCAATCAAGGTGTATTGGCAATTCTTGGTGATTGAAATGAAAAGATGGGAAGCAGAGGAAAGCATAGATGAAAAATATGGCCTAGGTTATAAAAACAGTGCTGGAGGCTGAATGATAGAATTTTGCAAGACCAATTACTCATTTATTGGAAGTACCTTTTAAAATAACATAAAATACGACTGTGCATATGGACTTCATCTGATGGAATACAATGTAACCAAATTGACTATATCTAAAGAGACAATGGGGAAACGCCATATTATCAGCTAAAATAAGTCCAGTGGCATACTATGGAATAGACTATCAATTGCTCTTAAGCAAGTTCCGGGTGAGGCTACAGAAAACTAAAACCAGTATACAGATCCAAAATATGGCCATGAACTCATCCCAGCTGAATTTATAGATCATCTTAAGAAAACTTTTGTTGTATTCTACAATAAAGACCGAAGACCAGAAGAATTTGGGATGACATCAAGAACATCATAATTTAACAAAGCAGAAGATCATTAAGAAGACAAGAAAGAACAAAAATACAAAAACAAATGTGAGGAAAGACTCTGAAACTCACTTTCCAATGTAGAGATGCTAACATAAATGGAATTGAAGAGGTAAAAAAGCTGAATAGAAACTTTCAAAGGTCAGCTTGAGAAGGCAAATTTAAATATTAAACCAGATGTGCAAAGACCTGGAGTCAAAAAACCAAAAGCAAAGAACGCATTCACCATTTCTTAAGCTGAAGGAACTAAAGAAACATTCAAGCCTCGACTTGCATTATTGAAGTATTATATGGACATGGTGCTACAGGTTTATGTGCTGGACTTCAAATCAGTTTGAACAACTAGGTTGGCAGTTCAAGCTCACCAGCTGCTTCTCAAAAACCTTATACCAGGGTTTCTATGGGTTGGAATTAATATAAAGTCCTTGGATAATAACATTAATATCACATGCAATAAAGTTTTGTTAAATTTAATACAAATAAGGCTGCAATTGTACATTGACAGGGAACTGCCAGAGTTTCAAGCGGGATTCAGATTAGGCTGTAGAATGACATCATTGCTGATGTCAGATCGTGGGTGAAAGCAGAGAATATCAGAAAGATGTCTTCCTGTGCTTTATTGAATGCACAAAGGTTTTAGAATGTGTGAATCATTATAAGCTATGGACACCACTTTAAGAATGTGTACTCTGGAACATTTAATTGTGCTCATGTGCAGTAGTTGTATGAACAGAACAAGGGAATACTCAATATTTTAAAATTATGAAAGTTGGTGCTAGTGTTGTATTCTTTCAGCATATTTATCCAATCTGTATCCTGAGCATATTATCTTAGAAGCTTGATTTTATGAGAAGTAATGTGTGATCTGGGTTGGAGGAATATTCATTAACAATCTGCTGTATGTAGATGATACAACCTTTCTTACTGAAAGCAAAGAAGTCTGAAAATGCATACTGATGAAGATCAAAGACCACAGTCTTCGGTATGGGTTGTACCTCAATATAAAGAACTAAAAAATCTTCACTACTGGATCAATAAATGGCATAAAAATAAATGGTGAAAATATTGAAGTTATCCAATGTTGCAGTGACCATAACCCAGGTTCACACAAATCTATATTGAAGCAAGTTAACAACAGCAGGAGAAGATATGTGGAAGTGGGAGAAAATTTTTCTCATAGGGAGTGAAGGTAAGGAACATGCTGATATTCTAAGAAGTTGGTTTTGTACTTTCTGCAAGGGTAAGTTGCTGATATATCAAAGATGTGTCTGCTGTGTCCAGCACTTATTGTGTCCAGTACTGATGCCAGCTCCTTTTCTACTGCTTTTGCAGGTGGGCTTCTGAAACTGACTTTTGCCAAGGACTGGCTCAAGGCTTGATATCACTGTCCCTACTGTTTTTTTGTTGTTTTTAAACACAAGGTTTATTATGATAGGGAATCATCAGGGATAAAAGGTAAAGAGAAGACAAAGGGAAAGGTGGCATCAGGGTTAAGTACAGAGCAAACATGGCCTCGGTGCACATGGTTCATCAGAGCAATCAGCAGACAGCATTCAAGACTGTAAGAAAACAGAAAAACAAAATACTGCAAAGAGTTAGAAAATATACATTTGAAGGTTGAGTCCAGAGAATTAATTTTTAGGATTAAACCAGTGTGATATATCATTGAGGTGATTTAAAGTTAAATTTTGTGCCTCTAGTTTAAGTTGTTGCATTTGTTTTTGTAATTTTTCCTTGTAAGTCATGAATAGCCTGCCCAAGAAATGAATGAAAGGTGCCATGGAGTTGCCATTGGATATCATCCCAGGATTCAGTAGAATTAAAGAACACAGAAGTGACACACATAGTTTTTAATTCCATGTCACAAGTGAGTAGCTGATGATCTCACAAGGCTTTCTGTCTTTCGCTAATCCATAGAACAGCAGCCTCTAGGGCATCCAATCACTGTAAAATTTCTTGATCAATTTGTGTTAAGGATGGGAGTTCAGAGGTCAAATTTTGTAAATATTGGTTGATGTATTGAGCAGTTTGAATAGATGGAGAAAGGGTAATTGCCTTAGTAATGGCTGTGGCAGTTAGGCAACTATGATGGAGGCAACAAGGATACCAAGAAACTGTTTGCCCTCAACTCTTTCTAGCATTTGAGTGATCTGCTTTAAGGTAGAGGTACTCATCCAGAGCCATGTCAAATTGAGGGGGATTTTTTGAACCCCCCCAATACCGCTACTGTAACAAAGGAGACCTAATTTTCCCAGTCTCTGTCCCAGTCTTGATTAGTGATAATGGTAATGTCAACACCTGAATCAACAAGTCCTGCAATGGCTTTGTTGTTAATTTCCACTGTAACATAGGGCAGTGATGTGTGAGCTTGGTTACCCAAAAACTTCCAGTGCTTCCAAACTCTCCTGTCCCTCAGGAGTGCTGTTTGGATCCAGAGACAATATTGGGGAAGAGTATTGTGCTATGTATGTGTCTGCTGTATCCAACACGTATTGTGTGCAGTACTGATGCCAGTTCATTTTCTCCTACTTCTTCAGAAGAGCTGCTCAAGCTGACTGTTGCCAGGGAGGACTGGCTCACAGCCTAAAATCAGCATCCCTACAATCCAAAATTTCATTTTGCTGAGATCAACCATCATAGAAACAGCAGTCAAGAATGCAAATGATTTATTGCATTTGGAAAATCTGCTGTAAAAGACCACTTTAAAGTGTCCAAGAGCAAATATGTCAGTTTGAGAACTAAGGTGCACCCAACTCAAGCTTTGATAGTTTCAGTAGCATTATATAATTGTGAGTTATGGTGTTGCAGGAGAATGCTTAAGGAGAATATGGACTGCCAAAAGAGCACAAAAAATCTGTTCTGCAAAGTACAGCCAAAATACACCTTAGAAACCAGAATGACCTGACATAGTCTCTCATGTTGTTGTTAGGAGCCATCGAGTCTGTACCAACCCATTGCGACCTTGTACACAACAGAATCAAACACTGCCCAATCCTGAGCCAACCTCACTACTGTTGCCATGCTTGAGTCCATCGACACTGCCACTAGGCCAGTCCATCTCGTTGGGCATTTTCCTCTTTTTCTCTGATCATCCACCTTATCAAACATGATATTCTCTCATACTTTAGACTTATTTTCCAGAAGGACCAGACCATGAATAAATACATTATGCTTGGTAATGTGGAAAGTCAGTGAAAAAGAGGACAACCCTCAATGAGACAGATTGGTACCATGGCAGCAACAATGGCTTCAAGCAAAACAAAATTCATGGCACTTGACCAGGCACCATTTTGTTCTGTTGTGCATAGGGTCACTATAGTCTTTAACGACCCAAAGATACCTAACGGCGACAAGATAACTTATCCCACTTCCTCATTGTGCTTCCTGTTTCTATTCATGCTTCTTTTCTAACTTTTCTCTGTTTTCTCTTGGGTAAATTCTGCTTGCTTGATCTCAAATGCTTTGATTATTCTAAGGTGTGCTTACTTCTGTAGTATTAGTTTACCCATAATAGGTCTATTATTTGCTTAAATTTGAACCATTGGTGTAAGTTCATTATTAGGCCTATAGAGTAACTAAGGAGTAACATAGTCTCAGATGGTCTGACAAAAAATTCCATTCTATTTTGGAAAGACTAGCTCTAGTAGTGTAATTGTTACAAATGGGGCTGCTAACCTCAAGGTTGGCAGTTCAAAACTACCAGCTGTTCTGTGGGAGAAAGGTAAGGCTTTCTGCTCCCATAAAATTTTGCAGCCTCAGAAAACCTGTGCAGGGTCAGTGTGAGTTGGAACCAACTCCACCATACTTAACAACAGCAACAACAACATTTTGGAAAGAATTTTCTTATAATAAAATATTTTAAATGTAATATTTATGTGTAACCTACCTTAACTTGGACTGCATTAATTATATTTAATGGGGAAAAACTGGAGTTGCGAATGATTTCATTTTATCTGACCATTAATCAGTTTCTTTAGAAACAGCAGGTAAAAAATAAAGCAATGTGTTATATTAGACAAACGGGATTGCAAAAAACATCTCCAAAGTTTTAAAAGATAATGCTGAAATTTTGCTGGCAATTATATGCTGGACTAATCATTGATATATTGAATCATCTCTCATGCATACAAAGATGAGAAACTAAAGAGTAACATATAAGAATTGATGCATTTAAGTTGTGGTATTCAAATATTATTGAATATATTGGGTTCTGTCAGATGAAAGTACAAGTTAATCTTAGAAGACATTAAAACAAAATATTCCTTTAAAGTAAATGGGGATTTCTGGTTTGGGGGTGGGAGAAGTAGAGACAGGTAGGAGAGGCTCCTCTGTGGTGGTGTGGTAAAACCAGAGAAGGCACTTTCCCAGAGCAGCTCCAGAGTTTGGGATCTAGCATAAGGTGCTGGGCATCAGTTTCCTGAGCTCACTGGTGGAGAAATCTGACTCTAGAAGGAAAATACGGTGATTTCTGAATTGTTCAGGTTGCCCCATGCAGGCCTCTTGGCCTGGGCTGAGATCAGAGGGCAGGGTCATAGCCATGTTGATACAGAACTAAAAAATCATGGAATAGCATCTGGAAAAAGAGGTGTGATGGATATTGCACTACCCTTTCCTCCTCTCCCTTGTTGCACCCACACTGCCAAGACAGACACCTTCAGGTGGGTGGGGGTGCACACCCAAAAGGGTCCAGCTTTGCCCCAACAGTGTTCCCATGGCACAGGGAGGAGGTCTCTGGGTGCCCCATTGGTACAAAAGGATGATATTTTGGCTACTTCTTATGATCTCTGACTCTGGGACCCATTCTTAAAGTTGACCTGTTTGGGACCTTTTCTACCTGTCTTACCTAGAAAGAACAGCAGGTCTGGCCATGCAACCAAAAAGTATGTTCACCTTGTAAAACCCCAACATAAAAGGCAAGAGCCAACACCAATGACTGCATACAAGGATGTAAATATTAAAAGAATTGTGCTGTGCATACCCAGATATTTAACTGACCTTTAAAGATAAAAATAGTGGACAATCTTTCTTCCATTAATTTCTCAATATCTGTCTGCATACCTATATGGTGGTGACTAGAGGAGGGGCCTGAGTAGGTGGACACTCCTACCCAAAACTGGAGAGTTCTATTTTGCACACACACTGACCTGTGTAGCAAAGTTTACTGGTCAGTAGGATACACTTTTATTTTTGTTTCTGAATGGTGTTCTTTGTCTCTGATTTCAGATTATTATTGTTTTTGGTACTTTTGGTCTCTCTTTTTTTTTTCTGAGGGTGGGAGCTTTCTCTCCCTATGTTACCCAAGAAAAGACAGCAATTATGTCCATATAGCCAAACTACAAGCATGCCCCATAATATCCCACGATCTAGAAAGAAGCCAATACCAGCTGCTGGGAATTACACATGAAAAGGAAGCTAATCTCTAGATCATATCCACCATGAGACACTCAGGAAGCTTAACAACACAGCAACATACATTCATTTAATCATTGGAAACTCACCTAACTACTGAAAATGTCAAAGGAAAAAAGCAACAAAAGATCTCAGCATATAAGAAAAAGCACCCACACTAAAAGGGAAAAAAACATTTTTTTTTGCTCATTATTGGGGTGTATGGGGTGGGGTGAAGGGAGGGAGGGGAAGGTGGAGCACAGGGTAGGGAACAGACACAGGGTAGTTTGGTTGCTGGGGGAGTCAATACATAAGAGGGAAGAGGGGAATGGAAAAACAAGGCAGATGGGAAAACAGTTATTCAGGTTTGCATTGGCTAAGTGGAACAGAGGTAAATATTGAGATATATACAACCTTGGAACAACATGGCTCTGGGACACAGTGATTGAGCTATAGTTTGAATGGGTAAATGAGAGGAAATCATGTTAAGATGATTGACTGTCATTTAAAGCTTGGTTTTCCTTGCCTACTATTGTAAAATATTTACATGAGTGGGAGAGAAAGGAATAGCCAGAAATATCAGCATAGAAAGCTTGTAAGTCCGTTTTCAGCCTATAACTGATTGAAATACCTAAAAGTGTGCTAGAACTGGCCCAGGGAAGGAGGCTTCCTGAGGTGCCTTAGATGGAATCCTGATCCCTATCCAGAGTCTTCTGAGGTGGGAAACTTCCACTTGAAAGTACATGCACACCAGTCTGGAGCAGCTAGAGGAACAGAAGATATTTCTTGAGAGAAAGACCAGCAAGAAAAATCAAATACAGTAACGGCAATCTGATTGACCACTACAAGTGCAAGCAAGTGGTTGATCCCGTCAGGGCAAACCCCCTTCCAAGCTCGTGTTCAAGGGTAACACACGAGCAGGTGTATGCTTTGGCTGGTGACCACAGTGGTCATCAATAAGGGGAAGTGGGGGAAAACATCAATGAATTTGTGAGCTAAGTCTGACCACGTTCAATAGATTCCTTTTAACATGGGTTGAAAGCTGGTTGGCTTACATTATGGCAAGACCTGTGGACTCCTAGGCCCAGACACAGGGGCATGGCCACAGAGGACTAGAGTGGAGAGTGAAGCATCCAGTTTATATGAAGTGAGGGGAGATGCACAAGAACACCCATACTTACAGATAGTACCCAATTGACGTGGCTTCAATGACTGGATGATCAGAGCTCGACTAGAAGAAGAAAGAAGAGGAAAAAAAAGAGTAACCACTATAATTTGCTGAACTTGACCTATTATTATGGATGTAGTAGCTCAAAAGGGAATTCATCATTACAGCAAGGATCATTCCCACCCCCTCAGTACACAGGTTTGACAGGAATGGGCAACTTAGACATTGACTACCCAAAATGGGAGGGCTATAAAGGCAAGATGTGACTGGCTTACAAGCTATTAAGAGGGAGACAATTCCAGAGAGTGCAGGGGAAGGTAGAAACTCCATTGAGTGATTTTCAACCTGTCTGGATGGGGCTGGTGAAAGGCGATAAGGATAAGATTCTTGTGGTTAAATAGTGAATAATTGCTATCAGGACTGACTGTGAGTGTTGGAAATTTTGTACCAAAAGAAGGGTTGCTTTTTCACTCCAAGAGTGGAAGTTCCTGGGACCATCAAGGTAGAAGAACAAAGTGTGGTACCCTATCCAGAGAAGCAGTGACACCATAAATAGAGTCAGAGATGATGACATGTAGAGATTGAGCAGCTGGGGACTCTAGACTCAGGGAGTGAGAGGGGCTGTATGCTATCGGACAGGTGGCAGGCTTGAGTGCTGTACCCTTTGATTGTTTGATAATGCATGAAAGGGATTGTAATCATTGCAATGAAACAAAATATGATAGGGGATGAATGTAAAACTAATGTTCTCCCATGTAAACTATCACATAATTCACACACACACACACATACACACAAAAAAAAAAAAAAAAAAGAAAGAAAGAAAGAAAGAAAATGGGCTAAGACTTTGGTTGTATTCGATTTGAAACACTATCAGGAAAGATCAGTCAAGTTATGAGCACATAGTGTTTTATTAAACTAAATGTATTTATTTCATTTTAATGATTACATTCATTATAGGGAAAGATGGGTAAAGAAGGCAAATAAAGTAAACCTCTTTCCCCTCCACCACCAATTAACTAGGTATAGCATTTTGACAGTTTGATGACACACAGCTTGACTTAATTCACTGACATAGGTTGGAAAATAACAACGGTAAATATTTGTAATTTATGGATTTTCTTCCAGAACTACTTCAAGAAGTATCTTAATTTCTGAACTAAGCTCTGACCTAGATTTAACCACAACTCTCTTGGTAGCTATGAAATCTAACACTTCTTGTTAAGGAAAACAGGGTTGTAATTCTGTTAAAAGCTTGGTTTCTCTTGGCTAACTCAGGTGAATACCAGTCCATTTCTGCTCACTAACGCCTAAGATATCGATGTTTATGCTTTACCTTTCATTTTTTACAATTTCCAATTTTCCTAGATTCATAGTTTGTATGTTCCATTTTCCTACTATTAATGAATGTTTACAGCTGATTCTCTTCATATTGTGTTGTGCACCATCAGCAAATGAAGGTCCTGCAGGCTTTAGTCCCACAGGCTTTACTCCATTCATGTCAACAATGTCAGCTCTAGTATAAGAAGGAAGCTTAGGCAATAGTAAGCTGAAATGGAATGGTGTTGGTAAATTTGAAGCTGACAATCACATGACTTACTATGTTGGAATGACAAATTGAAAAGGAATGGTGTTGCATTTATTGTCAAAAAGACCATACAGATCAGTCATTAGGTACAATGCTGTCTATGATAGGATAATATCCATGTGCCTACCGGGACGACCAGTTAATACCACTATTATTCAAATTTACACACCAACCACTAAAGCCAGTGAGGATGAAAAAGAAGAATTTTGCCACCTTCTTCAATCTGAAATTGACTAAACATGCAATCAAGATGTACTGATCATTAGTGGTGATTGGAATGTAAAGGTTAGCAGCAAAGAGGAAGGATCAGTAGTTGGAAAATATGGCTTGGTGATAGAAATGATGCTGGATATCATGTGATACAATTCTGCAAAACCAATGATTTGTTCATTTTGAATATCTTCTATAGACAGAATAAGAGATGATTATACACATGGACCTCATCAGATGGAATACACATAAATTTAGTTGACTACATCTGTGGAAAGAGAAGATGTAAAAGAAGCTCCATATCAACAACCAAAACAAAGTCAGAGACGGATTGTAGAACAGACCATCAATTGCTCATATGCACATTCAAACTGAAGTTGAATTAAATGGAAACAAGTCCGTGAGAACCAAACTATGACCTTGAATATATCACACCTGAATTTACAGATCATCTGCAGAACGGATTTGATACATTAGACACTAAAGAACGAAGACCAGAAGGGTTGTGAGATGATATCAAGAACATCACACAGAAACATAGCAAAAAGTCATTAAGAAGACAAGAAGAAGGAAAAGATCAAAACTGATATCTGAAGAGATTCTGAAACATGCTCTCCAGCTTACAGATGCTAAAGCAAATGGGAGAAATAAAAAGGTATAAGAGCTGTACAAAAATTTTCAAAGATCAGCTTAAGAAGACAGTCAAATATTGCAATGAAATGTGCAAAGTTCTGGAGTCAGAAAACCAAAAGGGAAGAATACGCTCAGCATTTCTCCAGCTGGGGAAACTGAAGAAAATATTCAAGCCGCGACTTTCATTATTGAAAGGGCAAATTATTGAATGATGCAAAAAGGGCAAATTATTGAATGATGCAAAAAGGGCAAATTATTGAATGATGAAAACAGCATTATAAGAAGATGAAAGGAATACACAGAATCACTGCACCAAAAGGAAATGGTTGATCAAGAGCCAATGATACTGAAGGAAGAATCCAAGGTGCAATGAAGGAATTGGCAAAGAACAAGGCACCAGGAATTGATGGAAGAAAAATAGAAAATTTTATTCCTCACAAGAAAGTGAGGGTATTGGAGGCACTCACTCATCTATGCCAAGAAAATTGGAAGACAACTATCTGGCCAACTGATTGGAAGAGACCTGTATTTATGACCATTCCAAAGAGAGGTGACCCAATGGAATGTGGAAATCATTGGACAATATCTTTGATGTTCCATGCAAATAAAGTTTTACTACAGGTAAAACAGAAATAGCTGCAAGCATATATTGACAGAGAACTTCCAGATGTTCAAGAGGGATTCAGTAAAGGCTGTGGTATGAGGAATATCATTGCTGATATCTGATGGATATGGGCTGAAAGCAGAGAATACCAGAAAAATGTTTACTTGTGCTTTATTGACTATGCAAAAGCTATTGATTGTGTGGATCACAGCAAGCTATGGACAACATTGCAAAGTATAAGTACCCCTGAAATTAGGAAAACAATACCATTTACAATAGCCACCCAAAGGATGAAATATCTAGGAAATAATGTAACAGGAGAGAAAAAGGACTTATACAAGCAAAATTCAAAACATTACATGGCTGCAGTGGTCAAAATAGCTTGATATGATACAATGAACGATACATTGATCAATGAAACAGAGTCAAGAATCCAGTATTTAACTCAATAACATACAGGGAACTGGTTTTTGACAAAGAGTCTAAGTACATTGAGTGTGGAAGACATACCATACTCAAAAGATGGTGCTGGCAGAACTGGAATGCAAAAAGTTTAAATAAGACCTTTACCTCATGCCATATTCAAAAACCAACTCAGCATGACATAAAGGTGCAAATGTGAATCCCATAATTATAAAGGTCATCAATTAAAAAAAAATAGTAACAAATTTGATCTAATACAAGTCACACACAGACTACCAAATTTTGTGGAAACTGCAGAAACAAAAAGAAGAAAAAATGGATGTTTGGAATATACTAAACATTAAAAACTTTTGCGTATCAAAAGACTTCACCAAATAACAAATAAGGGACTAATTTCTAAAATACATAAGAAACTATGACACCTCTACAAGAAAAAGACAACCCAATTAAAAAATGGGCACAGGACATGAACAGACCTTCTCCAAGGAAGACATTTGGGCAGACGACAAACCTATGAAGAAATGTTCATGAACATTAGCCATTGTTGTTGTTGTTAAGTACTGTGAAGTAGGTTTCATCTCATAGTGACTATGCACAGTGTTTTCAAGGCGACACGTATTTATGGAAACAGAAAGCCTTATCTTGCTCCTGCTGTGCAGCTGGTAGTTTCAACCTTGGTTAACAGCCAGATTAATAACCACTGCACGATCAGAGCTCCTTAGCCAGATGAAATCAAATCAACAATGAGATATCTCACACCAGCAATAACACCAACGTTTAAAAAAGTAGAGGACAGGAAGATCGCTTAAGGGAAATAAGACCCAATATATCCAGATTACACTCCCAGCTAAGGTTATTCATGGTATAAGTAGATTTGTGTTATCTTTCAGTAATCCAGAACTTGATTAGAACTTAATCCAACAGCATTTTAGGAGATTGTGGAACAATATACACTTGTCTGTGGATATTCATCAGCTACATGCTCAAATTTATGATATAAGTAATTCTCAAAGTGAACACTGAGTGGCTACTAATTTGCTACCCCTGCTAGAGAGTAAGATCTCCTAAGAACTTGATTGAACCTCAGCATAGTGATCCTGCTTGGTCACCTTAGAGCAGGTGGTGGGCTGGCAACGTCTTGCGTATGGGGTCCCCAGCCGATCTCCTCCCTCCCTGCCTTCCTCGGATGGCGGCTGTTTATGCTGGACATGTGGCCAGAGACGGGTAAGGATCACGTGGAACCTCGGCAACTTAAGATAGAGCCATTGCCATGCTGCAATGAGTTTCAATGACTGGTAAGACTGAGGAATTCGCACTGACCACCTAAGACAGGCAGCATCCCTTAAACAAACAATAAATAAGGAGGAATCTGATGCAGACCGTGCAGACCCAGTCAGGAGGTCAAGCCCCTGTGGGCCCAAGCATTGTTGACCGTCCAAACCATAGGCTCTGAGGATCAAACTTTAGCTACCTAGTAGACATAGCAAACTGTCCCTCATCTGATTATTCAGTAATGCTTGTTAGTAATCTCATACATGAGCCCTGGATATCCACAGACAAATGTAAAAACCTTCCCTAAAAGCCGAGACTGTAAATTCCAAAAAGGCAAGTCCCCCCCCATCCAAAAAAAAAAAAAAAAAAGGCTAAAGAGGATAGAGAGAAACACTGTTAACTGATGATATATGGAGGGGATAATAATCAATGTAATGAAACAAGCTATATGAATGGTTGAATGTGAAGCTGATGATGTACCCTGTAAACTTTCACTCAATCCAAAATAAAAACATTTAATTAAAAAAAAAAAAAAGTAGAGGACAATAAATGAATGGTTGAGGATGTGGAGAGCCTAGGACCCTATTACAATGTTAGTGGGATTGCAAAATAATCCAATCAGTCTAGAAAGCACTATGGTGCTTCTTCAGAAAGTTAGAAATAGAAATAGTTTAGGATCCAGCAATCCCACTATTTGGTATTCATCCACAAGAAATATGAGCCATAACACAAGTAGATATATGCACACCAATGTTTCTAGCAGCAATATTTACAATAGCAAAAATATGGAGATTGCCTTAGTGCCCATCATTGGAAGAATGGATAAATAAACTTAGGTTCATCCATGAAATGGAATACTATGCTACCTTGAAGAATAACAAGAAAGCTACAAGCCACTACATAACATGGGTGAAACTTGAGGATATTATGCTGAATGAAATTAGTCACAAAAGAAGAAATAGTGCATAAGACCATTACTGTAGAAGCTTAAGAAAAATAGCCACACTGAAATATATATATATATATATATAGTTGGTAAGCCGGGGTGTGTGAGGAGTATGAGGGAAGGGAGAGGTAAGCAGAGCACAGGGATCTGGAATACAGGGTTTGATGTATAGTCTGAAGAGATAAAAAAAGGAAATAATGTTAAGATGCTTGACTGTCTTATGAATCTTGGTTTCCCTTGCCTACTATTGTAAAATAGACACTTGAGGAGGAGAGAAAGGAATAGCCAGAAATATAACTATAGAAAGCTTGTAAGTCCATCGTCAGCCTATAACTGATTGGAATACATAAAAAGAGTATAGACCTTGCCCAGGATAAGAGGCTTCCTTCGGTGGCTTTGCAGTGTATAAGACAAAGGGACACAAACAAGGCTTTCTTTAGAATTAGCATAGAGTTAGTTCTCGTCCAATAAAATAATTTCAAAGTGTTTATCTTTACAGTTACTTGCTATTGGTTATTGCCAAAATAGACGTGTCTTTTAAAAAGCATATAAATAAGTAAGTGTAAAATAGTCTCCCTTATTTAATTAAACTTGAATGTCATCCTAGCAAAAAATCCTAACCAATAGAATTCAAGAAAACATCAAAAAATATAATACCACATGACCAAGTAAGATTAATTTCAGAGATGCAAGGATAGTTCAACATTAGAAAAACAATCAATGTAATCAACCACATAAATAATAGAAGAAAAAGACCCACACGATCATATCAATTGATGTATAAAAGGCATTTGACAACATAAATTCCTAGAAAAAAAAAAAAAAAAAAAACCTCAACAAAGTAGGATTTAAGGCAAATTCTTAAAAATCATAAAGAGTATATATATAAAATGAGCAGCCAACATCATTCTCAATGGAGAGAAACTGAAAGCTTTCGCTTTACAAACAGGAACCAGACAAGGATGCCCTTTGTCACTACTCCTATTCAATATTGTGTCGGAAGACTTAGTCAGAGATATAAAGCAATATAAGGAAATTAAAGGCATCCAAATTGGCAACGAAGAAGTAAAGTTGTCTCTATTTGCAGATGTTATGATTCCATAGGTACAAAACTCCAAAGACTCAGCATAAAAATATTGCTAGAACTCACTGAAAGATTCAGCAAAGTGGAAGCGTACAATATCAACATACAAAAATCAGGTGGATTCTTCTATACTGATAATAACAGCACTGAAAAAGAAATTAGGAAAGCAATACTACTTATAAGAGCCACCCAAAGGATGAAATATTTATGTAAATCAATTTAACCCAAGAAACAATGGACCCATATAAAACAACAACTAAAAATCTAACAAGCAAATAACCCCACAAAACTACAAAATACTAGTATAAGAAACCAAAACAGACTTACCAAAAAATAAATAAACAAACAATTGGAAAAAAAAAAATATTATTTTTTGGTTACCGGTGGATGGGTGTGGAGTGAGGAGGGGATGATAGAGCATAGGATAGGGAATAGAAATATCATAGTTTGTGTGTTGGAGTGGTCAATACACAAGTAGGTTGAGGGGAATGGAAGAACAAGGTAGATAGGGAAATACTTAGGCAAGTTTTCATGGGATAAATGGGACAAAGGTAAATAATGATGTATGCTCAATCTTGGAACAGGGCTCTGGGATACAGGGATAAAGGCATAATGGATAAAAGAGTGGAAATAATGTTAAGATGTTTGAATGTCTTATGAATCTTTGTTGGGTACTGTCCTCGACATAGTTGTGTTGTTCACGAGTGTTTAGTTCATGAGGAGGGGAGATCCAGTGGCGATAGGGATAGCGAAAGAATACACAGACAGACGGAGGGGGCAAAGAGGCACCCCAAAACCAGAGTGGATGCATCACTGGTGGGCAGACTTGGGAGTACAGGCATCGTGGCCTCTGCAGGCAGCAACTCACTGCCCTGAAATTTTACTGCATGCCCTCCAACCTGTAATGCACGCCTGGGCCGGCCTGCATCTCAGTTTTATTTACGGGAGGAGCTTCACACCAAGCTGGGAGGGACTAAGACAAGGTACAGCTAACATCAGTAATTTTCCAGACATTCAGGTAACTTTACATCGTACTTTGCTGGTTTGAATCCCAGGCCAGCAAGTTGGATTCTCAGGCTCAATTAACATATCTATAGCCCATGAGCTCAGCTGGGGGAAGGTGAGAGGTAAGGACAAAGGCTTGGGCGGAGTCCTGCTGTTTTAGCTTCCTGAGCCAGGTTTTCAGGAACTTGGCTGAATAACTTGCACCTGGGACAGATTTAGGGAAGATGGCTTTTTTGTCTATAGAACAAAGAAACTGGGAAGTAGCCAAGCCATTTTCAGTTAATCCTTTGGAGAAAGGCTTGACTTTGCAACCTTCACAGTCTTGGCTTTAGGAAAATATTACATTTATCTGTGGACATTAAGGGCTCATGTTTGAAATTAAATAAAAATCATAACTGAACACTAAGATGAAAAACAAATTGTTATGACTGCCAGTGGCCAGAATTTTTTCCTCAGAGCCTGCGACCTGTATAGTTGACACGGTCTGCAACATATTCCCCCTTCTTTATTATTTTGTTTAAAGGTTGCTGCCTATTAGGTGGTCAGTGCGAAGGTCTCAGGCTTACCCGTCATCGGATGCACTGCATCCACGCAATGCCCCTGTCTTAGGTTGCTGAGTTTCCATGTGATCCTTGCCTGTCTCTGACTACATGTCCATTCATAAACAATTGCCATCCGCAGGAGGCAGGGAGGAAGGAGACCAGCAGGGAGGTCTCACATGCAAGAAGTTGCCAGACTTTCTCTTGCTCTCAGGTGAACGAGCAAGATCATTATGCTGAGGTTCAATTAAGTTCACAGGGGAACTCAATCTCTAGCTGGGGCAGCATATTAGTAGCCAATCGGTTCTCAACTTGAGAATTACTTATATCAGAAATTTGAGCATGTAGCTGTTGAATATCCACAGACAAATGAACACTATTTCACAACCTCCTAAAATGCTATTGAACTAAGGTCCAATCAAATTCTGGGTTACTATAAAACACAAAAAGCCTTTGACCAAATCAAGCTTGCCCAGACATCTGCCCCAGCTCTTGGTTTACCTGATGTCAACAAACCTTTCCAGTTGTTTGTTGCAGAATATAAAGGGATAGCCAAAGGAGTGCTTACCCAAACTTTAGGTCCTTGGAAAAGACCTGTAGCATACCTGTCAAAAAAAATTGGACCCGGTAGCGTCGGGATGGCCCCCTTGCCTGAGAATAAGAGCAGCTGTTGCTACATTGGTTAAAGATGCAGATAAGTTGACTATGGGACAATGTCTGACTGTTACTGTCCCCCACGCTATAGAAAGCTTGATTCAGCTGTTGCATCGAACTCGAGTCCAGGTAATCTCTTTGGGGTCTCCTACTGGATAGGGCCATCTGGGGCCTAACAATTTCAGCATAAGAGAAAGCTTGTTTTATAATATACCAATAAGCAAAAGAACCATTTAAATCATTACGTCAAGCGTAATGAGCTTCCTCCTCTAAGGCAAGCTCATTTTCAGGACTCAATTTCTCAGTATCTGAGTTAGAAGAGCTGGGATCTCCTTGCTCATTAGCTAATTCTATTATATATTTAGGGATTGGGGGTTTCTTAGCAAGCTCTTTCGGCTTCTTTCCTTCTAAGAGAGGTGGAGACTCATTATATCCTCAAAAATCATTCTCAGATTCGGCAGGCAACTTAGCTTCAACATGAGTTTGTTTAGCAATACACCAATAGGTGATAGCGTTCTCAGGAATGGGATCCTGGCTATCATTGCTATGTTCCCTAAGCCAAAGTTTCATGTCCCTCCCGACTCTTATCCAATCTGATTCCCCTAATATTCCACTCTCAGTTAACCAGGGGCTAATCAGCTTGACACACTTAACAAAATTAGACAAGTTTCCTTCATCAACACATATTTTTCTTTCTTGCAGAGATTTCTTAAGAATTTTAAGACATACAGGACAGAGACTGAGAATTTTAGGATATACAGAATGGGGACTGGGCTCTCTCTTCCTCAGAGCCTGCGGCCTGTATTGTCGACACAGTCTGAAACAAATCTTGGTTTGCCTTACCTCCTTTTGTAAAATAGACAAGTGTTTGGGTTAGAAAGGAATATTGGGAAACATGATTACACAAAGATTATAAGCCAGTCTTCAGCCTATTACTGATTGGAAACCTAAAAGGGGTACTAGACTTGCCCAGTGAAATAGGCTTCCTGAGGAAATTTTATAGCGTAGTGGTTACGAATCGGGCTGCGAACCTTAAGGTCAGTGGTTCGAAACTACCAGCCGCTCTGAGGGAGAAAGATGAGGCTTTCTACTCCCATAAGGATTTACACCCTCGGAAACCCTGTACAGGGTCGCTATGGGTCGGCTCCGACTCGAAGGCACTTAACAACAACAACAACATAGGACCTTAGTTAGAATCCTAAACCCCATCCAGAGCCTTGTGTTGTAGGACATTATTACTGGATAGGAGAAAGTGACTAGCCTTAAATACCTAGAGGAACAGAAATTCCTCTTGAAAGAAAGACCAGGAGGAAAAATCGAAAAAACAAAAATGGCAGTCAGATTAGTTCCTAGAAGAACAAACAAGTTGTTTGCCTGGGAACAATTAAGTAAGCAATCAATCCCCTTCGGGACCCTCTAAGAATGAATCTCATAGGGAACACAAGAGCAGGCATATAAGCTTGCTAGTGACCATATTGGTCTGCTGGTGAGTGGAAGAAGGGGAAAGGCAGCAATGAAGATATGGGCTGAGTTTGACTAAGTTTCATAGACCCCTGTGTCGACCTGTAGGTGAGAGAAATAAGAGGAAGGGCTGTTTGGTCCAATGTGTGGCGAGACCTGGGGGATCCTGAGTCCATAGACAAGGACATAGTCACAGAGGGCTACATCTGAAAGTAGGGCTACATCAAGCTGATATGAAGTGAGGGGAGACACAAAATAACATCCAAACTTGTTGATAATACCTATTTGACCTAGTTTGATGATCAGAACTTGACTAGAGAAATTATTATTTTTTTTATTATAAAAGAAACAAATGTTAATTGCTACAAATACCAGCTGAGAGGGAAGGAGTCTTCATATCAAGTATCCATCCTATTTTCTCTGTATACATTGTTCATAAAGACGGGCAACTTAGAGACTGTTTACCTAAAATGGGAGGAGGGGGATATGAAGGCATGAAGGGATAGGCTTACAAGTTTTAAAGAGGGAGTTTAATAGTGTGAGATGGAAGTTAGAGTCTCCACTGAATAGTTACCATCTTATCTAGAGCAGAATGCAGAAAAGAGATGGTGATAAGATTCTTATAATTCAATTGTGAGTAATTGTTATACGCTGTCACAACAGTAAAGGTAGGCATTTTGTAACAAAAAGGGGGAAGTAGTTAATCTAACAGTCAAGGAACAGAGGACTCTAGGAACATCAAAGGAGAAGAGCAGGAGCAGAATGTGGGACCCTATCCAAATTTGCAGTGACACCAGAGATAGAGGCAGAGATGAGGACATGGAGAGAGGGAGTAACTGAGGACTCTGGACTCATGGAAAGAGAGTGTCTGGGTGCTGGCATCCACGAGGCAGACTTGCATAATATACCCTTTGGTAGTTTAAATGATGATATATTCCAGATCGTTGTTGTGTACATCCCCTTTGACAAACCAACCAAACAAATGGAATAGAAGCAAATATTGTTGAATGATGATGTACACATGGGATTGCAATTATTGCAATGAAACAATGAGTGCAAAACTGATATACTCTTATGTATACTGTCACTCAATTCTCAACTAAACTTTTTA
>NW_006408778.1:1541872-1544190 GCF_000296735.1 Chrysochloris asiatica | reverse complement strand
AACTCAAAGGAATCAATTCTTGTACGGTCTTCCTTATTCATTGTCCAGCTTTTGCATGCATATGGGGTTATTGAAAATACCATGGCTTGGGTCAGGCGCACCTTAGTCCTCAAGCTGACATCTTTGCTCTTCAACACTTTAAAAAGGTCTTGTGCACTACTTCCAGTTTGAGGATGCAGCCAGGGGAGCCAGGTAGGGAAGGCTCTGGTGAGAAGGGAGGGGGAGCTCACGAAGGAAGCGTTCATATTTGCAAACCCACAGCTTCCGAACTATCATAAGATCTAGGACTTCAATTTCCCAAACTCGCATTTTTAGAAAAATCATGATACTAAGGAAAATACGGGCATCTTAAGACTCACATGACGGGACCACTTCGGAGACTACCCCGCCCCAGCAGAGTTTAGAGGGTGAGACTAAAGCCAGCCCATTCAGAAAGCAGTATTTCCAGTAAAAAGACAAAAACAAAACAAAACAAAAACAATAAAAAGTTCTCAGCTTGGACACCAGGCAGGACAGTGTACCCAAGGCACAGAGAGAGGAAGCAGGGCGATGAATTTGACGTCACCTGCCATCACAAATGAACCCCTGTATCTGATTCACGTTGCCCTACTCACAGGTAGCAGTGTGGAACTCCCAGTTATTTTTCTAGCAAGTCGTGCCTGCTCCTGCCAGATTGGTCTGGTAGCAAGAGGATCAATAGAAAGCAACCTGTAAATCTGCAGCATAATAGGACTCAACCATTCCGAGATTTGCACTGTGCAAACGAACATAACCGCAAACAACTGGACCAGGCTTCTGAAGCACAGCATCTGAGCCTGGGTAGGACACAGCCCAGGAAGCAGATTAGAATCTCCAGCTATCAACCTTGCAACCCGCGACTGGACTGCTGCCTGAGTTCGCTGGGCAGGCAATCTATAAAACCCCAACAGAACAGGTCTCAACCACCCCAAGATTGGTGTGGAGCACATGCAGATAACTGACATTCAGAGACAAAATAGTGGTCGATCTTTCTTCCATTAACTCCCCAATATATATTTGCCCACCTATATGGTAGTGGCTAGAGGAGAGGCCTGAAAGAGGGGTCACCACCTCCCCTGCTGGAGTCTTCTATTTGCACACACACTGATGGTGTAGCACAGAAAAATTGACCAAAGCCATTGACCAAGGTGGTGATTTCTGCCTATACATTTATATTACTTCTGATTTTGGTTCTTTTGATCACACATCTTCCCTGGAGGCAGGAGCTTTTACTTTCTACATCACCTAAGAAGAGGCAGCAATCGTGGCCATATAGCCAAGCTATAAGCATACACCATAATACTCCACCACTAAGACAAGACCTAACAACACCTGCTACATCAGGAAAACAATCAGTGTTATCCACATGATCATATTGATTGATGCAGAAAAGGCATTTGATAAAATCCAACATTCATTCTTGAGAAAAATACTCAACAAAATAGGAATTGAAGGGAAATTCCTCAACATAATCAAGAGCATATATACAAAACCAAGAGCCTACATCACACTCAATGGAGGTAAATTTAAAGCCTTCCCCCTGTGAACATGAAGCAGACAAGGATGCTCTTTATCACCGCTCCTATTCAATATTGTGCTGGAAGTTTTAGCCAGAGCTATATGGCACTATAAAGAAATTAAAGGCATCGAAATTGGCAAAGAGAATTAAAACTCTCCTTCTTTGCAGACGATATGATACTATACATAGAAAACCCCAAAGACTCAGTAAAAACAAACAAACAACTATTAGACCTCATCAAAAGATTCAGCAAAGAGGCAACATATAAGATCAGTTAGATTTCTCTATAGTAACAGCAATAGCAATGAAAAGAGCATTAGGAAAGCAATACTATTTACAATAGCCACACAAAGGATGAAATATTTAGGAATAAACATAACCAGAGAAACAAAGGACTTATACAAAGAAAATTACAAAGCACTACTACAACAAACCAAAAGAGACTTACAGAAATGGAAGAACATACCATGTTCTTGGATAGGAAGACTCAACATCTTGAAAATGTCAATACTGCCCAGTATTGACAATCCCAATCCAGATTCCAACAATATTCTTCAAAGGTATGGAAAGGACAATTACTAATTTTATACGGAAAGGAAAGAGACCCAGGATAAGCAAAGTACTACTTAAAAGGAAGAACAAGGTTGGAGGTCTCTCACTTCCCGATTTCAAACTTTACAACATGGCTATGGTGGTCAAAATAGCCTGGTACTGGTACAATGAAAGATACATCCATCAATGGAACAGAATAGAGAATCCAGAAATTAATCACAAACTGCCA
>NW_006408778.1:1524460-1541772 GCF_000296735.1 Chrysochloris asiatica | reverse complement strand
TTAGACTACTTCCTAGGACTTTATTGATATACTATGGATAATGGTGGCTGTGGTTATGTGCCGTGGAGTCAATTCCGACTCATAGCGTCACTGTATAGGGTTTCCAAGGCTGTAAATCTTTTTTTTTCCCAATAATACTAAATTTAAATATAAAATGTTACATCATATTACAGTTTATCTTTACATTTGATACACATTAATGGATACTGGAAAATACTTTGTGTATTATTGTTTTAGTTGTTGTTGTTGTTGATAGATGTCATCGAGTCAGTGCCATCTCATAGTGACCTCATGCACAGCAGAAAAAACACTGCCCAATTCTGGGCCAAACTGCTATTGTTAACATGCATGAGGCCATTGATGCTGCCACCTGGCCAATCCATCTCGTTGAGGGTCTTCCTCTTTTCTTTCTTTTCTTTTTTTTTTTTTTAATGTTTTATTGTGAATTATGTGATAGTTTACATGGAAGAACATTAGCTTTACATTCATTCTATCGTATATCGTCTCATTGCCATGGTTACAATCCCCTCCATGCAATTCTTCCCTTGTAACCCCCAGGTCTTCAGCACACAGTCGCTCTCCCTCTCTGGATCTAAAGTCTCCAGCTGCTCCATCTCTCCACGTCATCATCTCTGGCTCCATTTCAGGCATCACTGCTTCTCTGGGTAGAGTCCCACTCTCTGCTCTTCTTTCTCCCTTGATGGTCCTAGGGACCTCCGCTCCTAGACTGAAAAGTTAATCACTCCTCTCCTTGCTATAAAACATTTACCTTTACATTTCTGACCCTCACAAACAGTCCTGATAACAATTATTCACTATTGTATCACAAGAGACCCGTCTGCATTTCATTGCATCAGCTCCGCCTAGTCAGATTGAATACTACTCACTGGAGATTCTACCTTCCTCCAGGCCCTCTGGATCTAGGTTCCCTCTTGAAAGCTTGTAAGCCAGTCACTTCTTGCCTTTGTAGCCCCCCACCCCCCATTTTGGTTAGCCAATGTCCAAGTTGCCCATCCCTGTCTACTCTGTGTGTGGAGGGGGTGGGAATGATTCTTGCTGTAAGGACTTGTTCCTTCTTTTGCACTACTGCTTCCATAGGTGTAGGTCAAGTTCATCAAATTGTATGAGAATACTTGTTTTGTTTTTTTTCCTCTTCTTTTTACTTCTGGTTGAGCCCTGATCATCCAGTCACTGAAACCAGGATAAGTGGGTATTATCTGCAAGTATGGGTGTTCTTGTGCATATGCCCTCTCTTCTCATCAGCTGGATGCTTCACTCTTCACTCTAGTCCTCTGTAGCTATGTCACTGACTCTGGGCCCAGGAGTTCCCAGGTCTTGACACACTGCTGGCTAACCAGGTGTTCACCCGGGTTCACAGAAGTCTATTGGACATTGTAGGGCTTAGCTCACCACTTCATTGCTGTACAGTCTGGTACTTTTACAATGAAAGAGATATTGATTAATGGATCGGAATTGAGAATTCAGATATTAACCCAACCACTTACAGCCAAATGATTTTCGACAAAGCACCTAGGCACATTGCATGGGGAAGAGACAGTGTCTTTAACAAATGGTGCTGGCAGAACTGGAAATCGGTATGTAAAAACTGTAACAAGTTCTTTGCCTCTTGCCCTAAATTAAAATGAACCCAACATGGATTAAAGATCTAAATGTGAATCCCAAAATAATGAAGATCATCAATGAAAAAATAGGGACAAACATGAGTGTGCTAATTCAGGGCATATACAGACTACCAGTGGTTATGAATCGGGCTGTGAACCACAAGGTCAGCAGTTAGAAACTACCAGCTTCTCTGCAGGAGAAAGATGAGGCTTTCTGCTCCTGGAAAGATCTATAGCCTCGGAAACCCTGTTCAAGGTCGCTATGGTTCAGACCCAATTCGATGGCACTTAACAACAACAACAACAGACAACCACACATTTTGTAAAATACACACAAAAAAAATAGACAAAATAGATGAATAGGACATATTAAAATTTAAAACTTGTGTGCAACAAAAGATTTCAACAAAAGAATACCCACTTCACCAAAAGGGAACCCACAGACTGGGTTTTTTTCAACGACATAGCAGATAAAGGACTCATTTCTAAAATATATAGGAAAATACTACATATCTACAAAAATAAGACAAATAACCCAATTGAGAGATGGGCACAGGATATGAACAAACATTTCACCAGGAAGGAGATCCGGGCAGCCAACAAACATGTGAAGAAATGTTATCAATCACTAGCTATTAGAGAGATGCAAATCAAAACAATAATGAGATCAAATCTCACACCAGCAATAACAGCAAAGATCAAAAAGTTGAGGACAATAAATGCTGGTGGGGATGTGGCAAGACTGGGCACACCAGCACTGCTGGTGGAATGGCAATATGGTCCAACCTCTCTGGAAAGCAATATGGCGTTTTCTTAGAAGGTTGAAAATAGAAATACCATTCGATCCAGCAATTCCTCTACTTGGTATTTACCCACAAGAAAAATGAGCCACAACACTAGAAGATAAATGCACACCAATGTTCATAGCAACACTGTTTACAATAGCAAAGAGATGGAGACAGCCAAAATACCAATCAACTGAAGAATGGATAAACAAACTGTGGTACATACACACAAAGGAATACTATGCTACCTTGAAGAATAACAAGAAAGCTGCAAACCACCAGTAAACATGGATGAACCTTGAGGGCATTATGTTGAGTGAAATTGTTCTGGTTGTTGTCAGGTGCCATCCAGTCGGAACTGACTCATAGCGACCCCATGCACAGCAGAACCAAAAAATGTCCTGTCCTGGCCAACATCACTACTGCTGCCACACTTGAGTCCATCAATGCTGCCACCTGGCCAATCCATCTTGTTGGGGGTCTTCCTATTTTTCTCCAACCCTCCATCTTACCAAGCATGATATCCTTCTCCAGTGGCTGTTCCCTCCTGACAATATGTACAAAATATGAGAGAAGAAGTTTGGCCATCTTGGCCTCCAAGGAGCACTCTGGCTGCACTTCTTCTAAAAAAGATCTGTTGGTTCTTTTGGCAGCCCATGGCACTTTTAGTATTCTCATCCAACACCATAATTCAAAGGCATCAATTCTTATATGATCTTCCTTACTCACTGTCCAGCTTTCACATCCATATGAAGTTATTGAAAATACCATGGCTTCGGTCAGGCGCACTTTAGTCCTCAAGCTGACATCTTTGCTCTTCAACACTTTAAAAAGTTCCTGTGCAGCAGATTTGCCTAATGCAATATGTCATCTGATCTCTTGACTGCTGCTTCCGTGAGTGTTGATAGTTGATCCAAGAAAAATGAAGTCCTTGACAACTTCAATCTTTTTTCCATTGATAAGAATGTTGTTTATTGGTCCAACGGTGAGGATTTTTGTTTTCTTGACATTGAGATGTAATCCATACCAAAGGTTATGCTCTTTGATCTTCATCAGTAAATATTTTAAGTCCTCTTCACTTTCAGCAAGCAAGGTTGTATCACTGCATATTGAAGATTGTTAATGAGTCTTCCTCCAATCCTGATGCCACGATTTTCTTCCTAGAACCCAGCCTCTCAGATGATTTGCTCAGCATACATGTTGAATAAATATGTTGAAAGAATACGACCTTGTCACACACCTTTCTTAATTTTAAAACATTCAGTGTTTGCATGCTGTATTCAAACAACTGCCTCTTGGTACAGGTACAGATTCCTCATGAGTATATATAAGTGTTCTGGAATATTCATACTTCACAATGTTGTCCATAGCTTGTCGTGATCCACAAAATCGAAAGCCTTTGCATAGTCAATAAAGCATAGGCAAACATCTTTCTGATATTCTCTGCTTTCAGACAAGATCCATCGGATATCAACAATGATATCTCTCATTCCATCGCCTCTTCTGAATCCAGCTTGAACCTCTGGAAGTTCTCTGTCAATGTATGATTATAGCTGTTTCTGTATTACCTTTAGCAAAACTTTACTCACTTGAGATATCAAAGAGATTGTCCAATGATTCCCGCATTCTGTTGGGTCACTTCTGTTTGGAATGGGCACAAATATGAATCTCTTCTAATCAGTCGGCCAGATAGTTGTCTTCCAAGTTTCTTGGCAGAGATGAGTGAGTGCCTCCTGTGCCACCTCAGTTTCTTGAAAGATGTCAGTTTTTATTCCATCAATTCCTGGTGCTTTGTTCTTTGTGAATTCCTTCAGTGCACTTTGGACTTCCTCCCTGAGTATCATTGGCTCTTGTTCATATGGTACCTCTTTGAATGGTTGAACAGTAACCATTTACTTTTGGTACAATTACTCTGTATATTCCTTCCATCTTCTCTTGATGCTTTCTGTGTCATTCTATAATTTGCCAAGAGAATCTTTCAATAACAAAAGGCAAGGCTTGTATATTTTCTTCAGTTCCCCCAGCTTGAGAAATACTGAGTGTGTTCTTCCTTTTTGGTTTTCTGATTCCAAACTTTGCACATTTTATTGTAATATTTGCCTTTATCTTCTTGAGCTGATCTTTGAAATTTTCTGTTCAGCTCTTAGACTGCCTCATTTCTTTCATTTGCTTTAGCATCTCTATGCTGGAAAGCAAGTTTCAGAGTCTCTTCTGACATCCATTTTGACCTTTTCCTTCTTTCTTGTCTTCTTAATGACTTTTTGCTTTCTTCACATATGATGCTATTGATGTCATGTCACAACTCTTCTGGTCTTTGGTCTTCAGTGCTTAATGTATCAAATCAGTTCTTCAGATGATCTATAAATTCAGGTGGGATTAATTCAAAGTCATATTTTGTCTCTCATGGACTTGTTTTCATTTTCTTCAATTTCAGTTTGAATTTGCATACGAGTAATTGATATTCTGTTTCACAGTCTGCCCCTGGCCTTCTTTTCACAGATGATATATAGCTTTTACATCTTCTCTTTCCACAGATGTAGTCAATTTGATTTCTATGTGTCCCATATAGCTAGGCCCATGTGTATAGGAAGACTTAGCATTGTGAAAATGTCAATACTACTCAAAGCAATCTATAGATATAATGTAGTCTCTCACTAACTGTTTACTGGCACATCGAAAGATACATAGATTAATGGAACATAATAGACAATCCAGAAATTAACCCATCCACATAAACCAACTAATCATTGAAAAATAATCAAAGGCACTGAGTGAGAATACATAGTCTCTTCAACAGACAATGCTGGCAGAACTGGAAAGTGCAATGCAAAAGATTGAAGCAAAACCTTCATTTTATGCCATATAGAAAAACCACCTTAGCATGTAGTAAAGACCTAAATATGAAACCCAGAATCATGAAGGTCATCAAAGACAAAACAGGGACAAATTTAAGGTCTCTAATACAAGACACACCCAGACTACCAAACATTTTAAAAATTACACAAACAAAAGAAGACAAAATAGATGATTGGAATATACTAAAAATTAGAAACTATGTGCATCAAAAGATTTCACTAAAAGAGTGAAAAAGGAGTCCATAGAATGTGAAATATCTTTAGCAATGACCCAATGACAAGGGATTAATTTCTAAACCCTATAGAAAAATTAAAACATCTCTATAATAAAGAAAGAGAAAAAAAATTACAAAATGGAGACAGGACACGAATAGACACTTCACCAAAGGAGACATTCCGGCAGCCAACAAACATATAAATAAATGTTTGCAAGCATTAGCCATTGGAGAGATTCAAATTAAAACAACAATGAGATATCATATCACACCATCAATAACAGCGAAGTTAAAAAAATCAGAGGATGATAAATTCTGGTAAAGATGTTGAGAGACTGAGACACTCCTACATTGCTGGTGTGACTGCAAAATTGTGCCACCACTCAGGAAAACAGTATGGAACTTCTTCAGAAAGTTGGAAATATAAATACCTTATGATTCAGCAATTCCACTAGTTGGTACATATTTACAAGAAATATGAGCCAGAAGATACATGCACATCAACATTCATAGTCACACTATTCACAATAACAAAAAGATGGAGATAGCCTAAGTGTCCATCAATGGATAAACAAACTTTGGTACATACACACAATGAAATATTATATTATGTTGAAGCTGCAAGCCATCGAATAACATGGATGTACCTTGAGGACATTATGATAAGTTAAATTAGTCAGTCACAAAAGCACAAATATTGCATAAGCTCATTATTGTAAAAACTTAAGAAAAGATGCTCATACTAAAAGGGGAAGGAAAAAAATGATTATAGGAAGACACATTAACAACCTTCAATATGCAGATGATACAACCCTGTTTGTACATAGAGAATATGAAATATTTGCTGACAAAGATCATAGACTACAGCCTTCTGTATGGGCAACATCTCAATGTAAAGAAAATAAAATGCATCAAACTGGACTAATAAATTGTTAAGTTTCATCTCCATCACTCATTTTTTAGTGTGTCTTATTGTGGTAGTTTGTGTGTTGCTATGATTTGGGAAGCTATTCCATGGTCACTTTTAACATCAGCAGGGGAAACTAGGGTGTACAGGTTTCATTTCAGCTTCCAGACGAATACAGAATAGGTAGAAGTAGAGATAGCCTACTTCAAAACATTTAGTCACCGAAGACCTTATGAGTAGCAATGAAACACTGTGAGCACCAGATTATTGAATATTGAAATATGATAAAGAGTACCAGAATATTGTAGGATATGGTGCAGGGATGTAGCTCTTCAGGATGGAAGACATTCAAATTGCGACTGTTGTTGTTGTTATGACGTGTCATCGAGTTGGTTCTGACCAATAGTGACCCTGTATTGGGTTTCCAAGGAGCAGCTGGTGAGTTTGAACTACTGACCTTGTAATTTAAACTACTTTGCAGTCTAATGCATTACCCCACGGCACCCCACCAGGACTGCAAATTGTGACTGAGAAAGAGCTTTTTTTCCCTCAAAGTAGAGTTGACCTTGATGATGCAAATGGAATAAAGCCCTTGGTACCTTCATTTGTAGATGGCACATAACTCAAATGAAGGCAAACAGCTGTAAATAGCCATTAATAATCAGAACATGAAAGTACAAAGCATAAATCTAGGAAAAGTGGAAATTGTAAAAAGTGAAATAGAACGCATAATTTCTAGGCATTAGTGAGCTGAAATGGACTGGTATTTGCCATTTTGAATCTGACAGTCACATGGATTATGATATCGGTAATGACAAATTGAAGTTGAATGGTGTTACATTCATCATTGAAAAGAACATACCAAGATCAGTCATGAAGTATAACACTGTCTGTGATAGGAAAATATCCATTATTATCCTACAAGGAAGATAAGTTAATATCACTGTTATTGAACAACCACTAAAGCTAGTGAAGATGAAATTGAAGAATTCTACCAACTTCTTTGAGCTACTGTATCCATAGATGTAGGTCAAGTTCATCAAGTTGTATCAGATTCCTCGTTTTTTCCTCTTCTTTCTTCTTCTGGTTGAGCTCTGATCATCCAGTCATTGAAGTTAAGTCAAGTGGGTATTATCTACAAGTGTGGGGTTTCTTGTGCCTATGCCCTCTCTTTCTATCAGCTGCACGCTTCACTCTCCACATTGTAGGGCTTAGCTCATCATTTCATTGCTGCTTTTCCCTCACTTCCCATTATAGGTGACGAGAGTGGTCACCAATCAAAGCATGCATTCCCATTGAGCCTTATTCTTGGAAGGGGGTTTGCACTTAGGAGAGCCGACCACTTGCCTTGATGTTCCCTGGGCAAGTAACTTGTTTGTTCTTGTAGTAACAGTCCGTCTGCCTCTATTGTTTTGTATTTTTCCTGTAGGTTTTTCTTTCAAGAAGTATCTTCTGTTCTTGTAGCCGCTCCAGGCTGGTCTGCTCATCTTTTCAAGTGGAAATTTCCCATCTCTGGAGATCTGGATGTGGTTCAGGCTTCCACCTATAATCTTATGTATTGCAGAGGATCCGCAGGAAGCCTCCTTCACTGGGCACGTTGTAGCCCCATTTTAGGTATTCCAATCAGTTATAGGCAGAAAACGGACTTACAAGCTTTCTATGGTGATGCTTTTCGCTATTCCTTTCTCTCCCCCTCCAGTGTCTATTTTATATTAAAATGCAAGGAAAACCAAGATTCAAAAGACAGCCAAGCATCTTAATATTATTCCCCCCTTTTCCCCATTCCAACCATGTGCATGATAGACTTTTGCAAGACCAATAACTACTTTATAGCAAGCAATTTTTTTTTATATACAGTATGAAAGATGACTATATGCATAAACCTAATTAGCTGGAATACACAGAAATCAAAATGACTACATCTTTAGAAAGAGATGGTGGTAAAGCTCCATATCATCAGTGAAAACAAGGCCAGGAGTAGATTGTGGAACAGACCATATGCAAATTGATGCTGAAACTCAAGAAAATTAATATACATCCATGAGAGCCAAAATATGACCTTTAATATATCCTACCTGAATTTAGAGATCATCTGAAGAGCAGACTTGATGCATTAGACACTAAAGAAAGAGGGCCAGAAAACTGTTGAATGACATTTGGAACATCATGCAGGAAGGAAGTAAAAGGTCATTAAGAACACAAGAAAGAAGAAAAAGTAGAAAATGGATATTAGAAGAGAGTCTGAAATGTGATCTTCATCGTGGAGGTGAAAAAGTAACTAGAAGTAGCAAAGAGGTACAAGAATGGAAAGAAAATTTTAAAAGTCAACTTGAAAAGACACAGTCATATATTATAGTGAAATGTGCATAGAAATGGAAGTAGAAAACCAAAGGGAATAATTATTATCAGCTGAGGGAACTGATAAAAATTTAAACTACAACTTAGGACATTGAAGGATTCCATAGTTTTTTTCAATAAATTAATATGCATTAGAAAGTTGAAGAGTGAATAAGGAAGACTGTAAAATAATTGGTGTATTGGAGTTATGGAGCTGGAGGAGAATATTGAAAGTACCATGGACTGCCAAATAACAAACAGATCTGTGTTGGAAGAAGTACAGCCAGAGTACTCTTTGGAATCCTAGAGAATCAAACTTCATATCTCATGCTTCATAATATCAGGAAGGAACAGTCACGGGAGAAGGATATCATGTTTGGCTAAGTGGAAGGTCAGAGAAAATGAGGAGGAACCCCAATGAGATGGATTGGTACAGTTATGGAAGTGATGGGCTCAGGTACAGAAACGATTGTGAGGTTTGTGTAGTACCAGGCAGTGTTTTATTCTGTTCTACATAGCATCACTATGAGTCAGTACCAACTCGATGGCACCTAACAATAACAAATACTATTGAATTCAAATACTGCTAAATTTGAATCACCAACCTTGTGGTTCAAACAGACCTTGCAGTCCAGTGTTTATCCTATAGTGTCACACTTGGAGTATCAAACAGGATCATGATAAATGGAGAAAATATTGAAGTCTTTAAAAACTTCACAATGATTGGATCTTACAATCAGCACTCATAGAAACAACAGTCAAGAAATCAAAGGATATATTTCATTGGGCAAGTCTGATACATAGACCTCTTTAAAGTGTTCAAGAGCAGATATATCAATTTGATGACTAATGTGCTCCTGAAACAAGTCATGTTGTTTTTAGTAGTCTCATATGCATGTGAAAGTTGGACAATGAATGAGGTACACCATTAATTGATACATTTGCATTAGAGTGTTATAGGGGCGTGTGGACTTCCAGAAAACAAACAAATCTGTATTGACAGAAACACATCAAGAATGCTCCTGAGAATCAGATGGCAAGATTGTATCCTTCATACTTCAGACATGTTATCAGGAGTGACAAGTCCCTGGAGAAACACATCATGCTTGGTAAAGTAGAAAGTCAGACTCCCACCAAAATGGATTAATACAGTGGCAACAACAATAGTTTCACATAGAAAAACAATTGTGCAGATGGTTCAGGCCCAGACAATGTTTTGTTCTGTTGTGTATAGCGTTACTATGAGTTAGAAATGATTCCATGGAACCTAACAACAACAATAATAAAGTACTACAGCCTGCAGTCTAATTATCCCTTTCATTTCTAAAGTCAATGCAGCTGCCTTCTCTTTCAGGGTTTCTGACACACTCAGGATGTGGTTATCACACTGTGTCTCTCGCACAGTAATACATGGCCATGTCCTCAGAGCTCAGACTGCTTAGATCCATGTAGGCTGTGTTTGTGGATGTTTCTCTGGTCATGGTGACTCTGCCCTGGAACTTCTGTGCATAGTTTGTTCCACCATTGCTTGGATTAATATACCCAATCCACTCAAACCCATGTCCAGGGCTCTGCCGCACCCAATGCATGGCATTGCTAGTGAAGGTGTATCCAGAAGCCTTGCAGGAGATCTTCACTGATGACCCAGGCTTCTTCAGTTCAGCTCCAGATTGCACAAGCTGGATCTGGGAGTGACTGCCTGCTGAGAGCAGATTGGGATGGATGAAATTTGCATTGGCTACCCAAAATGCCTTCCCCATCCCTAGGATTGAGAAAAATTTTACCTGTAGCTGCTGCAACCAACAATAGTGTTCTCCAGGTCCAGTCCATGTTTAGAAAGCTGTTTTCCCAGAACTTTCACAAAGGAGTGATGCTGTTGTTGGTTGGTGCTCTGGGACAGAGATATATAGTTATTTGACATAGTAGATACCCAAGAATTTACATATTCATGATGCAGTGAACTTCATGTATTTGCAAATTCATGAGACAGATTATTTAATACTTAGGTATGGGACCCATCTGAGGAACATATTTATTTTTAAATGATTTAAAAGACACAACAATGTAACAAACAAGAAATCCTAAAGATGCAAACATGGGTTTTGATTCTTCAAGTACTACTTGGGGATTTGGATTTTCTACGACATCACTAAAATCTGAGTGTGTGGAGCCCCTCCAATTGAAGAACATTGTGAAGGAGAACAACCATGTTTCATGTGTCATTACAATTTCTTAAATGAAAGATTGGAATAAATAAGCGTAAGAGGTATGAAATTAAGGTTTGTCTTTGGATATGACACTGAGTAGACACTACTGCGTCTTGATTAAGTTGTTATAGAGTGAAATGTGTTGTTCTGAGCTGTCATCAAGTCAGTTCCAACTCATAGTGATCCTATGTACAAGAGATAAAAACACTATTGGGTCCTGTGCAACTCCTCACATTCCTAAACTTTAGCCACTGTGTCAATTCATTTCAATGAGATTGAATTATGGCCTGCAGAAAATGGATATACACTAAGTCATTTATTTTAATCCAATATTTTTTTCTAGTGAATTCTATCAAACATTTAATGCAAAACAATGGCAATTCTATACAAACTATTCTAAAATAGATAAAACAACTGTTTTATGAGTTCAGCAAAATCTTGTTATCAAAACTTTGAAATAAATTTGTTGTTGTTGTTGTTAAGTGTTGTCAAGTTGTTCTGACCCACCCATAGCGACCCTGAACAGGGTTTTTGAGGCTGTAAATCTTTATAGGAGCAGAAATACTCATCTTTCTCCCACAGAGCAGCTGGTAGTTTTGAACTGCTGACCTTGTGGTTCACAGCCCGAATCATAACCACTATGCTAGCAGAGCTGAAATAAAAGTACACACTAATAATTCTTGTTAACATAGACACAATGTTTTAAACAAAATATTAGTAAATTTAATCCACAAATATATATAAAGATAATAATAAACCACAACCAACTGAGTTTAATCAAGAAATGTGAGGTTGGTTTAATATTTAAATCAATCAATTTAAATTGCTACATTAATGGAGTAAAGGGAAAACCTGTTACCTTTTTAATAAACACAAAAAATGTGTTGTAAAATTAACTATCTATTCACAATATAACCTCTCACAAACTAGAAATAAAAGAGATACAGTACTTCTGCAAAAACATTCCCAATTTCCTATTTATTACTTAATAATTTGTTCAAAAAATTCAAGTTCTGGATCTGGACTGCCCTGGAGATTCAAAGAAGAGTGATGCCAATCTCCAGACATCTGGGTTACATACACTTTTGCTTGACATCCTTTTCCGTCCCAACTCTATGGTCTACCTCAATGTTAAGGGAATGGATTTAGTTTTCTGGCCTACAATTTTCATTGAGAAATTCTATTCTAAATTGTACAATCACCAATAATAACAAGGCCTACACAAAAATCCCATATTTTATTAAAACAGATTTCAGAATTGTTGTGTGGAGAAATAGCAGGCTCTTGAATATGGAGAAATACAATACATTCTCAATAATATGTTTTAAACTCACAGATAAAAAATACTTAATGATACACTGGTATTCTTTATGGATGCATGTGAAATTTTTAACCTAAAGATAAGTTCCCCAGACCTTCTCATTACAATAAATGCTTCCCACAAACTTTTAATAATAGATTGTAGATTTTGAACAGCAGTTCCCCTTTTTGTCATCTAATGTTGGCATGAAAAGTTAAACCTTAACATTATTATTATTATATTTTAGGTTTACTCAAAAGATGGGGAGAGAAGCATTTGTGGGAAGCACCAGAACAGATTTTGCCATAAAAAGAATTACAGAAAAGAGAGTTTCCTGCTTATCCCTAAGAGGAACCCCCCTATCCTGTAGGAAACCATGACCAAATGTCCTGCATCTGATCCATAGTTTCAGTGGGTTCTGTATGCCCCCTGCAGGAAGTTGCCTCTCTGCAGGGTTATCCATTGCCTGCGTTCATACTGTCTTCCCTGTCTTGATCTTTCACAGTAATTTATTGCAGCATACTCAGCTCATATACTGGTCATTTCTAAGTGGAGATTATCCCTTTTTGGGGGGTTTCTTCATAGGTTAAAGGTGAGTAACCGGCTGTGATGGTTTTCATATGGATGGAGAAGTGCACTAGTTATTCAGGCACTTCTTTAACCACCTCTCTCCAGTAGTTGTTCACTGGAGACCACTCAGCTATGGGTCAGCACAGTGTTACCTCTAGAGTAGGTGTTACCCAGGGTCATAATTCTTGGAAAACATCCAATGTTGGAAAAACAACCTGGATTCACCCCATTCCTGTGTCTTAATGCCTTTAGAAGTATATTTACTTATTGTGTAGTGCAAACATTGAAGTCCAGTCATTGTACTGGGAAAAAACAATTCCCATAAATAAGTCTTTGATCATTTTGAATTTTACATGCAAATCCTTCCTATCACAAATAAATTAGTTCAGTTATTGATTCTTCTTTGTTACCAACTTTTGTACTCTAAACAAAGGAAATTATCAATAAATCACAACTGCATATTTGATAAATTTTTGTTAAAACTTCAATTTATTTACCTTTGACAGAGTGTTGATGTGTAAAATTCAGTAACAGTCATATTAGCTGGTCTTCCTTGGATCTATATGTAAAATAATCTATCACTCCCAGCAATATATTTTAGATTACATCATGAGATATTATTTTGGATGATGAATGTAATGCCATTCTTCTCCATTTCATCATTCCTATCATAACAAAACAGTATTGTTTGATTTTAAATGGTCAGCACTTCTCCATTCTATTTTTATAATGACTTGTTGTTGTTGTTGTTAAGTGCCATCGAGTCGGGTCCGACCCATAGCGACCCTGTACAGGGTTTCCAAGGGTGTAAATCTTTACGGGAGTAGAAAGCCTCATCTTTCTCCCGCGGAGCGACTGGTAGTTTCGAACCGCTGACCTTAAAGTTCGCAGCCCGATTCGTAACCACTACGCTTAGGATATCAATTTAAACATTCCACCTATTTTTAACATCTTCCAAATATCTTTGAATCATTCATTGTATATTCCATATTACAGATATTAGTGAATATTTATTGCTGTAGTTCCTAATTTTCTGTATGTTTTCCTAAGATTTAATTTTGAATTGAATTATGATTTACTAAAGAAATCAGTTTTCTATTCAGCATTTCATGCACATTTTATTTCATCTTTTATTATAATCACCATAATATAATATCACTTAGCCCACTTCCTCTTAGTGTTCCCTGTTTCAAATAATACTTGCTTCCTATCTTCTTGTGCCTTCTGAACTTTTTCCTTGGTGAAAAATACTATTTTTGTTCTCATCCTTACATCGTTAGTGTTATTATTCACCTACAGAACCTTTTTTTTTTTTAAGCTAAAGTCAAACATGAAAATTGAATAAGGGTCACAGTCTCAGGGGATCCACCAGTCTCTATTTGATAAGTAAGCAAGGTATTTTTTATGATTTACAATTTTATTTAGAGAGTAATCTTCTCTTACTATATTGTGGACCTTTTTATTCTGAGCAGTCAGTGGTAGCTGGGCAACATTTAATACTTCTGATCTCTATGACTGTTAGTCCATTTGACTAGTTATTTCCATATGTCTTACATTTTCTTCACTCATATTTTTTTCTGAATGTGGAGAGACTAATACGTGTACCTTAGATGACCACTCAATAGCCAAGGCTTTTTCAATAATCTTATACTGTGAAACCAGTACGATTAATAAGAAAAATCAAAGAAGAATTTATGTATTTGAACTGTGGTTTTATTGAAGAATACTGAAATTGCCATTGTCTAACAAAAGAACTAACGATTCTGTCTTGGAAGTACAGCCACATAGTCCTTAGAATCAAGGGTGGTGAATAATTATTGCAAATACTTTGGACATAATATCAGGAGGGACAAGTCCCTGGAACAGGATATTATGTTTGGTAAGGTCATAAAAATATATAAAAACCTTAAAACATAGTGGCTGCAACAATGGGATCAAATATAACACCAATTATGAGGATTGTGCAGGAAAAGGCAACCCTTTTGTTCTGGTGTATGTGGGGAGTTAAAAACAACTCAATGACACCTAACAACATTAACAACATAGCACTTAATCAAACCCACATCACCACTCCACTCCACGAAATTCATGTATGCATACAGTCATGCATTCATATATATGCACATATATACATATACTGTTTACTACATGAACAGATAAAAAGACATAAATTATATTTTTAAAAAAATAACATTCATTCATAACTAAAAATATAAACATTTCCATAGTGTGATGAGCACAAATGAACTCCCATGGAAAAGATGGAATAAAAGTCAGTGCTTTACCTCTGTCTTCACAGGCAGGCAAGAAAGGAATCAAACTGCCCATCAGCCCAAAGCCAATTCCTCTGGGTTGAAGTTAGACATACCTTCAATTTTCTTTATCCTATTTTTCACCAACTTTCACTCCTACAGAGCTCTCTGCTTCTTAGTTGTTGTTGTTGTTGTGGGCCGTGGAGTCGGTTCGGATTCATAGCGACCCTGTGTAGGGTTTCTGAGGCTATAAATCTTTACGGGAGCAGAACGCCTCATCTTTCTCTCGTGGAACAGCTGGTAGTTTCGAACTGCTGACCTTGCAGCTCGCAGCACAATTTGTAACCACTACGCTACCAGAGCTCCTTCTCTTAGTTGTTAGGTTTGATATTTTATTGCTGTTGCCACACAAAACACACAAAAAATATTCGAAGTTATGGGGGTTATTAAGGAAGTTAACTGATTGTACTTCAGGGATAGAAATGCTCAGAACATACTTTTTTTAGTCAGGACAGAATTTTCTCAACAATGACTATGTTGTTGTTGTTGTTAAGTGCCATAAAGTCAATCTCGACCCATAGCGACCCTGTGTAGGGTTTCTGAGGAGCAGCAGGTGACTTTGAACCACCAAGCTTGCAGTTCAAATGGCTTTGCTGTCTGGCATCAGACATTTTTGTCTGCTCAAGGTTCCTTGATCTGGCCTCTGCCAATCTCAAGTAATGTTGCAAAACTCCTTTAGCTCTGCTGATTAAAACCAAAGGACACTGCACTCCAATTAAGCCCCCGTCAGAAGACACTCAGCTCTAACTCTGTATGTCAGTAAGCCTATTGTTGTTGCTGTTGAGAGCTGTTGAGTCATTTCTGATCCATCCCACTCTGTATAGGATTTCCAAGGAGCACCTGGGAGCTTGAACTGCAGACAAGGCTAGTTGCCCAATTAAGAGCTTGGAGGTATCGCATTTCAAAAGCAAGCCTATGGCCCATGGACACTTAGTTTTACTTGAGCTCTGGTAGAGTAGTGGTTACGAATCGGGCTGTGAACAGCAAGGTCAGCAGTTCGAAACTACCAGCGGTTCCGCAGGAGAAAGAAGAGGCGTTCTGCTCCCGTAAAGATTAACAGCCTCGGAAACCCTGTGCAGGGTCCCTATGAGTCAGAACTGACTCCATGGCACTTAACAACAATAACAACATGGACTAGGAAGTCCATTTTCTGTCTGGTGATAAGGCTTTAGTTTCTGGTATTGCCATTCCTCCAGTGTCAGAACTTTATATCCCTGGACCAAAGAGGTTGAATGAATCTTGGGGTGTCAAGACAATCTCCACTGCTACCTCTTCTTCATTGTTTGTAATGAGATTCTATATCCTGCTTCTGAAATAGCTCATTTTATACCTAAATTAGAGTTCTAAGATTTTACAATCATAATGAACCCTGTTAAATATCACCCACAACTGGATCATGTTTTCTTTTATCATGTTTGTCCAACTGCTTTTACCAAGACCAATCAGAAAAAAGGTGTTAGGTGGGAGTTATAAAACTATTGGTAGGAGAAAAATATGAAGAAATTTGAGCTTTACCTGTCTCTCTGAATTTTGCCTATAGGCCATTTGTATATAGTAATTTCTCCTATTTAACTTCCTCAATTACTCAACCCCAGAGTTAGACAATCTGCAGCCTAATTGTTCCTATTGTCACCTCTCACACCACAGATGCTTTCTTCCTCTGGGTTTCTAACACACCCAGGATGATATCATCACACTATGTCTCTCTCACAGTAATAACAGTGTACTCAGAGTTCATCGTTTATCTTCATGTATGCTGTGCTTGTGAACATTTACCGGGGTATGATGACTCTACACTGGAACTTTGGGATATAGATTCTTCAACCACTGTCTGTATTCAACCATTCTATATACTCAAATCTTTGCCAGGGGTCTGCCAAATACAGCACATATACTAGGTGTAACCTAAAGCTTTGGGGGAAACTTTCATTTATGCACCAGGCTTTCTCACATCAGCACTATACTGTAGCAACCAGACCTGATAGTGGATACCTGTGGAAAGAAGAGAATGTAGGGTGAAATGCACTCACAGTTTCTGTATCTGGGGACATTTTTACCTGTAGTCACTACCACCAAAAAGAGGGTTCTCCAGCCCCTATTCATAGTGAGGTATCTGTGTTCTAATGTAATTCTGAATGACAGAGCAGAAGAGAAGAAAAGTGGTTATTAGGTGATGCTTTGGGGTATATATATATATATATA
>NW_006408778.1:1510687-1524239 GCF_000296735.1 Chrysochloris asiatica | reverse complement strand
TCATCATTTCATTGCAATTATTACAACCTCCTCCATGCATCATCATTCAACAATATTTTTATCTAGTCCCTCATTTTCTTTCTTTCTTTTTAATTTTGAATGGGGGATTGTACACAAAAGCACTCAGGAATATATAATGATTTAAACAACCAAAGGACACATTCTGCAAGTCTGCCCCCTGGCCTCCAGCACACAGCTTTTCTCTTTCCATGAGTCTGGAGTCTTCACCTGCTCTATCTCTCTATGGCCTCCATCTCTTGGTTGTTTCTTCTCTGGATAGAGTCTCAAATTCTACTTGTGCTCTTCTCCCTATATGGTCCTATGGCACTCTGTTCCTGTACTACACTTCCTGCTTTTTGTTACAAAACTTATACAGAAGGTATTCTCTCATGTTTCCTTTGCATTGTCACCAAACACTGCACAGACAGAGCATTTCTCATGTGTCAACCACAGAGCATATTCCTTCCTGTGTCCACAATTATATATGGTCCAGATATCAACTGAAATTTTTCTGTGTTCCATCTGGGACTGTGATTCACCAGGGGTTGGACATTCATCCTGTTCTCAGCCATCAAAGAGCTAATGGGTATCTCTGAAAGAAGGACTGTTGTTCATCAACATCAGTGTCACACAGAATCCTGGGCACCAGTGTAATTTGCTCCTAATTTAGAGACTGTTTTTCCAAGTCCCTGTGTGGGTGTCCTGAACATCCAAGTTGTTCAGTTCAGCCCTACGAAGACTGACACAGGGCTTTGCTTCTGATATTAGTAATAATAATTGCAAAACTCATAGCTCTAAAATATTTTTAAATAATAACTTTGTGTCTATTACATAACATAATTTATCCAAGTATCTATGTATTACCACTTTTCTCTCATCATTCCTCATCTTTGTAAATTGAAATCTGATTATATTTGATACATAAAATTGTCACATTCTATGACCCAATGTTTCCCTCTCACACACCAAATCCAGGGAGTATCATTAATACTTGACATTTGAATCTCTTACTTATGGAAGCAGTATGTCTCTCTTCACCAAATCCTGGATCCATTAAAAAAAAAAAAAATGACACCATCCTCTCTACACCACTTCTCTACACATACAGATACTTTTATGATAGCTATAAAACAAACAAATGATTTTGAGTACTAGTGGACCCTTGGGTCTCATATAGACTATTGTTAATAGTGCATTGCATTCATGAATTATATCCTTTATACTGTCTATTATTCTGTCAAAGAGTGAATAAGTGTTTAACTTTGTTTAACGTTTTCAAAGGTACCTCAGAAAGAGAATTTCTGGGAGTCTTTGCTTTGCAAACTTGCACAGAAAACACAATAAGGTATTATTAAAAATAATTAAACAAGTGCACCTGCTGCTATATAGACTATTAAAGCTCATGTCCACTCAATGCTTTACAGAATAGAAATGTTCTATAGTGTTCTTTTGACTGAATTCTTTTCAAAATCAGATATCCTTTCTTCTGTTATGGAACTGAGTAGTTTTGAACTTTCAACTTTAATTATTAATCATTGCAAACCTTTAAAACTACTCCAGGACCATTAAAATGTTTACATGCACTAGTAATACCCACATTTAAACATGGCAATGATAGAATTATTATGTTATTTAAATATTTCCAATAGAACAGGATATTTATAGAAACAAAAATAGCCTTTGCCATATTCTTCTTTAAATTATGTTTTGGAAAAAGAAAACTTTATCCTGAATACAAACAATGACCAGCATCCACTTAATCAACTCTAAGATTGGTTGTTATGTGCCATCACATCGGTAATGACTCATAGCAACCTTAGGCACAGCACAACAAAACATTGCCCGATCCTGGGCAAACCTCACTACTGATGCCAAGCTTGAGTCCATCGATGCTGCCACTTAGCCAATCCATCTCATTAAGGGTCTTCCTCTTTTTCTCTCATCCTCCAGTTTACCTAACATGATATCCTTCTCCAGCCACTTGTCTCTCCTGAAAATATGTCCAAAGTACGAGAGAAAAGTTTGTCCATCCTGGCCTCCAAGGATAACTCTGGCTGCACTTCTTCCAAAATGAACCTATTGGTTCTTTTGGCAGCCCATGGCACTTTCAATATTCTCCTCCAACACCATAACTCAAAAGCATCAATTCATCTACAGTCTTTCTTATTCACTCACCAGCTTAAGCATGCATATAAGGTTATTGAAAATACCATGGCTTGGGTCAGGTGCACCTTAGTCCTCGAGCTAACATCTTTGCTTTTCAACACTTAAAAAAGGCCTTGTGTAGCAGATTTGCCTAATGCAATACGTAGTTTGATTTCTTGACTGCTATTTCCACAAGTGTTGATCCAAGAAGAATGAAGTCCTTAACAACTTCAATCTTTTCTCCATTGATATAAATGTTGTTTATTGGTCCAGTGATGAGGATTTTTGTTTTCTTTACATGAAATGCAATCCATATCAATGGATTGTGGCCTTTGAGCTTCATCACTAAGTATTTTAAGTCCTCTTGACTTGCAGCAAGCAAGATTGTATCATCTGCATATTTCAGGATGTTAATGAGTCTTCCTCCAATCCTCATGCCACATTTTTCTTCATATAACCCAGCTTCTCAGATTATTTGTTCATCATAAATGTTGAATTATCATGGTGCAAGAATACAACCTTGTTGTACACCTTTCTAAGTTTTAAACCGTTGAGTGTTCCCATGTTTGCCGGGGAACTGCCTCGACATAGGAATTTGGTTCAAGAGTTGGGGATATCTGGTGGCGATAAAGATATAGAAAGACACACAAGGACACAAAGAGAGAGACAAAGAGACACCCTGAAACCAGAGTGGATGCATTACTGGCGTCCGGCAGATCCGGTGTGGTGAACATATTCACCATGAGGGCAGTAAGATCCTGCATAGCAAACATCTTAGCTATGCAGGCAGTACGTTCCCCTTGCTAGCTGGTCAGCCATGCATGCCTAGTCAGCTGCATAGCATGCACTCCATGCTGTAATGCACACCTGGGTCGGTCTGCGCCTCCATTTTATTTAGGGGAGGTACTTTACACAAAGCTGGGCAGGACTAAGCAAGGTACAGCTAACATACGTAATTTTCCAGACATTCAGGCACCTTCACATCGTTCTTGGCAGGTTCGAATCTCACTACTGCAACTTTGTTTCTCAAGCTTAATTAACATACCTTTTAGCACCTAGCCTCAAATGGGGGAAGGAAAAAGAGGATTGAGAGGATTCCCATTGTGTTGGCTGCCTGGGCCAGGTTTGCAGGAAGAAGCAAGGAGCCTAGGTGAATGGGCTGCACCTTTAGGCAGGGCAGTCCTATTGTCCTTAGAACAAAGAAATGGGGAGTCACCCAATTTACTTTGAATGAATTCTTTGAGGGAAGAATTTTGCCTTTTTGGAATTTTAAAGTTTCGGCTTTTAGGAAAATATCACATCTATCTGTGGATATCAGGGCTTCATGTATGCATTTAATAATAAACATAACTGAACACTAAGATGAAAATCAGTTCGCTATGGCTGCTAGGTGGCTAGAGTCTGTTCCTCAGAGCCTGCGGCCTGTACGGTCTGCAACACTCGGGCCCACAGTGCCTCGAACTCATGACCGGGTCTGCACAGTCTGCAACACATGTTCTGTTCAAACAATTTCCTCTTGGTCCATGTACAGATTATCCATGAGCAAAATTAAATGTTCAGGAATACATATATTTCACAATGTTGTCCATGGCTTGTCATGAGCCATAAAATTAGAAGCCTTTGTGTCATCATTAAAGCACAAATAAATATCTTTCTGAGATTCTCAGCTTTCAGCCAAGTCCCATTGGACTTCGACAATATCCCTCATTCCACGTCCTCTTCTGTATCCAGGCATTTCTGTATTACCTTTTTTTTTTTTTTTTTGCGAATCCCTTCAATTCACCTTGGACTACTTCCTTCAGTATCATTGTCTCTTGATCATATGCTACCTCTTGAAACAGTTGAACATCAACCATTTCCTTTTGATATGGAGATTCAATGTATTTCTTCCATCTTCTCTGTTTTTTTCCTTTTTTGTTTAATTGTGAATTATGTGATAGTTTACATGGAAGATCATTAGCATTAAAGCAATCCTATTATTTATTGTTTCATTACCATGTTTACAATTCCCTGCTTGCATCATCAACCAAACAAAGGACATACATTGCAAGCCTTCCCTCTTGTCATCAGCACACAGCCCCTCTCCCTCTCTGGGTCTAGAGCCCCAGCTGTTCCCTTTCTCCATGTCATCGTCTCTGCTTCCATCTCTCGCATCACTGCTTCTCTGGGTAGGGTGCAGCATTCTGCTCTTCTACCTTGATGGTCCCAGAGACCTCCACTCCTGGAGTGCAAAGTCAACCACTCCACTCGTTTTGCTACAAAATGTCTACCTTTATAATTCCAAATGTCATAGACAGTCCTAATAGTAAATATTCACTATTGTGTCACATGAAACCAATCCCATCTCCTTTGATCATCTCTGCCCAGACAGATTGGATGTGATTCCATGGAGATTCTGTCTTCCTCCGCACCCTTTGAATTTAGGCTTCCTCTTGAAATCTTGCAAGCCAGTCACATCTTACTTTTGTATTTCCCCATTTTGGGTAGCCAATGTCCAGGTTGCCCATCCCTGTCTACCCTGTGTATCAAGGGGGTGGGAATGATCCTTGCAGTAAGGATTTGTTCCCTCTTTTGATATACTGCATCCATAGGTGTAAATCAAGTTAATAAAATTGTATCAGATTACTCTTTTTTTCCCCTCTTTTTTCTTGTTCTAGTTGAATTCTGATCATCCAGCCATTGAACCCAGGTCAAGTGGGTGTTATCTTTAAGTGTAGGTGATCTTGTGCTTATGCTCTCACTTCTTATCTGCTGGATGTTTTACTCTCTACTCTAGTTCTATGTGGCTATGTAACTGACACTGGGATTAGGAGTCCTCAGGTCTTGCCACACTGATGGTCAACCAGGTCGTCACCCAGAGTCACAGGAGTCTGTTGAACATGGTAGGGCTCAGCTTGCTGCTTCCTTGTTGTTTTCCCTCACTTCCTCGTATCGCTGACCACCGTGGTCACCAGTCAAGCGCATGTCTGTTCCTGTAGTCCCATTGAGTCTGAGTCTCAGTAGGTGGTTTGCCCTGAGGGAAATGGACTACTTGCCTTGATTTCTTCCAGGCAAGCAACTTGCTTGTTTTTGTAGTAGTCAGTCAGACTGCTTTTATTTTTTTGTATATTTCCTATCAGTCTTTATTTTTAGCAGCCCAAGTTGGTCTGTTTATCTTTCAAATGGAAATTTCCCATTTAAGAAGATTATGGATGGGGTTCAGGAACCTCCCAATCGTCTTATGTAATGCTGACGTTCTGCAGGAAACCTCCTTCACTGGGCATAATGTTTAGGTTTTCCAATCGGTTATGGGCAGAAGACAATGTTTTCATTCTCATTTATTTCTAGGAGCTTTGTGAATTCACATTTAGTTTCTTCTACCACCCAGTCGCTTTTCAGCAGTATGTTATTCAGTTTCCATGTATTTGACTTGATTTCCTTGGTCTTCCTACTGTTGATTTATAATTTGATAGCATTGTGGTCTAAGAAGATGCTTTGTAGCATTTTGATATTTGTAAATTTATGGAGATTTGTTTTGTGGCCTAAAACATGGTCTATTCTGGAGAATGTTCCATGTGCACTGATAAAGAAGGTGTATTGTGCAGTTGTTGGGTTGAATGCTCTATACACATCTATGAAGTCCAGTTGGCTGATTGTCTTGTTTAGTTCTACTGTGTGTTTCTTAAGTTTCTTTCTGGTTGTTCTATCCATTTTTTAAAACAGTGTATTAAAATCACCTACTATTATTGTAGATTCATCTATTTCTTTCTTCAAATCGATTAGAGTTTGCTTTATATGTTTTGGAACTCTTTCATTAGGAGCATAGATATTTATTACAGTTATTTCATTTTGTTCAATTGTCCCATTAATCATGAGATAATGTCCATCTTGATCTATTATGCTGTTTTTAGACTTCAAGTTTATTTCATCAGAGATTAGTACTGCCACTCTTGTTCGTTTTTGATTGAAATTAGGTTTGTATATTTTTTTCCATCCTTTGAATTTTAATCTGTTTTATTCTCTGTGTGTGAAATGTGTCTTTTTCAGACAGCATATTGAAGGATCTTGTTTTCTTATCCATTCTGTCACCCTCTGTCTCTTACCAGGTGTATTTAAGCCATTTACATTCAGTGTAATTACCAAAAGGTATAGATTAATTGCTGCCATTATGTTTGTTTGTTTGTTTTCTGGTGTTGCTGCTCTTTGTTGTGTGTCTTCCTTTGTTGAGTTCATGATTTTTTTGTTCTTTGTTTTGAGTTTCCTCATAGTTTTAATGTATCCATGTTCTTCTTGAATTTTCATTCTCTTGATATGTTGTGAAGTGTTAATTTACTTTGAAGTTGCCTTATAGTCCATTAACTTTTCTCTACATATAGTGCATTCTATTTTATTGTTTAATCGACTTGTCCTTCTCACTATCTGGATCTCTGTTCTTACATGTTTACCTTCTTTTACATTGTACTTGTTTAATCATAGACTGACCTCCCAGATCCTCTGAGTTTGTTCTTATAGTTTTGTTCTGTTCTCAAATCTTCCTTCTGTTGACTTAATTCTGGGAAGTGTTGCCACACATGCCAATCTCTGGTTGTTTTCTGCTCTAGTTAGTTTCAGTGCACAAAACTCCTTTTAGGATGTTTTGTAGTGTAGGGTTGGCTTTGCCAAAAATCCCTTAGCTTCTATTTATCATTGAATGTTTTGATTACATCATCATATTTGATTGATAGCTGTGCTGGATAAAATATTCTTTGTTGGAAATTTTTTTTCTTTAGGGTTTTATATATGTCTCCCCATTGCCTTCTTGCTTGCATGGTTTCTGCTGAGAGACCCGAGCTTAATCTGACTGGCTTGCCTTTGTATGTAACACTTCTGTTTTCCATGGCTTCTTTCAGAAGTGTCTCCTTATGTTTGATTTTGGAGAGCTTGACTATGATATGTGTTGGTGATTTTCTTTTGGGGTCTATCCTTCCTGGAGTTCTTTGAGCTTCTTGAATATTTATCTTTTTACATTTCAGGATTTTAGAGAAATTCTTTTCCAGCAGTTCTTCAACTCTTTCCTCTGTGGACTTGTGTGATTCTTTTTGTTCTGGAATGCCGATAATTCTTAAGTTAATCCTTTTCATGTTGTCCAACATGAATCTTAGACCATCTTCAGATTTTTTAAAATCATTTTTTGTGTTTGTTCTTCTATTTTAGTGGTATTGAGAGAATTTTCTTATAGATCACTGGTTCTGACCTCCATCTCATCTATTCTACTCCTCTGCCCTTTCAGAGTGTTCTCTATTTCTGATATTTTGTATTGATAGTTTGGACCTCTTTCTGTAGGTTTTGAATTGCTTTCAATGCTGTATCTATCTTATTTGATTGTTTCTGTAGCACTTTCTTGATTTCTTCCTAGTTTTTCTCAACTCCATTTTAAAGTGTTTTAAAACATTTTATAATCATTTTTTCTGAATTCCTTCTCAGGCATTTCCAAGGCCTGCCCTCCTTCCAAAATGGAATCCAGGTCTACCTGTAGGTCATTTGTTGCAGACATTTTATCTTTTTTCTGGGCATGTGCTGATATGGTCATCTGCTTTTGCTTCTTGGACATATTTAGTGTTTATCTCTTGCCTTAATACTTAATTGAGTATGAATTTTAATATTTGTTATGCTTTCTGATTGCTTCCAGGAAGATTTGATCTGGATGTGGGTTACCCTTTTCACTCTTCTTATTGCTTAGCTCAGACTAACTTGCACAGATTTTTTCTGTTTCCCTGGTTTATGGCAGTTGGTATTGGTTCTTGCCTGGGATTTGGTGTTTTATAGAGTGTGATTGTAGCTAGGCTATATGGCAGCAGTTTTTGACTCTTCTTGTGTAATATAGGTAGACAAAGTGTCCTCCAAAGGTATAAAGGGACTGTATAACAGCAAAAAAACATCAGCAGGGAAAAAATAAAAGAAAGAAAGAAAGAAAAAAAGACTAAAAAATAGTAACAACAAAAACTAGACTGAATACTGCAGTCTCTAATCACAGAAAAGGGAGAAGACGGAGAGAAGAAAAAGAAGAAAACAACTAATCTGTAGCCTAATATGAGTATCACTTTAATGTCCTCTCTTCAGCTTCTTGCTTTCAAAGCTGCCTCAGAAATTTCAAGATGCCAATGTTGGTAGTTATGCTATATACCTCAGGGTTTAATTTAATTTTTGCCTTTTTTTTTTTTTTTTAAACAAAACAAAACAAAAACAAAAACTCTCTTTCCCTCTCTACAGCTCTGTCCTGTCCTTTCACATATTAAAAAAAAAAACAAAACAGAACAATAAATTAACAATTAAGAAACATTCAGGGCCTGCTCTAGGGCTGAGTATCTGTGTGCATGCATGGTGGAAGAACCCACCAGTGGTGAGGGTGGGCCATGTCCACTCACTCAGGCTCCCCCTCTAGTCACCAGAATGAAGGTGGGCAAACAGTGGATGTACCCATGACCAGATACCAAAATGAGAAAAAGAAATTCAGAACAAATCAAAACTGACAAAGTGTATTGTCCACCATTGCCCCAAGGTTCCTATGGCTTTTTTCTGTGGTGTTTCTGCTTCCCCTGCTTGGTCTTGCCATTGGGTCTCACCCAAGATGTCAACACCCAGCCTCAGAGTCCGGCCTGGCAAATTAAAAAGTACATGACTTTTTACTTCAGCTCCAATTTCCACAAGCTATAAGCTTTAAATTTTTTTAAAAAATATTCTTATCTCTTTGGTTCCAAGTTTTGGAACTCTGCTCTGGATCTGTTTTGCCTGATATTCTGTGTTATTGCTGACAGTGAACTTCACTGCACCTCCACCCTAGTCGTCATCCTGTTTTTTGATATTTTTTTATGCTTGCTGATTGCTTCCAGGTAGATGTAATCAGGATGTGGGCTTCCCTATTCTCTCTTCTTATTGCTTAACTCAGACTAACTTGCACAGGTGTTGTCTGTTTCCCTGGTCTATGGCTGTTGGTATTGGTTCTTGCCTGGGTTTTGGTGCTTTATAGAGTGTGATTGTAGCTTGACTATATGGTAGCAGTTGCTGGCTCTTTTTGTGTAATATAGGGAGACAAAGAGTCCCCCAAAGTAGAAGGGGAAGCATAGAACTGAAAAACAGCACCAGCGGGGGAAAAAAATAAGAAAAAAATAATAATAACAACAAAAACTAGACTGAATACTGAAATCTCTAATCATAGAAAATGCAGAAGAGGGCGAGAAGAAAAAAAACAAAACAAAAAAACTCTGTAGCCCAATATGAGTATGACTTTAATGTACTCTCTTCAGCTTCTTGCTTTCAAAGCAGCCTGAGAGATTTCAAGATGCCACTGTTAGTCTGTTATACTATACCACAGGCTTTAATTTAATATTTGGTCTGGTTTGTTTTTAAACTCTCTTTCCCTCTCTATAGCCTTGTCCTTCCCTTTCCTGTATTAAAAAATACAAACAAACATAAAAATGTTCAGGGCCTGCTCTTGGGCTGTGTATCTGTGTTCATGTGTGGCAGGAGAACCCACCAGCGGTGGGGGGGGTGGTCACACTCACTCAGGCACCCTCTCTAGTTACCAGAATGGAGGTGCGCAATCAGTGGGGGCACCAATGGCCAGATTTAAAAAAAAAAGAAAATCAGAACAAAGCAAAACTGACAAACTTTCATGGTCATATTTGGCTCTTGTGGAATTGTTTTCATTTTCTTTAACTTCAGTTTGAATTTGAATATGAGTAATTGACGGTCTGCCCCTGGTTTTGTTTTGACTGATGATATGGAGCTTTTCCATCATCTCCTTGTGAAATGTAGTCAATTTGATTTCTATGAATTCCATCTGGTGGGGTCCGTGTGTATAGTCGTCTCTTATGCTGTCTAAAGAAGGTGTTGAAGAGCAAATATGTCAGCTTGAGGAATAAGGTGTGCCTGACCCAAGCCATGGTATTTTCGATAACCTCATATTCATATGAAAGCTGGACAACGAATAAGGAAGACAATAGAAAAATTGATGCTTTTGAGTTATGGTGTTGGAGAAGAATACTGAAAGTGCCATGGACTGCCAAAAGAACCAACAGCTCTGTTTTGGAAGAAGTACAGCCAGAGTGCTCCTTGGAGGCCAGGATGGCCAAACTTTGTCTCTCATATTTCAGACATATTTCCAGGAGGGACAAGTCACTGGAGAAGGAAATCATGTTTGGTAAGGTGGCGGGTCAGAGAAAAAGAGGAAGACCCCCAGTGAGATTGATTGGTAAAGTGGCAGCATCACTGTGTTCAAGTGTGTTAACAATTTTGATGTTGGCCCAGGATCAGGCAGTGTTTCATTCTGTTGTAGATAGGGTCACTATGACTCAGTACTGACTTGATGCACGTAACAACAATCCAGGGCACACACACACTATTAAACATACAAAAATTACACAAACAAAACAAGACAAAATAGATTATTGGGACTAACAAAAAATTGGAAACATATGTGCATCAAAGGATTTCAACAAAAGAGTAAAAATGAAGTCCACAGAACAGGGAAAATATTTTACAATTACATATAAGACAAGGGACCAATTTCTAAAATCTATAGGTAACAACAACACCTCTACAAGAAAAAAGACAAGTAACCCAGTTAAAAAATGAACACAATACATGAACAGTTGCTTCATCAAGGAAGAAATTCAGGCAGCCAACAATCATACAAAGAAGTGTTCACAATCATTAGTCATTATTGTTATTAAATGCCATTATGTCAATTCCAACCCATATTGACCCTGTCTAGGGTTTCCAAGGAGCAGCTGGTGAGCTTGACTCAACAACCTTGCAGTATGATGCATTAGTCCACAGTGCCACACCAAGACTCCCACTAGTCATTAGCCATTAGAGAGATGCATATCAAAACAATAATGAGATACCTTCTTACACTAGCAATAATAGTGAAGTTCAAAACTGCAGAGGATAATAAATGCTGGTGAGGATGTGGAGAAACTGGGACCATCCTATATTGCTGGTGGGTATGCAAAATAATCCAACCACTCTGGAAAACAATATGGCCATTCCTCAGAAATTTAGAAATAGAAATATCATATGATCAGGTAACTCCTCTACTTGATATATATCCACAAGAAATGCGAAAGATAAGATGAGTAGATATATGCACTCAAATGTTCATATCAGCAATGTTGCCAATATCAAAATGATGGAGACAGTATAAGTGACCATCAGTTGAAAGAATGGATAAATAAACTTAGGGGCATACACACAATGGAATATTATGCTGCTTAGAAGAATAACAAGGAAGATGTAAGCCACCACATAACATGGATGAACCTTGGAGACAATATGCTGAGTGAAATTAATCTATCACAAAAGGTCAAATATTTCATAAGACCATTATTGTAAAAGCTTAAGAAAAAATACCCATACTAAGAGGGGAAAAAAGATATTTTCTGGTTACTCGTAGGGTTGGGGTGAGGTGAATAGAGGCACTGGTAGAGCACAAGGTAGGGTGTAACCACATCACAGTTTGGGTGTTGGGGAGGGTAGTACACAAGAAGGAGAAGGGGGTGGATGAACAAGGTAGATAGGGGAACACTGAGACAGGTTTGCATGGCTAAATGGGGCAGAAGTAAATAGTGATGAATGTGAAAACTTGAAACAACAGGACTCTGTGATACAGGGATCTAGGCATAGTTTAAAGAGGGAAAATGATATTAAGACGTGTGCCTGACATACATATATTGGTTTCCCTAGCCTACTATTGTAAAAAAGACACTTGAGTTGGCTAGAAAGGAATGTTGGGAAACATGATTATAAAAAGCTTGTAAACCCTATTCAGCCTATAACTGATGAAATACCTAAAAGGGGTTCTAGAACTTTCCCAGTGAAATAGGCCTCCTGCAAAGCCTTTGCAGTGCATAGGACCTTAGGTGGAATCCTGAGCCCCATCCAGAAACTTCTGAAGTGCCACATTCCTACTAGAAAGGACAAGCAGACCACCCTAGAACAGGTAGTTCAACTGAAGATACATCTTCAAAGAAAGATCACCAAGAAACCCCCCCAAAAAAGTGTAATTAGGACTGGCTACTACAAGAATAAGCAAGCTGTTCACCAGGAAGGCATCAAGTCAAGAAATCAAGTTCCTTCAGGACAAATCCCTCTCTAAGACTGAAATTCAAAGGGAACACATGAGAGAACAAACAAGATGGTGGATCAGGTGGACGTGTAGAAAAGAGCTCCGCCAACAACAACACAGAATATCCAACCAAGCAGGCTCAGGGGATGATGCTAGAACTCTGAACCACATTTAAAGGAATATTACGAAGGTTGAAAGGTTTACAACTGGGGAAATTGTGGCAGAAGCAAGAAATCTATTGCTTTTTAGTCCAGGATGCTCGGCTGCTCCAGGAGCCACCATCTTGGGTGAGTCCAAGTGGAGGAAGGATTGGTGCGGCCATAGACACCTAGCAGAACCAATGAGATAAAGGTGTGGACATTCTTTTCTTTGGTATCTGTTCATTGGTCCCTTGCTATCTGCGCACCTCCATTCTGGTGACTATAGTGGTGCCTGAGCTAGTGGGCACCCCAGGCCCACCCTTGGAGGGTTCTACTAACGCATGCACACACATCTCCTCAAAATTTAAAGAGACAGTTTCCAATTAAAACCAAATGACCACAGCTGGCCCTGAACTGTTTCCAACTATAAAAAAGATCTGAACGGGGATTGTGGAGCGGGACAAGCAGACAAAAGATGAAATAGGCTGAAAATTAAATCCTAAGTTATGTCAAAATGACCAACACTCACGAAGTACAGTGAAAAGCCGATTTCCTGATCACATCTACCTGGAGGCATTTAGAAAGCATAAAATATACCAAAATACATACCCATCTAAGTATTAAGTCCACAGATAATCCCCAAAGATGCCAAAAAAACAAACAAAAAACAAAACAAAACAAAAAAACAGAAGCAGATGACCATATCTGCACATGTCCAGAAACAAGATAAAATGACTGAGGCAAATGAGCTGGAAGGAGACCTACACTCCATGCAGGCTTTGGAAATGCCTGAGAAGAAATTCTTAAAAATGATTATAAAAGGTATCAAAACACTATACAATGCAGTTGAGAAAAATAAGAAAGAAGTCAGGAAAATGCTATAGGAACAATCAAATAAGATAGAGCATTGGAAACAATTCAAAACCAACAGAAAGAGGTCCAAATGATTAATAATAGAATATCAGAAATGGACAATACATTGAAAGGGCAACTGGAATAGAATTGCAGAGATAGACCCTAGAACTAGTGAGCTGGGAAATAAATCTCTCAACACTACTAAGTTGAAGAACAAATACAAAAAAGGATAAAAAACTCCAAAGAAGGCCTAAGATTCATGTTGGATAACATGAAGAGGAATAACATAAGAATTATTGGCATTCCAGAACAGGAACAATCACACAAG
>NW_006408778.1:1509006-1510355 GCF_000296735.1 Chrysochloris asiatica | reverse complement strand
TGTCAATCAAATACGATGGTGTAATCAAAACACTCCAGGATAAGCAGAAGCTAAGGGATTTTGTCAAAGCCAACCCTGCTATGAAAAACATCCTAAAGGAAATTCTGTGGACTGAGAACCAACAAGAACACATAACAACTACAGAATGATGTACATGGCAGCATCAACTTGAACTCAGTCAACAAATAAAAACATCAAGAACAGAATAAAATTTTAAGAACAGAGGATCTGGGAGGTCAGTCTATGATCAAAACAATTACAATGTGAAAAAAGGTAAACACAAAAGAACAGAGATCCAGATGGTGGGAAGGTCAGGTTGATTACTGGATAAAACAGACTGTCTTAAGAGGAGGGAAGAACTAATGGAATATAAGGTTACAATGGGGTTGGGTGGGTGGTTTATTTTGGGTGTTGGGGAAGGCAATACAAGAAAGAGGGAGGAGGCAGAAGAAAAAGATAGATAGGGGAACACTGAGACAGGTTTGCATGGCCTGGTGGGACAGAGGTAAATAGTGATGCATACTCAACCTTGGAACAACAGGGCTCTGGGATGGATACAGGGATATAGGTATAGCTTGAAGAGGGTAAATAATACTAAAATCCCTGACTGCCTTATGAATATTAGTTTCTGTTGCCTACTATTGTAAAATAGAGACTTGAGTGGGATAGAAAGGAATCTTGGGAAACATGATTAGAGAAAACTTGTAAACCCACCTTCAGCTTATAACTGATTGGAATACACAAAAGGGGTTCTACAACTTGCCCAGTGAAATAGTCCTCATGCAAAGCCTTTACAGAGTATAGTATAGGACCTCAGGTGGAATCCTGAGTCCCATCCACAACCTTGTGAGGTGAGACATTCTCACTAGAAAGGACAAGCAGACTGGAACAGCTACAGTGACAGAAGATACATCTTCATGATGAACCTGACCTATACTCAGAGCGGTTGTTAATCTAAATACCAACACAGAGAGAAAGAGTATTCAAATCACGTATCAATGTTGTCTGCTCTGTGCACAGAGTAGATAGGGATGGGCAACTTAGACATTGGGTATCTAAAATGAGGGGACAATAAAGGCACGAAGTGACTGGCTTACAAGGTTTAAAGAGGGAGCTTAGTTTAAGACTGTGGGGGGAAAGAAAGAGTCCCCACTGAATAGATATCATCTTGTCTAGATGGGTGTGGTAAAAGGAGATGGGGATAAGATTCGTAAGATTCAGTAGTGAATACCTGTTATCATGTGTTGCAGACCGTGTGTAGACTATACAGGCCGCAGGCTCTGAGGAACAAATGAGGCCACTGGCAGTCATGGCAAATTGTTTTTAATCTTAGTATTTGGTTATGTTTA
>NW_006408778.1:1493514-1498112 GCF_000296735.1 Chrysochloris asiatica | reverse complement strand
AGCAGTCATGTAAACTTACTGATGACCACATTGGTCCACTGGTAAGTGGAATAGGGGGAAAGGAAGCAATGAAGAAATGGGCTGAGTTCAGTCATGTTCCATGGATCCTGTTGACCTGGAGATGAGAGATAGAAGAGGATAGACTGGTTGGTTCAAAGTGTGGTGAGACCTGAGGATACCTGAGTCTGTGGACAAGGACATAGACACAGAGGGCTATAGCTGAGAGTGAAGCATACAGCTGATATAAACTGAGAGGAGATGCATAAGAATATCCAACTTGCAGATAATACCCATTTGACCTAACCTCAATGGCTTGATAATCAGAATTCGACTAGAGGAAGATTAAACAAAGAAACAAACAAAAAAGAACAAAACAATTTTTGATAAAGGAAATGAGGGTAAACTGCTACAATTTGATGGAGGTAGTAACTCTAAATACCAACAAAGAGGGTAAGAGTCTTCATATCAAGTATTAATGTTACCTCTCTGTACACATGGTAGATTGTTTGTGTTGTTCAGTGCCATCGAGTCAACTCCGACCTATAGCGACCCTGTATATGGTTTCCGAGGAGCAGCTGGTGAATTTGAACCACTGTCCTTGCAGTTCAAATGGCTTTGCAGTCTGGCACATTAATGCATAACACCACATATGGTAGACAGGAATGGACAAAATTGGCTACCTAAAATGAGGGAACAATAAAGGCATGAAGTGACTAGCTTACAAGGTTTCAAGGGAGAGTTTAGTTTAAGAGTGTGTGGGGTAAGAAAGGTACCCCACTGAATAGTTTCCATCTTGTCCAGATGGAGCTGTTTAAAAGAGATGGTAATAAGATTCTTATGTTTCAATGATAAGTAATTGCTTTTATGACTAATTGCAACTATCAGAATTGTAAAGGTAGAAGTTTTGTAACAAAAATAGGGGAGTAGTTAAACTTACATTCCATAAACAAGGGACTCTAGGACCATCAAGGAAGAAGAGAACAAGCAGAATGTGAGACCTTATCCAGAGAAGCAGCAACACCAGAGATGGAGGTAGAGAGGGGACATGGAGATAGGGAGCAGCTGAAGACTCTAGATTCATGAGAAGAGAGATACTAAGAGCTGGAGGCCAGGAGGCAGATTTGCAGAATATGCCTTTTGGTGGTGTAAATTATTATATATGCCTGAGTGTTTTAAAAAAAGGAACTGAAATGAAGAGATATAAATAATGTTAATTGATGGTACATGGAGGGGATTATAATCATTGTAATGAAACAAGGTATATGATTTGTTAAATATAAAACTGATGATCTTGCATGTAAAATTTCACTAAATTTGCAGTAAAAACCTTAATTTAAAAAAAAATAATTAAAGAATAGGAACACAGTCATCATTAAAATGAACTTTTCAAAACCTATCCTGAAATACAATGTTTTCTGTGATAGAATAATACCCAAACACCTAAAAGGAAGACCAGATACTACTACTATTATTCAATTTATGTACCAACCATTTAAGCCAGTGAAGATGAAATTAAAGAAGTCTACCAACTTCCTTGGATTATTGGTGTGGTACTGTGGGTTTATGCACCAGACTGCAGATCCATTTCAACTGCAAAGTTGGTGGTTCAAGCCCACCAGCTGCTCTTTGGAAACCCTATACAGGGTGGCTATGGGTCAGAAACAATTCAACGGTACTTAACAACAACAACTTCTTCAGTCAGAAATTGATCAAACCTGCAATCAACATGTCTTGATAATTACTAGTGATTGGAATGCAAAGACTGGAAACACAAAAAGAATGATCAGTTTGGGTAAGTATGGCCTTAGTGATAGATATAATGCTAGAGATCGCATGATAGAATTTTGCAAGACCCATGATTTCTTCACTGCAATACTTTTCTAAACAATATAAAAGACGTGGATTTCACCAATGGAATACAAGGAACTTATTCACTACATCTATGGAAATAGAGAGTGGAAAAGCTCCATATAATGAGTTAAAACACGGTATATTGAAGGCATTGACAAATAATAAGTTTCCAGAAATTGATGGAATACAAACTAAGATCTTTCAACTAATATAAATTTGGAGGTACATAGTCAAAAATGCCAAGAAATTTGAACAACAGCTACCTGGTCTACTGATTGGAAGAGATCCATCTATGCCCATTCCAAAGAGAGGTGTCCTAATTGAATGCTGTAATCATAGAACAATATCTTTAATATCACATGCAATACAATTTTGATAAAGATAATAAAAAATGGGTGCAACAATACATTGACAGGGAACTGCCAAAGTTCAAGCTGGAATCAAATGAGGTCATGGAAAATAAGATATGATTGCTTAGGTATGATGGATCTTGACCTAAAGCAGAAAACAAAAGGGATGTTTACATGTGCTTTATTGACTATGTAAAGGGTTTTGAGTGTGTACATCATGACAAACTATGTAAAAATTACAGGGAACATTTAATCTGCTCATGAGGAACCTGTACAAAAGACAATCCTTCTAACAGAACAGCTGGATAATGATTGGTTTAAAATCCAAAAAGGTATGTGCCAGGGATGTAATCTTTCACCACATTATTCAATCTTTAAATTTAGCAAATAATTCGAGAATCTGGATTGTATGAACAAGAACTTGGTATCTAAAAACCTGGTATATGCAGATGATATGACTTTGCTTGCTGAAAGCTATAAAGGGAATGTCCTTAGTTTAGCTGAATTAACGGATGCAGGTGTTCACATTCTAGGTACAGGATCAATGGAGGATGCCATTTTCATTTATGTTTACTTCTCTCTATTTCAATAGCTCTGGTGGTACAGTGGATTGGATTATTGATCAAAAGGTTAGAGGATCAAACCTATCAGCTAATCCATGTAAGAAGGATGAGATTGTCTGTTGCCATGAAGATTTACATATCATAGGCAAAAAACGTAAGTGAAGAAGAGTGGAATATATACTGATATATCCCACAAATATATGAGAATGAAAGAGGATATTTGCAAATGAGTCTTTACAATTCCTGAAAACACCACTATGGATATCGTGGATCATAGAGTGGGCAAAATGATCAAATAAATAAATAAACTTCCTAGATACAAACAAATATCTTATGACAATGAGTTGATGGACTGAGAGCCTCAGAACCATAGTCTCAGGGGACACTATGGACTATTGGCATAGCATAGTCTGCAAAGACAATGTTCTATATCCTCCTGTGGTTAGTAGAACCCAGAATCTTGAAAACTAATGAGTAGTGGCCTAAGGTACAGCTTGAGTCCTGGTGTTGCACTGTGGATTGATACACTGGATTGCAAAGTCAGTTTGAACCACAAGGATGGCAGTTCAAGCTCACCAGCATGCCTCGTTAACCTTATACAGGGTCAATATGAGTTGGAACTGACTCAAAGGCACTTAACAACAACAACTAGGTACAGTTATTGGTTTTTCCATGTGCAGAAGAAAAAAGTGAAAGTGATTGAAGATGACTGACATGAAAGGGGTCACACTAGACAATCCCAGATGAAATGGGAGAATATATGGAGCAAAACTCAAAATTATTTAAAAAAAAAAAAAAAAGACTGGGAATACTGGTCAGGAAAATACTAGAGAAACCAGAGACTATGGTTCTCAACTATCCTTCAGGCCTTGAAAGAAACTTGCCCTCGTGACTCAGTTTTCAGTTAGGTAATAGATAGTTTTATCTTGGGGGAACAACATAGCAAGGTATGCTCAGCATGGAACGGCCAATCATCCAAAATAAAAAGTTCAACATTTTTCTAATATCATTGTTAGAAAAAGATAAAAAGGTTGTTGAACTGCAGATAGGAATCACAAGAAGGAAGCAAGATAAATTTTGTTACATGGAGGTGATTGTAATCAATGAAGTGAAACAAAGTATATGATTTGCTGACTGTAACCTGGTATTCTTGTCTGTAAACTGTCCCTCGCTGGCAATAAGAAAAATACAAATAACCCAATCAAAAAATGGGCGCAAGATATGAACATGCATTTAACCAAGGAGGAGATTTGGACAGCCAATAAACATATAAAGAAATGTTCATGATCACTTGCCAATGATGTTGTTGTTGTTAAGTGCCATCGAGTTGGTTCTGACCCATAGAGACCCTGGGTAGGGTTTCTGAGGAGTGGCTGGTGAGCTTGAACCACCAACCTTGCAGTAAAACAGCTTTGCAGTCTGTCACATTAATCCACAGGACCACACAAAACAACAATGAAGTATCATCTCACACCAGCAATAACAGTGAAGTTCAAAGAAGTTGTTGTTGTTGTGATGTGCCATGGAGTTGGTTCCAACCCATAGCTACCCTGTACAGGATTTCCAAGGCTGTAAATCTTTACTGGAGTGGAAAGCCTCATCTTTCTCCCGCAGAACAGTTGGTAGTTTCGAACTGCTGACCTTGAGGTTCGCAGCCGGATTTGTAACTGTAAGGCCCTAACTGATTTTGCCTAGCTACTTGACCAAACTTTAGTCAGGCTTCAAGAAGCATTTTTGATAGAAGGCCTCAGTTTTTAGTTCCCTCCAGAGACAAGGTCAATCAGTTAGCCCTCAATATTAAAATAATCCTTGAGAAACTCATAATGGTCAGACT
>NW_006408778.1:1490452-1492014 GCF_000296735.1 Chrysochloris asiatica | reverse complement strand
CCCCCTGAAGCCTGAGCATCCTGCCTCACAGTGTATAAGCAGGAGGCCTGGTCGAGCCCAGTGTGTTGCTTTGGCCCCTCCCTCATCCTCTGTCCGAGAGCTTTGGGGGTGGGGGTGAGAGGAAGGGAGGTGGGAGCCAGCGCTGGGAAGAAGCGACCTGACCGAGAGAGCAGGTGTGGCGTGAAGAAAAGCCTCCTGCTCAATCCCCTTCGCCTTGCCCTCTCTCCCTCCTCCTCACTTCCCCGTCCCACTGCAGAGCAGCACCATGTCAGTGCTGGCAGCCAGAGTCAGTGAAAAAGAGCTATGCTCCCTCCCCCTGTGTGGCAGAGGACTGCAGAGCATTTTCCTGTCAGATTGTTTTAAACCTAGGCACGGAAGAGAAAGTCCACGAAAGTGCCCCTTTGTCCCTCAGCCCCGCACGCTAAACCTCTGTGAGTGAATCAAGCAAGGTAGATTTAGCTCCAAGTCTCAGAGCTTTATCCTAAAGCTAGAAATAATGAGTCTGAAAGAAAAAAAAAAAAAGCAGACATGGGGGAGAGGGGAGGGGGGCCCAGTACAAGATAGAGAGAAGCAAGCCTGCCAGCTCCCACCTCTGCTGAAAGTAGCCCCGTCCTTGACACCTGATACTACAGAGCAGCAACCCCAGCAGTAAATTCTACCATATTCTCTCTAAAAGCAGAGCACCCTGTTAAGAAATCCTAAGACAAGGTTCAGGTTCCTAAAACAAAGTGCTAGTTCCAGGAGAAAGACATGAGAGTGTAAAATTCAGTGCAATATATCTGAAGTAAAGCAGACTGTATTTTGTTTACCCAGCAAAGAGAAAAGATCAAGAAGCAGATCCTAGGCAAGAAGATTCAATTCATCTGAATGATTTACAGAAGTAGCTGAGAGACTGTTACAGAAGTAAAGAATAGGAGTAATTTGCTGTGGGGTAAAGTAAGAATGCACAAGAAAAGAAAACATTTGCCTCAAAAGCTAAGACATCAAGTGAGAAGTATAGAAAATGAGAGAGGCAGAAAGAGGAAAGTAGAAGCAGAGAGTAGAAAAGAATGAAAGAAAGAGGAGCAGAAGGAAAAAGTATGTAGCAGATGGTACAGAGTAAGTCGTAGGCTGGAGAAGAGAATGTAGTCCAGAATATAGAAAGTAGAGACTGTTAAAAAGTCCAGAATGTGAAGAAGCAGTGAAGAGAAGTTGAAAGAAAAAAGCATGGTAAATTGAAAAGAAGGGAAAAAGTAAGAGTACATAAGTAAAAAGATGGTAAATAGTAGAGGAAATGATTGTGTTTGAAAGATGTTTAGAAGTGTAAAGTTTAAGATTTAGAAAGTTAAAATGACCTTAGAATTCTAGGGCATTTCTAGTAAGTAGCATTCTGTCAACTAAGTATATCAGTAGCCCACTTTGCACAAGACTCTGGGCACTGAGAAGGCCGTAGAACAGAGAAATCATAGTCCCAAGAGTTAGGCATTTTAACCCTGAAAAGACAAGGAAGTAGTGCTCTCAGACACCAAGTTTTCAGATAACCCTAGAGATCTTATTAACCTGTTAGAAACTGGTACCCATCA
>NW_006408778.1:1488768-1489709 GCF_000296735.1 Chrysochloris asiatica | reverse complement strand
TCCCATCCTGGCAGTTAATGAACTGAGTGACTAGGAGAAATGGGGTTCAGTGCCCCTCCCATAGCCCAGAGTAACCCTGAAAGTAGAAGATAGCTCATTCAGGTGTTGACTGTAAATCTTGAAGATGAGTTTCGGCTATACCAAAAGCTGGCACAGCTGAACCCTGACATTGACTTGTGGCTGGTAACTGAAGCCGCCAACCATCCTGGAACACCCCCTTGTTGCCAGTACCTAAACCCCTCTCTACCAGAGGGCCAGAGAGCCAGCATAGCCCTAGTGACTCAGTTGCCTGACCCCAGAGATGCCGCCTTGCCTGAGGACCTGACGGATACTGAGGCCAACCTAGACTAGATCAAACATCTGACTGTGACACACCTCATAGAGAAGTGGTAGAAAACATCTGATGGCAAAACAAGACAAACCCTGAAGCTTTAAGAGAGTGTATTCTCACAGAAATGCATCAGTCCACTCACATGGACATTTCTAAAATGCAAGACCTCCTGAGAGAAGCAGAGATCAAAATTCGTAATGCTAACTCCAAGATTGAGCCCATTGTTGCCACCTGTAAAGCATGCCAGCTCACCAACGCAGCTAGAACAAAAGCAAACCCAGGCTGCAAGATGAGAAGAGGTCAACCTGGTGCCTGCTAAGAATTAGACTTTTCAGAAGTAAAACCCAGGAAATATAGTTACAAGTATCTGTTAGCCTATATTTCCAAAGTAAGTCAGAGTTTAGCTAAAGTACTGGGGGCCGATTGGAAATTACATTGTGTACACAGACCCCAGAGTTCAGGTCAAGTAGAAAAGAACCCTAAAAGAGACCTTGACTAAATTAACCTGGGGGACTGGCAGTAACTGGATAACTCTCCTCCCCTTTACCCTCTATAAAGTGAGAAGATGTCCAACTGTTATTAGTAAATATTATATACCTCCCTGTGTGCA
>NW_006408778.1:1479441-1488368 GCF_000296735.1 Chrysochloris asiatica | reverse complement strand
CCAATTAAACTGTAACATCTCATACTTTGCCAAATGTCAACCAATCAAAAACTGTATCTATGGCACTGTGCAATTATGCCCCCTGAAACCTTATAAAAACTTGTGTGTATAGTGAGTCGGGGTCGCCTTCGTCTCCTGCTTGTGTGAGTGAAGGTGGACCCCAGTGCGTTGGCAAATAAACCTCTTGCTTTTGCATCGAACTTGAGTCCTGATGATCTTTTTGGGGTCTCCTACTTGATTAGGCCACTAGGTGGCCTAACAGTAACCACTACGCTACCAGAGCTTCTCAAAAAAGTAAAGGGCAATAAATGCTGGCAAGAATGTGGAGAGACTGGGACCCTCCTACTTTGCTGGTGGGATTGCAAAACGGTCAAAGAACTCTGGAAAACAGTATGGCACTTCAACTGAAAGTTGAAAATAGAAATGCCTTATGGTCCAGCAATTCTTCAATTTGGTATTTATCTAAAAGAAAAAAAAGCCATAACACGAGTAGATATATGCACACCAATGTTCACAGCAGCACTATTTACAGTAGCAAAAAGATGGAGACAGCCTAAATGCCCATAAATTGGAAGAATGGATAAACAAACTTTGGGACATACACACAATGGAATGTTATGCTACCTTGAAGAATAAGAAAGCTTCAAGCCACCGCATAACGTGGATGAACCTTGAGGACATTATGCTGAGTGAAATAAGTCAGTAACAAAAAAAGAAATATTGCATTAGACCATTTTTGTAAAACTTAAGAAAAAGTACCCACACTACAAAGAGGGGGAGTTGTTTGACGGGTTACTGTTGTGAGAAGATGGGGAGAGCAGAGTGAGGAGAAGTTGGAGCACAGGGTAGGGACTAGAGATAGGATAGCTTGGGTGCTGGGGTGTGGGAACAATACACAAGAAGGGAAGGGGAATGGAAGAACAAGGTGGATGGGAGAACATTTAGGCAGATTTGCATGGACTAAGTGTGATAGAAGTAAATAGTGATGTATGATCAACCTTGGAACAACAGGGTTCTGTGATACAGGGATTGAGGCATAGTTTGAATGGGTAAAAGTGAAGAAATACTTGGCTGTCTTTTGAATTTTGGTTTCCCTTGCCTACTATTGTAAAATAAAGAGTTGAGGGGAGAGAAAGGAATAGCCAGAAACATCACCATAGAAAGCTTGTAAGTCTTTCTTTAGCCTATAACTGATTGGAATACCTAAAATGGGGCTAGAACTTGCCTAGTGAAGGAGGCTTCCTGTGGAGCTTTTGCATTGCATAAGACCTTAGGTGTAATCCTGATCCCCATCCAGAATCTTCTGAGGTGAGAAACTTCCACTTGAGTGCACAAATAAACCAGCCTGGAGCTGCTAGAAGAACAGAAGATACTTCTTGAAAGAAAGGCCAGCAGAACAATCAAAATACAATAATGGCAGTCCACTCTACTACTAAAAAAACAAGCAAGTTGTTCGCTGGGGAGCCATCAAGGCAAGCGGTCATGTCCCCTCAAGGCAAACCCCCATCCAAGACTGAGACTCAAGGAGAATACACGAGCAGGAATGTTGTCTTGCTGGTGACCGCGTTTGGTCTAAAGATAAAGGAAAGTGGGAGGAAAACAACAATGATGTTGTGAGCTAAGTTCAATATGCTAATTATAGAGTTATTTGTAATTATAACTATCATAAAGGAATCAAAATATTTAACTATAAAACCAAAACTAAACCCACTGCCATTGAGTCCATTCTGACTCATAATAAACTTATACATATGGTCTCTAAGACTGTAAATCTTTACAGTAACAGATAACCTCATCTTTCTCCTATGATTTAACCATTGTTGTTGTTGCTGTTAAGTGCCATTGAGTCAATTCCGACCCACAGTAATCTAGTAAAGGATTTCTGAGTAGTGACTGGTAAGTTTGAACCACTGAGCTTACAGTTCTAACTGACCTTGAGGTTGACTGCTTTTATTAAGTTGCCACACCAAGCACCTCAACTAAATTGGAAATGAAATAAAAACAAAAAAGATTTGCAGTCTCAGAAGCCCTAATGAGCAGTTCACTGTGAAAAACTGTGTATTGAAAAGTGTCTTGACAGACACATTCCACTACAAAACTACCAAAGATATATTGGCAGGTGCTCTCAACTTCTGGGCTCTGTGAACAACCATATACATGTAATTTTCATGGCTTTCTGCTCCCATAAGTAATTGTTGTTGTTAATCGCCATCAAATCAGTTCCAACTCACAGTGACCTTGTATAGTGTTTGCAAGGAGTAGCTAATTGGTTTGAATACCTGACCTTGCTGTTGAAACCGATCTTGCAGTCAAGTCCATTAACAGCCTCAGAGACAACGTATATGTTGGCTCTGAATAGAAATCAACTCAATGGCACACAACCACTACCATCACCAGGACCAACAAAAGAAATTATATAATCATTTTGTATATTGATTAGAGGTCAAAACAATATTTTGTATATATTGAATTAAAAGAAAAGAAATATAATTTATTCAATAAATATATAGAAAGACATAGATAGATACAGATAGATAGACAGATAGACAGACAGGCAGGCAGGCAGGCAGATAGATAGATAGATAGATAGATAGATAGATAGATAGATAGATAGATAGATAGATAGATAGATAGATAGATAGATACATACATACATACATACATACATACATACATACATAGATACACAGATAGATATTGGTATGGATATAGATTATGTAGATATGTAGGTATAGATATGTTGTTGCTGTTGTTAAGTACTGTTGAGTCAGTTCTGACTTATTGTGACTCTGTACATGGTTTCCAATAAACAGTTAGTAGAGTTAAACCTCTTACTTAGGGGTTAGCAGTCCAAAGCTTTTCCTGCTCTGCCCCATCCAGACGCTATCTCCTTTGTTTTCTGCCCTATCACTGAATGCAAAATGGGAACTACTTACAATCCTGGGACAGGGGTTCCTCTCCCAGAAATGTAAGTAGAGGGAAAATGTACAAGTCTTCATCGTAACAAGAAAGGGCCCCTTTGTATGTCATCCCATTATATTGCAAACTATAATAAACTGGAACACCAAGCATACACAATTGCTTGGGGGAGTTACGTTGTGGCAATGACAGCATTCAGGAAAATGTGATTTCTTATGAAAATGTGGTGTGTGCTAAACTCTTACTACCTTTAACTTATTTAATCTTTAGACATGTGCACACATTATAAAGTGTAGGTGTCATCATCACATTCATTTAACAAATGTACGAGTACAAAATGAACTTGAATATACATGAAGTCTTTCTATCTTTCTGTCTGTCTAGATTCAGAAAAGGCTAAAACTGTGGAGAACAGACCTCGACACGAGAGTTTGGTTCATGAAGGAGGGAGATCTGGCTGTGACAGAGATAGAGAAAGAATACACAAAAAGACACAACAAGAGAGACACATAGACACCCCGGAACTAGAGTGTATGCATAACTGGCGTCAGACAGATCCTGCATTGTAAACATTTTGGCTATGCATGGCGTTTGTACACCTTGCCAACTGCAATGCCTGCCCATACTGCAAGCCGCAATGCATGACTTACCAGCTGTAACACATGCGGGCTTCGGTCTGTGCCTCCATTTTATTTCGGGGAGGAGCTTTACACAAAGGAAGGCGGGGTTTATTAAGATGGGGTACAGAAGTGAAAAATGATTAATCATTCAAAACAGGACACAATGATTTACAGGAACAAATTCTAAAACATACATCACAAATTGTCTTGATAATCTAACATCCTTAATTTTCCAGAAATTCAAGCAAATTTATATAGTACTTTGCAGGTTCGAATCCCAGGGCAGCAACTCGGTTTCTCCAGGCTAATTAACATACCTATAGCATATAATCGCGAATGGGAAAAGGTGAAAAGGATTAGGAGGAGTCCCGCTGTGTCAGCTGCCTGGCCAAGACTTGCAGGAAGAAAAAAGATGCCTAGGTCAAAGATCTGCACTTGGGGGCAATTTAAGACGGCTGATGCTATTTTTCTTTGGGCATAACCCTGGAATTCGCCAACCTACTTTGGGTGAATTCCTTGGGGGAAACTTGTTTTTGGAACCTTTTACAGCCTCGGATTTAGGAGCAGTTTTGTTTTAATATTTGTCCATGGGTATCAAGGGCTCATGTATTAAGTTAATATCAAACATAACTGAATAGTTTGATAAAGAACAGTTTGGACAAGCTTGCCCAGTGGCCAGAGTTTGTTCCTCAGAGAGATTTGTTCCCAGAACCTTAAGCACTGCCAGTACAGTGGAGACATTGAGAGAGGCACATAAGAAACCATTTTCTCAGAAGCTACAATTACGAGAGTTTGAAGCATAGAATGAATTAAAAGGACTAAAGCAAATTTTACAAAGCTAGCCCAACAGTGAGTTTGTAAAAGCCAATGAACCCGGGACATCTGGAGGTTACTTCCTTGAGCCCTCAGGGTCTCTGGCCAGCAAGTCTGAGTGTGGCCACATGCTGGATTTTCGTCCATGACACTGGTCCTCAACATCCCACTACCTGCGGTCTGCAACATAAAACAGGGTATAATTTAGGAGAATAAAATAACTGAGGACCAGGTCATTCCTCCTCACATAGTGTTTCTCCCCTGCCATCATTCGATCCACATTCAGCGTCTTGTAGCAGTTACTTCATGCTGTAATCTGAGAGAGATGAGAAGGTGTAGGTATTCTTTCTTGAATAGAATATGAATAACTGAGATTATGTTAAAACTGTTAGCATGCCTGCACATTGTCCATTTTATAATTTGTGTTATATTTTAAGCAACTTTTTATTGTGAATTGGGGAAAGCAAAAGGAAAGGAAATGATGAGTTGAATGTAGAGAGTCAAAGGGTAGCTCAAGAAGGCATTGCTTACCTCACATGGATCTTGACTGAAAGTGAATGCCAGAAACATCCTTATTTGTGTTTTATTGTCTATACAAAGGCTTTTTAAAAAAAAAATTCTTAGGTGAGTAATTTAAATAAAATTTGACTAATCTAAGTCAACATATGCTATATTTGATCACAAGTAATTTAAAAGCTAACCTTTGGTGTAGAGAATTGTTTCCCATTTCCTTTTCTCTCTGACATCATCTTTACATCCCAGAAAACACCTGTTTTTTCTATTGTCAAACTATTCTGGTTACCATTGTACAATTCTAAGACCTGATTCCCATTACAACTCTATGTCCATATACTCAGTGAGGTTTCCTTTAGACTTCTAAGCATAGCAGTTCTCTCACTTTTTTGTTCTTACACTTTTTTTTTTTTAAGTTATAAATTGCAGTGCAATTATTTATCACAAAATACAATTCAGGAGCTAGGTAATTCTCTCATGAGACTGCAGCCAGATGTTGATCAGACCTGAAGTCATCTGAAGAGTCAACTTGCAAGGTGAATCACTCATATATGCTTGATGAGTCAGTATTTGCTGTTGGCAGGAGGCCTCATTTCCTCACCATGTGGGCTCTCCCACAGGCTACTTGTATGTCCTAACAAAATAGCAGTTGACTACCTACAGAGAAAAGCAGTAGACACAATATATTTTATGACATATTAACATGTCTACAATCTCCTATTGGTAATACACATAATCCTATTTAGTGTGGGAGGGCATGAGCACCTTTGCGGGCCTCTTAGAAAATGGCAACCACATGATACATTTTTGTCTTTTAGCTTTTATTGTGAATTGAGTGATAGTTTACGTGGTAGAACATCAGTATTTCATTTAAGCAATGGTGTTTTGTTTCACTGCAATGATTGCAATTCCCTCCGTGCACCATTGGTTAACAGTATTTTTCTCTTTTTCCGCTTTGCTTTGTTTTTTGTGCGTGTCAACAAGAACACGCAGTAATATATAATTGTTTAAACAGCCAAGGGACACATATTGCAAGCCTGCCTCCTGCCCACCAGCACACAGCCTTTCTCTTTCCATGAGTTCTCAGCTACTCTATCTCTCTACGTCATCACCTCTGCCTCTGTCTCTGGTGTAGCTGCTTCTCTGCTTAGCATACCAGTTTCCACTCATGTTCTTCCCTCTTGATGGTCTTTGGGTCCTCTATTCCAGGAATGTGAGAATAATTACACTCCACTTTTTGTTATGCAACTTCTACTTTTACATTGTGGCAATCACAGTTCATCACGATAGCAATTATTTATTGAATCAAATCATAAACTCATCGCCCTTCAACAGACCCATCTAGACAAGATGAAAACTATTCAGTGGGGATTCTACCTTCCACCCCATCTCCCAACTGTGAAACTAAACCGTCTCTTGAAAATTTATAAGCCAGGCACTTTGTGCCTTACAGTCTCCTCATTTTAGGCAAACAATGTCTCAGCTGCCATACCTGTGCAACCTGTGCACTGAGAGGACAGACTTAATCCTGGATGTGAAGACTCCTTCCTCTCAGTTGGTATTTTGACCAACTACATCCATAAGTAAAGGTCAAGTTCATCATATTGTAGCAATCTGCAATGTTTCCTGCATAAAATTTCTTTACCTTCCTCTATTTGAGTTCTGATCATCAAGGCATCCAATCTAGGTCGAACGTGTACCATCTGCAAGTTTGGGCATTCCTGAGCACCTTCCCACATTCATATCATCAGGAAGCTTCACTCTTAGCTCTAGTTCACAGTGACTAAGTCAGTGTTCATGGGCTCTGAGGGTCCCAAGTCTCCCCAAACTTCGGACCAACCAGCCCTTTCTCTTCCTTCTCTCATCTCAAGGACGAAAGGAATCTCTGGAATATGTCCTATAGAAGACCCAGTCCATGTCTTCATTACTGCCTTTCCCCCACTTCCAATCACATGTAGACCAATGCAGTCATTATTGAGCTAACAAGCCTGTTCATGTGTGCCCATTGAATTTCAGTCTTGGAAATACTTCATTTTTCAATGGCTCTTGTAAATGGCATTGTTTTCCTGATTTCATATACAGAGATCTCTTTATTAATATAAAGGATTCCAACTTTATATTGATCTTGACCCTGCCACATTGATGAATCTTTCAATGAGTTCCAATAATTTTCTTGCTGAGTTTTAGGGATTTTCTATGTAGAGGATCATATCATCTGCAAATAGATATAAATTTACTTCTTTATTATTTGGATGTCTTAAATTTCCTTTTTGTGTCTTACAGCTCTGGCTAAGACTTCTAGCATAATATTGAACAGGAGTGGTAACAAACGACCTCCTTATCTGGGTGCTGTTTACAAGGGGAATGTTCTCATTTTCTCTCTGTTGAGAGTGACATTGACTATTGGATTTGAAAATATGCTCTTAAATATGTCAAGAAATTTCCCTTCTATTTTTTTATTTTATTGTTTTTTAATTTGATTTTGTTCTTTTAAAAGCAGGAAAGGTGTTGGCTTTTATCATGTGCTTCTTCTGTACTGACTGATATGATATGTTTCTCCTTTTATATGTGGTGAATTACATTGATTATTTTTGTAATGTTGAACCATCACTGCATACCTGGTATGAATTACCTTGATGATGTTTTTTTTTTTTTTTTTTTAATGCTGATGGATTCTGTTTGCTAGGATTCTGTTGAGATTTTTTTCATCTATATTAATGAGAGATATTAATCTATAATTTTCTCTTTTAGTCATGTCTTTTTCTGGTTTTAATAGCATCACTTTCAATTTTCTCAAATAATTTGAGTAAAATTGTCATAGCTTCTCTGAATATTTGGTAGAACTCATCAGTAAAGCAAGCATGTGCCTACCTGGATTATGTTGTTGTTGTTAAGTGCCGTCGAGTCGATTCTGACCAATAGCGACCCTGTATAGTGTTTCCAAGGAGCAGCTGGTGAACTTGAACCACTGATCTTGCAGTTCCAATGACTTTGCAGTCTGACACACTAGTCCACAGCACCGTGTGTGTGTGTGTTGTTGTTGTTGTTAAGTACCGTGGAGTTGGTTCCAACTCATAGGGCGGAGCGCAGGGTGAGGATTGGTCACAGGAGAGCTTGGGTGCCAGGGAGGGGGCAATATACAGGGAGGGAGAGGGAAGCGGGGAAACGGGTCAGATAGGAGAACAATTGGGCATGTTCAAAAGGGCTAAAGGGGACAGAGATGAAGGACAATATATGAACAGCCTTGGAAGGGCTGGGCTCTGAGATATGAGTCATGGTTGGAATTGGGGGGGGGTCCTGTTAAGATGCTTGACTGTTTTTGTTTGTTTGTTTGTTTGTTTTAATCTTGGTTTCCCTTGCATTATAATATAGAGTAGACACTGGAGAGGGAGAGAAAGGAATAGTCAGAAACACCACAATAGAAGGCTTGTAAGTCCGTCTTCTGCCTATTACTGATTGGAATACCTAAAATGGGACTACAGTGTACCCAGTGAGCGAGGCTTCATGCGGAGCCTTTGCAATACATAAATATACAGGTATAAACTGGAACCACAACCAGATCTTCAGAGATGAGAAATCTCCACTTGAAAGGATGAGCAGACCAGCCTGGAGTAGCTAGAAGAATAAAGGATACCTCTTGAAAGAAAGGCCTGCAGGAAAAATGGAGGCAGATTGGCTGTTACTACAAGATCAAACAAGTCGCTTCCCTAGAAAACATCAAGGCAAGTGGCCAGGTCCTCTCAACGCAGAAGCCCTTTCAAGACTAAGACTCAACTGAAATGCGTGCTCTGATTGGTGACCACACACATCACCGATGAGAGGAAGTGGAGTAAAAGCAGCAATGAAGCGGCAAGCTAAGCCCTACAATGCTCAGTAGACTTCTGTGGACCCAGTTCGGGACCTGGTTGGCAAGCAGTGTGAAGCGACCTGGGGTCTCTTTGGCTCAGTCAGTGGAGTGGCCACGGAGGACTTGAGAGGAGAGTGGAGTTACCGGCTAATGGGAAGAGAGGACATATGCACAGGAGTGCCCACACTTGCAAATGATACCCACGTGACCTGGAA
>NW_006408778.1:1454177-1478395 GCF_000296735.1 Chrysochloris asiatica | reverse complement strand
TAGGACCACCAAGGGAGAAGAGCATGAGTGGAATGTGGAACCCTATCCAGAGAAGGAGCAACACCAGAGATGGAGGCAGAGATAAGTACATGGAGAAAGGGAGCAGCTGAGGACTCTAGATTCATGGAAAGAGAGGGACTGAGAGCTGGCAACCAGGTGGCAGGCTTGCAGAATGTGCCCTTGAGTTGTTTAAATTCCTGAGTGCTTTTGTGTACAACCAAAAAACTCAGAAGGAATAGAAGCAAATACTGTTGAATGATGATGCACAGAGGAGATTGTAATCATTGCAATGAAACGATGAGTGAAAAACTGGTGTTCTTCCATGTAAAGTATCACTCAATTCACAATAAAAGCATTTTCTAAAAATGCAAAAAAAGAAAAAGAAGAAATAGAACAATTATGTACTTTGTGCCATTTCTAATTCTATCTGAATGTCAGGGTTTGTCTTTGGATATGACACCCAGTAGTCAATGCTGCATCTGGGTTGTTAGAACAATATATATTGCTGTTGTTTTCAGGAGCCGTCAAGTCAGCTCTTACTCATAGAAACATGATGTAGTACTGAATGAAACACTGCTGGTTCTGTGCCACCTTCACATCTCTTGCTATGCTTGAAGTCATTGTTGCAGAAAGTTTGGAAATTCATCCCATTAAGAACAAAATATGCCTTGGAGAAAACAAATGTTGTTGTTAAGTGCCATCAAGTTGGTTCCAACTCATAGCAACCTTGTAGTTCAAATGATTTTGCAGTCTGGTGCATTAACCCACAGCACCACACCAGGACTCCTTACTTACTAAGACATCATTGACCTTTATTTCTTGTTTTATTAAAACAAATTTCAGAATTGCCTGTTTAAAAAAAATGAATTTCTGATCATAAAAAAATGTGGTAAGTTACTATAATCAATATATCTTGAACCCAGGAAAAATATGTCTAAAGCAGCAACATCAGGGATGTTAGATGGATAGGGCCAAGTTTCCAAACAGATTCTTATATGGCAATCTTGCTACCCTCAAATAATGAGTAGAATTATGGTCATAATAAAAAAAAAAAAAAAGAAAGAAAGAAAGAAAAGAAATCCTAAGTAAAGCTCTTCCCTGGTCTTTCAACCCAAGAGCAATTTTCTATTGTCATAAGGCTACTTCACACTAAGACCCCACAATTGTTCCGGTGTTCTTTGAGAAAATCAAAGAACCCCTTCAAAATTACCCCTTCAGAATCCCCAAAAACAGTTGCTATAACCTTATTCTGCTCCTGTAAAGATTTACAGCCTCAGAAACCCTATACAGGGTCACTATGAGTTGGAACTGACTCTATGGCACATAACAATAACAATATCTTCTTAGAAGACATCTTGAATTTAACTAGCTCAGAAGATCCCTTAACTACTGCTTTGATTTGACACTTTATTTGAAAGCACCCTAAAAAGATGGAGACAAGTTTGTTACTCAGATAACTTGTCTGCAGTAATCCAATGATGGCAGAGACATGTTTAAACAGATTGTTTGGAATAAACCCATGATGTATCACTTGAAAGCCTAGTAGCAACACGTTTAGACTTATAGTGCCCTGTTGGCAAAGTTAACTGCTAACAAAATGTCAACAGTTCAAACCCAAAACCACTCCAAGGGAACAATTTTCACAGCTTACTTTTGTAAAGAATAAAATGTGTATAAACCCTATGGAACACTCTACCCTGTCCTGCAATGTCTCTAATAGTACAGACTGATTCAAAGTCAGTAGGTTATGGATATATATTGAACATGGTGGCTCCAAAGAACAAGCACTGGACTGCAAGCTACAAGATACAATTTTTGAAACCACAATCCACTCCATGGGAGAAAGTAAAATTTTCTGTTCCTTCAAAGATTAATCTTAGATACCCAAAACATGTTTGCTATGAGTTGGAACTTACTCAGCATCACTTAGACTGTATATAAATATGTATATATGTATGTGTCACAATTGTGTTGTTGCTGACTACCAGTGAGTCAGTTCTGAACCACAGCACCACACACACACACACACACACACACACACACACACACACACACATACACACATACACACACACACTGAAAGTCCTGGTGTGGCACTGTAAATTAATCCACTGGGCTGCAAGGTCAGTTTGAATCACAATATCAGAGGTTCAGGTTCACTAGCCTCTCCTCAAATACCTACAAAGAACCGCTATTAATCAGAACCAACTCAATGGCACTTAATAACAACAATAACAAAAGTGTGTGTGTGTATGTGTGTGTGTGCATGAAGAAATTAATACATTTTTGGATAAATTCAAAAACATTAATACACCACATCATATCAAGAAAAATTCAAATCATGAAGTTTTTGTAAATATTAAAACAACAACAGTGAAGAAACTGACAAGAAAACATGCAAAGAACATGAACACAGCAGAGAAAAGTATGTGGAACAAAGAAAATATCAGCACCACAAAATAAAGAACAAAATGAGTGCAATCAATTCATACTTATGATGAATTATACTATATTCAATTCAATGGATTAAATATACCAGTCAAAATACAAAGAGAAGCACAATGGATAACAAACCAGGATCCTTATTTATTTTCTCTATAAGAAATAAATCTTACACACAAAGACAAAAATAGATTACCAGAGCTCCTTTTCTCATGGATATAGTAGCTCAAAATAACAACTGAGAGAGAATCAAGCCTTTACATAAAGAATCAAGAATATCCCCTTTGTACACAGGGTTCATAGGGATGGCCAACTTAGACATTTGCTCCGTAAAACTGTTGTTGTTAGGTGCCATTGAGTCAGTACTGACCCATAGCGACTTTATGCACAGCAGAATGAAACACTGCCTGACCCTGGGCCAATCTCACTATTCTTGCCATGCTTGAGTCCATCTATGCTTCTATTTGGCCAATCCATCTCGTTGGGGGTCTTCCTTTTTTTCTCTGACCCTCCTTATCAAACATGATATCCTTCTCCAGCGACTGGTCTGTCCTGACAATATATCCAAAATATGAGAAACAAAGTTTGGACATCTTGGCCTCTAAGGAGCACTCTTGCTACACTTCCTCTAGAACGGATCTATTGGTTCTTTTGGCAGCCCAGGACACTTTCAATATTCTCCTCCAACACCATAACTCAAATGTGTCAATTCTTCTATAGTCTTCCTTATTCATTGCCCAGCTTTCGCATGTATATGAGGTTATTGAAAATACCATGGCTTGGGTCAGGCACACCTTAGTCCTCAGGCTGACATCTTTGCTCTTCAACACTTTAAAAAGGTCTTGTGCAGCAGATTTTCTTAATGCAATACGTCGTTTGATTTCTTGACTGCTGCTTCCATGAGTGTTGATAGTTGATCTAAGAAGAATGAAGTCCTTGACAACTTTAATCTTTTCTCCATTGATAAGAATGTTGTTAATTGGTCCAGTGGGGAGGATTTTTGTTTTCTTTACATTGAGATGTAATCCATACCAAAGGCTGTGCTCTTTGATCTTCATCAGTAAATGTTTTAAGTCCTCTTCACTTTCAGCAAACAAAGTTGTATCATCTGCATATTGCAGGTTGTTAATGAGTCTTCTTCCAATTCTGATGCCACATTTTTCTTCATAGAACCCAGATTATCAGATTATTTGCTCGGCATACAGGTTCAATAAATATGGTGAACAAATACAACCCTGTCGCACACCTTTTATTAATTTTAAACCATTCAGTGTTCTCATGTTCTGTTTGAACAACTGCCTCTTGGTTCAGGTAGAGATTCCTCATGAACACAATTAAGTGTTCTGGAATACTCATACTTCACAATGCTGTCCATAGCTCGTTGTGATCCACACAATCAAAAACCTTTGCATAATCAATAAAGCAGAGGTAAACATCTTTCTGATATTCTCTGCTTTCAGCCAAGATCCATTGGACTTCAGCAATGATATCCCTCATTCCATGGCTTTTTCTGAATCCAGCTTGAACCTCTGGAAGTTCTCTGTCAATGTATGATTGTAGCCGTTTCTGTATTACCTTTAGCAAAACTGTTTTTGCATGAGATATCAGAGATTGTCCGACGAGTTCCACATTCTGTTGGAGCACCTCTCTTTGGAATGGACACAAATATGGATCTCTTCCAATCTGTCGGCCAAATAGTTATCTTCCAAATTTCTTGGCAGGGATGAGTGAGTGCCTCTTGTGCTGCCTCACTTTCTTGAAAGATTTCAATTTCTATTCCATCAATTCCTGGTGCCTTGTTCTTTGTCAGTTCCTTCAATGCATCTTGGACTCTCTCCTTCAGTGTCATTGTCTCTTGATCATATCCTACCTCTTGAAACAGTTGAACATTAACCATTTCCTTTTGGTACAGTGGCTCTGTGTTTTCCTTTCACCTTCTCTTGATGCTTTCTGCATCATTCAATAATTTGCAGAGAATCTTTCAATAATGAAAATCTAGGCGTGGATTTTTTCTTCCATTCCCCAGCTTGAGAAATCCTGAGTGTGTTCCTCCTCATTGGTTTTCTGATTCCAGATCTTTGCACATTTTTTTGGAATATTTGGCTTTGTCTTCTTGAGCTGATCTTTGAAACTTTCTGTTCAGTTCTTGGACCTCCTCATTTCTTCCTTTTGCTTTAGCGTCTCTACACTGGAGAGCAAGTTTCAGTGTCTCTTCTGACATCATTTTGATCTTTTCCTTCTTTCTTGTCTTCTCAATGACTTTTTTGCTTTCTTCTTTTATGATGTTCTTAATGTCATGCCACAATTCTTCTGGACTTTGGTCTATAGTATTTAATGTATCAAATATGTTCTTCAGATGATCTCTAAATTCAGGTGGGATATATTCAAAGTCATATTTTGGCTCTTGTGGACTTGTTTTCATTTTCTTCAGCTTCAGTTTGCATTTGCATATGAGTAATTTATGGTCTGTTCAACAGTCTGTTTCTGGCCTTGTTTTCACTGATGATATCTAAGTTTTCCATCTTCTCTTTCCATAGATGTAGTCAATTTGATTTCTATGTATTCCACCTGGTGAAGTCCATGTGTATAGTCGTTTATTATGCTGTCTAAAGAAGCTATTTGAGATGAACAAATCATTGATTTTGCAGAATTACATCATGCATTCTCCAGCATCATTTCTATCCCCAAGGCCATATTTTCCAACTACTGATCATTCCTCTTTGCTTCCAACCTTTGCATTCCAATCACCAGTAATGATCAATACATCTTGATTGCATATTTCATCAATTTCAGATTGAAGAAATTGGTAGAAGTCTCCTTTTTCATCCTCAGCGGCTTTAGAGGTTGGTGCATAAATTTGAATAATAGTGGTATTAACTGGACTTCACTGTACATGCATGGATATTATCCTATCACAGAAAGCATTGTACCTCATGACTGATCTGGATATGTTCTTTTTGACGATGAACGTAACACTATTCCTCTTCAATTTGTCATTTCCAGTATAGTAAACCATGTGGTAGTCAGATTCAAAATGGACAATACCAGTGCATTTTAGCTCACTAATGCCTAAGATATCGATGTTTATGCGTTCCATTTCATTTTTTGGCAACTCCAATTTTCCCATATGTATGCTTTGTGTGTTCAATATTCCAATTTTCATGGATGTTTACAGCTGTTTTTCTTCATTTTGAGTTGTGCCCCATCAGCAAATTAAGGTCTTATGGGCTTTTCTCCCACGGCCTTTACTCCATTCACGTTTTCTAGGTCAACTCTACTTTGAGGAGGCAGTTCTTGCCCAGTCGCTTTTTGAGTGCCTTCCAACCTGAGGGGCTCATTTTCTGGCAGTATATCTGACAGTGTTTCTCTGCTATTCATAAGGATTTCAGTGACTAAAGATTCAGAAGTAGTTCATCACTCTTTCTTCCTAGTCTGTCTTTGTCTGGAAGTTCATCTGAAACTATCCACCATGGGTGACCCTGCTGGTTATTTAAAATACCGGTGGCATAGCTTTCAGAATCACAAAAACTCACAAGCTACCACAGTATGACAAGCTGACAGATGGGTGGTGGCCATTTGGTTTTAAGTGGAAACTGTCAGTTTAAATTTCTAGGAGATCTGTGAGCATGTGTAGTAGAACCCTCCAGGGGTGTGGGTGGGATATCCATTCATTCAGGCATCTTCTCTAGTCACCAGAATGGAGGTGTGCAGACAGTGAGAAACCAATGTCGAGGTATCAAAAATGAATATCCACACCTGTATCTCTATGGTTCTGTCAGGCATTCATGGCTGTTCTGATCCTTCCCCCACTAAGTCTCTCCCAAGATGGTGGCTCCAGGAATATCTGAGCATCTTGACTTAGAAAGCAATGGATTTCTTGATTTTGCTATAAATTCCCCTAGCTGTAAGTCTTCAAATCTTTGAAGTGGCTGGCTTACAAACATTCAAAAGGGACTTTCATCTCAGGACGTGAGGGGCACGTATAATAACCACTTTCTTCTAGTTTAGATGGGTCAGGTGAAAGGAGAGGGGATGGGATTCATTGACTTAATAGTGAGTAGTTGTGATCATACTAAATTTTGATTGTCAAGAATGTCCATGTTTGCAGATAGTACCCACTTGACCAGGCTTCAATGGTGGAATGATCAGAACTTCACTAGAAGAAGAAAGAAAAGGGAAAAAAAAAAAAAAAAAGAGTAACCCACCACAATTTGATGAACTTTACATATACTTATGGATATAGTAGCTCAAAGAAAGGAACAAATCTTTATAGCGAGGATCATTCCCACCCCCTCGGTACACAATGTTGACAGCAAATGGCAACTTAGACATTGGCTACCCAAAATTGAGGGATACAAAGGCAAGAAGTGACTAGCTTACACATTTTTAAGAGGGAGCCTAGTTCCAGATGGGGTGGGGGAAGGTAGAATCTCCATTGAATGGTTTCCAATCTATAGGAATGGGGCTAATGAAAGGAGATGGGGATAAAACTCAGTGGTACAAGAGTGAATAATTGCTATCAGGACTGACTGTGAGGGTCAGAAATGTAAAGGTAGATGTTTTGAAACAAAAGGAGGGGAGTGACTGATTTTGAAGCCCAGGAGTGGAGGTCTTTGGGACCATGATGTGAAAAAAAGTGGAGTGCAGGACCCTACCCAGAGAAGCAGTGATGCCAGAAATGGAGGCAGAGATGATGACATGGACAGATGGAGTGGCTGGGGAAACTAGACTCAAGGAGGGAGAAGGGCTGTGCGCTGATGGTCAGGGGGCAGTCCTGTTAGGTGTACCCTTTGGTTGTCTGATGATGCATAGAGGGGATTGTAATCATTGCAATGAAACAGAATACAATGGGATGAATGTAAAGCTGATGTTCTCCCATGTAAACCCACATAATGCACAATAAAAACTTAAGAAAAAAAAACCCAACACAGTAAAGATAGACATTGGGTAGCAAAAGGGGGTGGGTAGTTTGATGGGAACAGCATACACAAGCACTGAGAAGCTGTGGCCCTGTGACAAGATGGATGAAAATCCAACCCCGGTGCCCTCCTCAAGATTGCGAGCCATGGACCCTGAGGGCCAAGGAAGTGACCCCCTGAAGTCCTGGGTTCATAGGTTTTAGCAAACTCACTGGTGGGCTACCTCTGTATAATTTTCTTTGGTCTTATTGTTCATTCTATGTTTCTAACTCCAGTAATTGTAGCTTCTGAGAAAATGGTTTCTTATGTGACTCTCTTAATGTCTCCACTGTGATGGCAGTACGTAGGGTCCTGGGAACAAATCTTTTTGAGGAACAAACAATAGCCACCTGGGATGCATGTCAGAACTGCATCTTGATATTAACTTGAAGCATGAGATTTTGATGTCCATATACAACAATGGGACCAAAACCCCTCTAAAGCCGAGACAGTAAAAAGTCTCCTCAGAGGACTCAGAAAGGCCAGGAACAGGTATATTGGGAGTATGAGAAAAAGTTTTTTACTCAAAGTTTGTAAACAAAGTAGATTGGTAAATTCTGGGAGTATTTATTAGAGGACAATAGTGGCAGCCCCCTCAAACCGCCTCTGGGTATAATCAGTTTAACCCAGATGCTCTCCTTCCTCCTGGAAGTATATGAAAATGTGATGTAACATTTAGATGTAGAATCTGGAAAGAAGAAAAGGAATGTGGAAGCGAGACCTCACCTTCTTAGAAAGGTTGAGAATCGTTTCTCATCTTCCCTGGAATTGTAAGAGTAAAGAAGAAAGAATTATTAGTTGATAAATGAAGCCAGGTATCTGAGATATTGCTCGCAAACAAAAGCATGAGCTTTTGTTTGCAAAGTATACAAAGACAGCTTGACTCCCTTCAAAAACCTTACTTTATGCCTTCTATGACCTTTTAAATCTTTTTCACCTTTACCCATTAGAGATTAAGTGCTAAAAGTATGTTAAGTATCCTTGAGACAATTTTAAAATTTGTATATTTAAAAATTTGTTCCTGTGAATCATTGTATCCTGTTTTGAATGATTAATCACATTTCAGTTCTGTATCCTATCTTATCTGAATAATCACATCCTTCCTTTGTGAAAAATCCCTCCTTGAGAAAAGAAAATAAAAGACTGAGGTAGAGTGAGTGCTGCATGCAATGCAAGGCAATGCAATGCAAGGCAATGCAATGCAAGGCAATGCAATGCAATGCAATGCAAGGCAAGGCAAGGCAAGGCAATGCAATGCAATGCAAGGCAAGGCAAGGCAATGCAATGTTTGCAGAAGACTGGCCTGCCTGTCAGCTTGCATCAAATTTGTGGGCCTGTCTTCTTTGTGTCTGTTTCATCTCTCTCTTTCACCGCCAGATCTCCTTACTTCGTGAAACCCACTCTCCTGTTGAGGTGGGACCCCGGCAGTAGTTAATGTTGTATTCCAGGAACAGAGGACCCTAGGACCATCAGGAGAGAAGAGAATGAGCAGACCATGGGAGTAGAATGTGGGACCCATACAAGATAAGCAGCGCACCAGAGATGGAGGCAGAAATGATGGCATAGAAATATTGAGGACACTAGACTGATGGAAAGAGGAAGACTGTGTGTTGGAGGCAAGGAGACTGGCTTCCAGAATGTGCCGTATGGTTGCTTAAATGATTGTATTTTCCTGCCTGTTTTCTTTGATTGAAAAAAAAAAAAAAAAAGAAAAGAAAAGAAAAGAGGAGGTTCTTGGAAAAAGAAACAATCTATGGGGGGTAAGATTAAATGATTCATACACCAGAGGGTAGACACAAGTGACAAAGCAGGCAATAAACCATGGAATTGAGGTTGGCCAAGGAAAGACGGGAGTGGCAAAAGACAAATGGAGAAATACAGGGGTTAAAGTGAATAGAGGTAAATGCAGATAACTGTTGGTGAATGGAGGGGATTGCAATGTAATGAAGTCCTGGTGTGGCACTGTGGAGTAATGTATCAGACTGCAAAGTCATTTAAACTTCAAGGTCCGTAGTTCTAGATCACCAACTGCTCCTTGGAAACCTTATACAATGTTTTTGTGGGTCAGAATCAACTCGATGTCACTTAACAACAAAAAATTAAGCAAAGCATATGATTTGTTGAATGTAAAACTGATGATCTGCTCTCTAAACCTATACTTAATTCACAAAAAGAGCTAAAAAGAAAGTCATAACTTTTCCACCCAGTTAAATGCTCCCAAATATACCCAAATGAGAATGAGACATTTGTGTCTCTTTCATTTCCTTCAACTATGTGTAGGGGGAACTTGTGTATAGGAAATACCCCCATCCATCTTGAGAGAACACATATTTCTAGTCTAACTTCTGTACAATTATTCAACCCCAAATTAATATTATCTGAAAGTAAAATTTTACTGCAAATAATTTAAATACAGATGGAATAGTACATCAATCAAGAACTTGCAGAAATACAAGTCAGATTCAGAAGAGGACATGGAACTAGGAATATCATTTCTGTTAGAAGATATATCTGACTGTAAACAGAGAATACCAGAAAGAAGCTTAATTGTGCATTATTGACTATGGAAAGACTTTTTACTATGTAGTTTCTTTTTTTTTTTTTTTTTAAGTATGGATAAAATATCAAGAATGGGTATTCTAGAATATTTCATTGTTCTCATGAGAAGCTTGTTCATAGAACAAGAGGAAGTTGTTAGACAAGAAACCACCACTCATCTGTCAGTTTGTCATACTGTAGTTGCTTCTGTGTTGCTATCATTTGAAGGCTATGCCACTGATAATTTAAACACCATCAAGATCACCCATTGTGGAGAGGTTGCAGTAGATCTTCCAGATGAACACAGAACAGGTAGAATGAGAGATGGAAAACTTCTAAATATTTAGTAACTGAAAACCTTATCAATAGCCACAGAACACTGTCAGCACCAGGTTATTGAATACTGAAACATGATGAAGAGCACCAGAATATTGTTAGATATAGCGCAGGAATGAGAGCTCTTCAGGTTAGCGAGCACTCACAATGCAACTGAGAAAGAACTGCTTCCTCAAAGTACACTGGACCACAATGACTCAAATGAAGTAAAGCCTTCAGTACCTTCATTTGCAGATGGAACATAACTCAAAATTAAGACAAACAACTGTAAACATCCATTAATAGTTGGAATATGGATTTTATGGATTATGAATTTAGGACAAGTGGAATTTGTCAAAAATGAAACTGAATCCACAAACATTGCTATCCTAGGCATTGCTGTTGTTAGGTACCAACAGGTTGGTAGAGACTCATAGCAACCCTATGCACAACAGAACAAAACACTGCCTGATCCTGGGCCAGCCTCACTATTGTTGCCACACTTGAGTCCATCGATGCTGCCACTTGGCCAATCCATCTCGCCGGGAGTCTTCCTCTTTTTCTCTGACCCTCCACCTTACCAAACATAATATCCTTCTCTAGTGACTGTACTTCTTGACAATATGTACTAAGTATGAGAGATGAAGTTTGACCATCCTGGCTTCCAAGTACTCTGGCTGCACTTCCTCCAACACAGATCTGTTGGTTTTTTCGGCAGCCCATGGCACTTTCAATATTCTCCTCCAACACCGTAACTCAAATGTGTAAATTATTCTATGATTTTCCTTATTTACTGTACAGCTTTAGCATGCATATGAGGTTATTGAAATAACCATGGCTTGGGTCAGGCTCACCTTAGTCCTCAGGCTGACATCTTTGTTCTTCAACACTTTAAAAAGGTCGTGTGCAGCAGATTTTCTTAATACAATACGTCATGTAATTTCTTGACTGCTGCTTCCATGAGTGTCGATAGTTGATCTAAGAAGAATGAAGTCCTTGACAACTTCAATCTTTTCTCCATTGATAAAAATGTTGTTAATTGGTCCAGTGGGGAGGATTTTTTGTTTTCTTTACATTGAGATGTAATCCGTGCCAAAGGCTGTGCTCTTTGATCTTCATCAGTAAATGTTTTAAGTCCTCTTCACTTTTAGCAAGCAAGGTTGTATAATCTGCATACTGCAGGTTGTTAATGAGTCTTCCTCCAATCCTGATGCCACGTTTTTCTTCATAGAATCCAGCTTCCCGGATTATTTGCTCAGAATACAGGTTCAATAAGTATGGTGAAAGAATACAACCTTGTCTCACACCTTTCTTAATTTTCAACCATTCACTGTTTCCATGCCTGTTTGAACAACTATCTCTTGGTCCATGTACAGATTCCTCATGTTCCGGAATACTCATACTTCACAATGTTATTAATAGCTTGTCATGATCCACACAACTGAAAACCTTTGCATAGTCAATAAAACAGAGGTAAACATCTTCCTGATATTCTCTGCTTTCAGCCAAGATCCATCGGATTTCAGCAATGATAACCCTCATTCTACAGCCTCTTCTGAATCTGGCTTGAACCTCTGAAAATTCTCTGTCAATGTATCCTTGCATCCATTTCTGTATTACATTTAGTAAAGTTTACTCGCATGGGTTTTAAAGATATTGTCTGACGATTTCCGCATTCCATTGGGTCACATCTCTTTGGAATGGACACAAATATGGATCTCTTCCAATCAGTCAGCCAGATAGCTGTCTTCCAAATTTCTTGGCATAGATGAGTAAGTACCTCTTGTGCTGCCTCACTTTCTTGAAGGATTTTAGATTTTATTCCATCATTTACTGGTGCCTTGTTCTTTACCAATTCCTTCAATGTACTTTGGACTTCCTCCTTCAGTATCATTGATCATATGCTACCTGTTAAAAAGATTGAACATTAACCATTTTCTTTTTAAATCCTTGGCATTAGTGACTTGAAATGGATTTGTAATGGACATTTTGACTTGGATAATCACATGGTTTTCTATACCAGAAATGGCAAATTTAAGAGAAATGGTGTTGCATTGATCATCAAAAAGAACATAAGATCAGTCATGAAGTATAATGCTTTTGGGGATAGGATAATATTCATATGTCTACAAAGAAGACCAGTTAATTCCACTATATTCCAAATTATGCACCAACCACTTGAGCAAGTGATTATGAAACTGAAGAATTCTACCAACTTCATCAGTCTTAAATTGATGAAACATGCAATCAAGGTTTATTGATAATTACTAACAACTGGAAGTAAAAGGTTGGAAATAAACAGAAAGGATATATCGTTGGAAAATGTGGCCTTGGGGATAAAAATTATTCTGGAGATTGCAAGGTAGAATTTTGCAAGACAAATGCCTTCTTCATTGCAAATACCTTTTTAAAAGATAAATGATGAGTGTATTCATGGACCTAACCAGGTGTAATACACAGAAATCAAATTAACTATATCAACAGGAAGAGGTAGTGGAAAAGCTCTGTATCATCTGCCAAAAATGGTCAAGGGCTGACTGTGGAACAGACCATCCATTGTCCATATAGAAATTCAGATGGAAACTGAAGAAAATGAAAACAACTCCACTATATCCCACCTGAATTTAGAGATCATCTGCGGAACAGAATTGATGACTTAGAACCTAAAGTCCAAAGACCAGAAGAGTTGTGGAATGGCATCAAGAAATCCATACAGGAAGAAAGCAACGAGGTCATTAAGAAGACAAGAAAGAAGAAAAATGCTAAAATGGATGTCAGAAGAGATTCTGAAGCTTGCTCTCCAATGTAGAGATGCTAATGAAGGGGCGAGGTACAAGAACAGAAAATCTCAAAGGTCAGCTCAAAAAGATAAAGTCAAATGTTATAATGAAATCTGCAAAACATGGAGTTATAAAATCAAAAGGAAAGAACATGCTCAGCATTTCTCACACTGAGGGAACTAAAGAAAAATTTAAACATTGACTTGTGGTATTGAAGGATTCTAAAAGCAAAATCCTTCAATACCACAAGAGCTCTGTTAGCATAGTGGTTATCAATTGGCTTGTGAACTGCAAGGTCAGCAGTTCAAAACTACCAGCTGTTCCACAGGAGAAAGATGAGGCTTTGCGCTCCCATAAATATTTACAACCTCAGAAACCCTATAGAGGATCGCTATGAGTTGGAACCAACTCCACGGCACATCACCACCACCATAAGCAAAATACTGAATGATGCAGAAAGCATCAAAAGAAGACAGAAGGAATATACAGTCACTGTACCAAAAAAGAATAGTCAATGTTCAGTCATTTCAAGAGGCAGCATATGATCAAGAGCCAATGGTCCTGAAAGAAAAAGTCTAAGGTGTATTGCAGTCATTAGCAAAGAGCAAGGCACCAGGAATATATGGAATACAAATTGAAATCTTTCAACCACACGTGCGGCACTGGAAGCACTCGCTTATCTATGCCAAGAAATTTGGAAGACAACCTCCTAGTCAATTGACTGTAAAACTGCATTTGTGCTCATTCCAAAGAGATGTGACCCAATGTAATGTGAAAATCATTGGACAATATCATTGATACCCCATGCAAGTAAAGTTTTACTAAAGGTGAAGCAGAAATGGCTACCTATGCATTGAGAGAGAATTTCCAGAGGTGCAAGTCAGATTCAGAAGAGGATGTGGAAAAAGGGATATCATGACATCTGATGTCAGATGGCTCATGGCTGAAAGCAGATGATACCAGCAACATGGTTACCTGCTCTATTTGCTATGCAGAGTCTTTCAATTTTGTGGATCATGACAGTCTATGGAAAACATTGCGAAGAATGGTTGTTACAGAACATTTAGTTGTGCTCATGAGGGAACTGTACATAGACCAAAAGGCAATTGTTTGACCAAATCTTGGGAACATTGAATGTTTAAAAATTAAGAAAGCTGTGATCCAAGGTTATATTCTTTCACCATATTTATAAATTGTGTATGCTAAGCAAATCATCTGTGATACTGGAACATATGAAGAAAAATGCGGCATCAGAATTAGACAAAGACTCATTAACAACTTGTGATATGCAGATGATATGAACTTGATTGCTCAAAGTGAAGAGGACTTACAGTGCTTACTGATGAATATCAAAGACTACAGACTTAGGTATGGGTTCCACATCAATGTGAAGAAAAAAAAAAAATCCTCACTACTGAACCAATAAACAACCATATAAATGGAGAAAATATTTAAGTAGTCAAATACTTCATTTTGCTTGGATCAACCATCAACATTCATGGAAGCAGCAGTCAAGAAATCAAACGATGTATTGAATGGGTCAAATCTGCTGCACAAGACCTCTTTAACATATAGAAGAGCAAAGATATCATTTTGAGTACTAAAGTGTGCCGGACCCAAACCATGATATTTTCAATAACTACATATACATTTAGAATTTGGGCAGAAAATAAGGAAGACCTTAGAAGAATTGATGCATTTGTTTAATGATGTTGGAGGAGAATATTGATAGTTTTCATTGACTGCCAAAATAACACACAGATCTTTGTTAAATGAAGTGCAGACAGAGTTCTCCTTGAAAATAACATTTGTAAAGTTGGCACAGGATGGGATAGTGTTGTACATAGGGTTGTTATGAGTCGGTACCAACTCGATGGCACCAAACAACAAGTGCCATTGAGTCGATTCCAACTCATAGCCACCCTGTTTGTGGTTTCTGATGAGTAGCTGGTGAGTTTGAGACATGAAACTTGCAGTTCAAACTGATCTTGGTGCCCATTGTTTATCCTATAGTGCCATGCTAGGAATAACAAAGAGTATCTTGATAAATGGAGAAAACATTGAAGTCATCAAAGACTTCAAATTACTTGGCTCCACAATCAGCACACAAGGAAACAACAGTCAAGAAATCACATGATATGTTTCATTGTGCAAATCTGATACATAGATGTCTTTAAAGAGTTCAAGAGCAAATATATCAGTTTGAGGACTAATGTGCACATAAACCAAGCCATGGTATTTTTAATAGACTTATATGTATGTTAAAGTTTGACAATGAATAAGGAAGTCAAAAGATTAATTGATTCATTTGAATTATAGTATTGTAGAAGAGTGTGAATTTCCAGAAGAACAAACAAAGCTGTATTGAACGAAATACACCAAGAATGCTCCTAAAGAACAGATGGCAAGACTTTGTCTTTCATAGTTCAGACATGTTATCAGGAGGGACATCATACTTGGTAAAGTGGAGGATCAGATTCCCACCAAGATAAATTAACACAGTGTCAGCAACAATAGTTTCAAATGTAACAACAATTGTGAGGATGGTTCAGGTTGAAGCAATGTTTTGTTCTGTTGTGTACAGGATAGCTATGTGTAAGAAGTGACTCAATGACACAAAACAGCAACAATCACAATAAAAAAAGACAACCTGAAGCTTAATTGTCCCCACCATCTTTAGAGACTTTAGAGTCTGGCATGTCATTTAGGGTTTCTGACACACTCAGAATATGGTTAGCACACTGTGTATCTCACACAGTAATACATGGCTATGTCCTCAGAGCCCAGACTGCTTAGATCCATGTAGGCTGTGCTTGTGGATGTTTCTCTGGTCATGGTGACTCTGCCTTGGAACTTCTGTGCGTAGCTTGTTCCACCACTGCTTGGACTAATCACTCCTATCCACTCAAACCCATGACCAGGGATTTGCCTCACCCAATGCATATTGTAGTTAGTGAAGATGTAACCAGAAGCCTTGCAGTAGACCTTCACTGATATCCCAGGCTTCTTCAGTTCAGCTTCAGATTGAACCAGCTGTACCTGGGAGAGGCCACCTACTGAGAGCAGGATGGGATGGGTGAAATTCTCCTTGTGTACCCAAAATGCTTTCCCCATCCCTGATATTGGGAACCATCTTACCTGTAGCTGCTGCAAACAACAAGAGGATTCTCCAGGTCCAGTCCATAGTTAGAGAGTTGTTTTCCCAGAACTTCTGATAGAGTGTGGTTTAGTTTGGTACTCTGTGAACACATATATGTCTTTATATGACACAATAGACTTTATATTATTTACATATTCATTAGGCAGAATATTTAAGGCTTAGGTCTGTGACCCACCAGAAGAACATACTTATTTTTAAATGATTTAAAAGACAAAACAGCCATACAAGCAAGGAATGCTAAAGATGCAAATCATGGGGTTTTAGTTCTTCAAGTCCTATTTGGGAACTTGGGTCCTCTATTACATCCTTAAACTCTTGGTGTGTGGTACCCCTCACTCTAAGGAACAGTAAAGCAGAACAACCATATTTCTCTCTGTGTCATTTCTAATTCTGTCTGAAGCCAAAAATAAATAAGGGTAAGACATAAGATATAAAATTTTGTCTTTGGCTATGACACTACTGTATTTCAGTTGAGTTGTTGGATAAAAATTTTATTGTTGTTGTCATTGTAGCTGTCATCAAGTCAGTTCTGACTCACAGTGAACCTATGTGAATGAGATTAAAACCTATGTGAATGAGAACTGTTGGTTCTGTGCAACCCTCACATTCTTACGCTTGAGCCACTGTGTCAATATACCTCAGTGAGACTGAGATATAGCCTGTAAAAAATAGACATATACTTAATCATTTATTATAACCCCACATTTTATTAAAACAGATTTCATAATTATTGTGTGTGGAAATAACAGGCTCTGGAATATGGAGAAAAGCAATAAAGTCTATCAAGAATGTATTTCAAACTCACAAGTAATGAAAATACTTGATGGTATACTGGTATTCTTTATGGTTAGATGTGAAATTTCCATTTAATTTTAAGCTCCCCAGACCTTCTCATTAAACAGATGCTTTCTGCATACTTTGGGTAGTAAAATGTAGCTTTTGGACAGTCACTCCCCTTTTTGTCATCTAAAGTTGGCATGATAATGTAAACATTATTATTATGATTATAGACTTAGGTGTTCTTTTGTCTTTCATTTTTGACAGAGTACTTGTGGGAAGCACCAGTAGAACACTTTGTATCCTAAAAGTTAGTTTAAAAAAGTATGCTTCCCGCTTATCCCTAAGAGGAAACCCACTAGCCTGAAAGAAACCACGACCAAACTTCCTGCGTCTACTCCATATTTTCAGTATGTTCTTTCTGCCCCCAAAGGCCAGGAAACTATTTGCAGGTTCACTCATTGCTTGGTATCATACTGTCTTCTCTATTTTGAGCTCTCACAGTAATTTATTGATGAGTTCTCAGTTCTCATGCTGATCATTTATAAATGGAGATTGGTGTAGTTTTTTGTTGGTATTACATAGGTTGACTGTGGTGATTTTCACATGGATGGAATTGTGGACCAGCTATTCCAGGCACTTATTAAACTCCCTCTCTCTAGTACGTACTCACTGAAGACATTCAGATGTGGGTCAGCACAGTACTATCAGTAAAGTAGAGGTCGGTCACCCAGGGCTGTAATTCATGGAAAACATCTCTGGTTGGAAGAACAACCTGGACTCACCCTACTCCTGTGTCTTAATGCCTTGTGAATTTTATTTCATTCCTATGTAGTACACATAGTGAAGTCTGGTCATTGTCTTTTTTTTTAAGTCTTTATTGTGAGTTGAGTGAAAGTTTACAGGGCAGATCATCAGTTTCATATTCAACAAACTGTGCACCTTTTTTCATTACAATGATTATAAACCCCTCCATGTACCATCAGTTAACAGTATTTCTCTATTCACTTTAGCTCTTTCTTTTTTTTTTAACACTCAATCATATATAATAATTTATAACACACACAGGAAATTTCTGAAAGCTCTCAGTCCCTCTCTTTCCATGAATCTAGAGACCTTAGCTTCTCCCTCCCTCTAGGTCCCATCTCTACCTCCATCTCTGTTGTCACTGCTTCTCTGAATAAGGTCTCACACTGTGCTTGCATTCTTCTCCCTTGATGGTCCTAGAGTCCATTGTTTCTGGACTGTAAGATTAACTACTCCCCCATTTTTGTTACAAACCTTCTATCTTTACAATTGTGACAGTCACAATTAGTCATAATAACAATCACTCACTACTGAATCATAAGAATCTTATCCCTATCTCTTTTTAGAAGACCCATCTAGAAGAGATGAAATCTATTCAATGGTTTCTTCACACACACACTCTTAAACTAAACTCCCTCTTGAAATCTTGTAAGCCAGTGACTCCATGCCTTTATCATCTCCTCATTTTAGATAGCTGGTATCTAAGCTGTGCATCCCTATCTACCCTGTATACAGAGGGATAGCATTGATATTTGGTGTGAATACTCCTTCCCTCTCTGTTAGTATTTAGAGTTGCTATCTCCATGAGTATAGATTAAGTTCATTAAAGTGTAGCAATTTAACCTCATTTCCATTATCAAAAATTATTGTTGTTGTTGCTTTATCTTCCTCTAGTTGATTTCTGATTATCAAGCTATTGAGACTAGGTCAAATGGGTACTATCTGTAAGTTTGGGTGTTCTTGTGCATCTCCCCTCACTTCATATCAGCTGGATGTTTCACTCTCAGCTATAGCCCTCTGTGGCTATGTCCTTGTCCATGGACTCAGGTGTCCCCAGGTCTCACCACACTTTGGACCAAATAGCCCTTCTTCTTATCTCTCTCATCTCCAGGTCAACAGGAGTCTATGGAACATGGTTGAACTCAGCCCATTTCTTCATTGCTGCCTTTCCCTCCTTCTACTCTCCAGTAGTCATTGTCTTTTGTGGAAAAAAAAAGGGGAGGTTTCCTTTGAATAAGTCATTGATCATGCTGTTGAGTCAATTATGAATCACTGTGACTCTGGACAGGGTTTATAAGAAGTGGATTATGGATTTGAACCTCTTACTGTTATTTAGCAGTCCAGGGCTTATCCTACAGTGCCACATCTGGTGTCTCCTTTGTTTTCTATCCAGATCACTGAACGCTAAATGAGACCTCCTGAAAATCTTGGGACTGTGTTCCTCTCCCAGAAATGTAGGTATAAGAAAACTTCACAGGTCGTCATCATCACAAGAAAAGACCCATTTTTGTGTCCTCCCACTGTATTTCAAACTCTGGCTTTGGATGGAATGAGAGAAAAGTTATGTCAAGTATTACTATTGCTTGGGGTGTTAAGTTGGGGCAATGACAGTACTCAGGAAAATGTGATTTCTTATGGATATTTGTTGTGCGTTCTGGTATCATATTGGTTACAAATTGGGCTGTGAACCACAAGGTCAGCAGTTCAAAACTACCAGCTGTTCAGTGGGAGAAAGATGATGCTTTCTGCTCCTGTAAAGATTTATAGCCTCGGAAACCTTGTACAGGGTCGCTATGAGTCAGAACTGACTCCACAGCATATAACAACAACAAACTCTTACTACCCATAATCTTATTTAATCTTTAGACAAGAACAAAAATTATTGTAATCATCACTTTCATTTAACACATTTAAAACTACAGAATGGCAATGCATTTACATAAAGCTCTTCTAATTTTCTATCTGTCTGTATTTGTACCTTCTCCAAGGCTAAGACAAGATACAATTAAACAAATAAAATAATTGAGGACCAGGTCATTCCACATGACACAGAGTTTTTGCCCTGTGCATCTTTCTATCCATGTTCAGTGTCTTGTAACAGTTACTTCATGTATTTAGTTGAATCTGAGAGAGAGGAGAAGGTGTTGATATTCTTTCTTGAATGTGAACTGAACAACCAAGATTATGTTAAAGCTTTTAGCATACCTATACATTATGAATTTTATCATGCATGTTACATTTAAGAAACTTGAAAAGGAAAAACATGCTTTTTATTGTGAATTGGGGGAAACAAAATTAATGGAAGAGATGACGAGGTAAAAGAGTTGAACAAAAAAATTCAAAGCATAATTCAAGAAGGCATTGCTTACCTCAAATGGATCTTTCCTGAAAGTGAATACCAGAAACATGCTTATTTCTGCTTTATTGATTATACAAAGGCTATATGGATCATGACAAACTATGAATAACATTGCAAAGAATGAGTATATGAGAACACTTAATTGTGCTCATGAAGAACCTACACATAAACTAAGACGTAGTGTTGTTGGAACACAATAGAGAAAATTGAATGCCTTAAGCTCAGGAAAAGTATGCACTAGGGCTGTATCATTTCACCATATATATTAAATCTATATACTAATCATGTATCATGAGAAGATGGATTATATGAAGAAGAAAATGACACCTGGAATGGAGAAAACTCATGAACAAACTGTGGTATGCAGATGGCACAACATTGTCTGCAGGAACCAAAGAAGACTCAAAATGCTTACAGATGAAGGCCAAAGTCTTCAGTATAGAAAGATTAAGAATAGCACCAGAGAGATGTGGGGCTTAAAGGCAGATAGGGTAGTGATGCAATGAAGATCTCCATCACAGTATACCAAGTGAAGTGGGTTCAGGGGAGAACTCCAAAACTCTGAACCACATATGTAAGGATATTTAAAAAGTTTGAAGGCTTTTATCTAGTGGAACTTGTAGTGGAAGCATGGAATCTCAAATTTTAGAATCTGCTGAGCTCCATGGCCTGGAACCGACAACTTGAGACCAAATGACAAGACCAAGTAGGAGAACAAGCAGATCTGCCACAGACTAATGCCTGCAGGAACCTCAGAGCAAAGGTGGACAATATTCTTTGTTTTGTTTTGATTTTTTGTTTGTTTGTTTGTTTTTTTTTGGTGTCTGTTTATTGGCCTCTCACTATCTGGACACCTCCATTCTGGTATCTAGAGGGGGTGCCTAAGCAAGTGGACACTGCCTCCCCCACCACTGGAGGGTTCTTCTACCACACATGTGCACAGATTCTCTCAGCATTTAAAGGGATGTTATTGTTAAGTGCCTTGGAGTTGATTCTGATCCATAGTGACCCTGTACAGGATTTCCAAGGAGCAGCTGGTGAGCTTGAACAACCAACTTTGCAGTTCAAATGGCTTTGCAATCTGGCACATTAACATACAGTGCCACACCAGGAATCCAATTAAAGGGATAGTCAGTAGTCACTGCTTAAAACCAGCAGTGCAAAATGGCCACATCAGGACTTGAACTATTTGTTGGTTGTGTGCAGTGGAATCCGTTCCAAATCATAGTGACCCTGCATACAGTTTCTGAGGCTATAAATCTTTGAAAGAACAGAGGGCCTTGTCTTTCTCCCATGAAGTAACTAGTAGTTTCAAACTGCTGACCTTGAGGTTACCAGCATGACTTGTAACCACTAAGCTACCAGAGTGCCTTATTAATAGGGAAAAGGCCAGAACAGGGGGTGTGGAGATGGAGAGAGATTAAAAACAAAACAGGCTGAAAATTAAATCCTGAGGTACAGCATAACAACCAACAATGTCATCTTGAAATTTATCAGGCAAAAGGTTGAAAAAGGATACTAAAGTTATACTCATATTGGGCTACAGGTTTTTTTTCTTTCTTTTTTTTTTTCTCTCTCTCCTCTCCATGTTCCACTTTTATGGACCACAGTATCCAATCTGTTTTTTTGTGTGTGTGTGTTTGCTGTTGCTGTTTTGTTTTTGCCTCACCCATTTACATTTAGGGGGCTTTTTCTCTCCCTATATTACTCAAGAAGAGACAGCAATTTCAGACATATACTCAAGCTACAATAATGCCTTATAAGACCCCACAACCCAAGCAAGAACCAATACCAATTTCCATACACTAGGGAGGCAGACAACACCTGCAAAATTACTCTAAGTTAAGCAATAAGAAGAGTGCAAAGAGAAACCCACCTCCTGATCACATTTGCCTGGAGGTAATCATAAAACATAAAATCACTAAAACACACACTCAATTAAGTATTAACACCACAGCTAACAACTGAGCATGTCCAAGAAACAAAAACAGATGACCACAGAAGCACATGGCCAGAAACAAGATTAAATGCCTGAGACAAATGACCCAGAGATAGACAAGGACTTCATTCTGGAAGGAGGACAAACCTTGGAAATGCCTAAGAAGGAATTCAGAGAAGTGATTACAAAAATGTATCGAAACACTTTACAATGGAGTTGAGAAAAATTAGGAAAAAGTCAGGAAAACACTACAGGAAAAATCAAATAAGATAGATACAGCATTGGAAACAATTCAAAACCTATAGAAAGAGGTCCAAATGATTAATAAAAGATTGTCAGAAATAGACAATACATTGAAAGGGCAAAAGAATAGAATTGAAAAGATGGAAGGCAAAACTAGTGAACTGGAAGACATATCTCTCAATACTACTAAGAATAGAAGACCAAACAGAAAAAAAGGATAAAAAAAAAAATCCGAGGAAGGCCTAAGATTCATGTTGGACAACATGAAGAGGAATAACAAGAATTATCGGCATTCCAGAAAGGAAAAATCACACAAGTCCAGAGTGGAGATAGTTGAAGAGCTGCTGGAAGAAAATTTCTCTAACATCCTGAAAAGTGAAAAGATAAGCATTTAAGAAGTTCAACGAGATCCATTTGGAGAGCTGAAGGTGAAGATACAAATTGTATTTTCTCCTGATTTCCTTGCTCATCAAAAACACCAGATCAACTTATTAACCCAGAGAAAGGCAGGATACTGTGGCAGTGAGTGGTTCTGTGGTGTTCTTGGTCACACATTTATGGAGTTTCTGAAGGGCAGTGGATATTACTGCTTGGCACAGCATGACCTCTATGCTGACAAGTGAATTGTAGAAATTTATTACTACTCCACCAAGAAGCCCCATGAGAGAAGTGAAGCTGGACACCAAAGTGTTGAATTGTAATCCCTGGACCAATTTTCAAGAATTCTGACTTGAATGTGGTAAGCCTCAGTGCACTTCCTTTCTATTTCCTCAGTATTACTTTATTGAATAATTGATGCTTCTTGTTCGGAGATTCATTTCATTTTCCACTACTCTCAACACCATACAGAAAGCACTGAGAATTGCAAGTGGAGTGTTTTGAAGGAGACTTCAGTTTAGTTACATCATTTCTATATTCACTTTTTAAAATTCTTTTGTAACCCTATTAAATTTTTAAATCAAAATCAACATGGCTTGAATGAACCGTCCAGCTCCTGTGAAAGTCACATACAAGAACATGAGATTTCTTATTACACACAACCCAACCAATGTGACCTTAAAAAAATTTATAGAGAAATTTAAGAAGTAAGAGTATGTGAAGCAACTTATAACACTGCTTTTGTGGAAAAAGAAGGCATCCCTGTTCTTGATTGGCCTTTTGATGATGGTGCACCGCTATCCAACCAGATTGTTGATAACTGGTTAAGTCTTGTTAAACATTAAGTTTCGTGAAAAACCTGGTTGTTGTATTGCTGTTCATTGTGTTTCAGGACTTGGTAGACTTCAGTGCTTGTTGCCCTAGCAATAATTGAAGGTGGAATGAAATATGAAGATGCTGTACAGTTCATAAGGCAAAAGCAGTGAGGAGCTTTTAATAGCAAGCAACTTTTGTATTTGGAGGGATCATCCTAAGTTATGTTTGTGCTTCAAAGTCTCCAATGGTCATAGAAACCACTGTTGCATTCAATACAAATGGGTGCCTGATGGTATTACTTTGGAAGTGGAACTTGGAACAGGACATAGTTTTTCATGCATATTTTCCAACATGTTAGCTTGGTGAAGAAAGCTTCCATAGAAGTATTGAAAGCAGTTTTGCCAGGCTTGACAGAATTGCATTCAGACTATATGGACATTTAGCAAAGTTTTCTTACTTTTCAACATTTAAAATGTCGTTATCATTTGTACCAGTTGACCTTTTCTGAAATCATGCAGTATTCTTATAAGACTTTAAATCTATTCCCATGCCAGAATTTTATCAATATATAATAAATTTAGCATGGTTAGGTGCCAAAATACACAGCACAATACTTGCATATTTTTAGTATCATTATTGTTGTTGTCAGGTGCCATCAAATCAGAACTGACTCATAGTGACCCCATGCACAGCAGAATGAAACAAT
>NW_006408778.1:1450420-1453280 GCF_000296735.1 Chrysochloris asiatica | reverse complement strand
GCAACTTAACAGGGAGGACCTGAATAAAGAACAGGAGTGGACTATTACATTTTTTAGGAAAATGTTGCCATTGTCTTGTGCAGAACATATAGAATAGGTTCTTTAATTTAGTAAATATTTTTTAAGAGCTAGAGATGCTTTGGTATTATAGCAAAAAATTATTGTTAATCATAAATTTTTTAAATCTTTTTTTTTTCATCAATTGGAAGTTGTTTACCAACTTTGTTTGAAGTGTGATTTTTCCCCCTTTCCAATCTCTTGTTAAAAAAAAAAAAAAAGTGGGTTTCGGCAAATGAATTGAGAATACTCTAATTTTTATATGCCTTTTGAACTGTGTAACTTAATATTTGAATACTTGATAATTTGTTTTATTATGTAATTGATAAAATGGTGATTTGCATTAATGTTAGTTCAATCATATATTTATACTGTCTGGGAATGTGTGGTTATAGTTCTGTGATAGAAATAATTTGTCAGTGTTCACCAGCTTGTGAAAACCTAGTTGCAAGAGCTTAAATATCTAAATAAATGATTAAATGCATTTAAAAAAAACAAAAAAGAAGAAGAAGAAGAAGCTTCATGGACCCTAGGAAGAATGGACCCCAAAAGAAAAACACCAAGACACATAATAATCAAGCTTTCCAAAATCAAAGATAAGGAGACAATCCTGAAAGCAGCTAGGGAAAAGGGAAGCATTACATAAAAGGCAAGCAAGTCAGATTAAGCTCGGATCTCTCAGTAGAAGCCATGTAGACAAGAAGGCAATGGGGACACATATATAAAACCCTGAAAGAAAAAAAAAAAAAAAAACTGCCAACGAAGAATCATTTATCCAGCAAAGTTATCAGTCAAATACAATGGTGTAATCAAAACATTCCAAGATAAACAGTAGCTAAGGGATTTTGCCAAAGCCAAATCTGCACTACAAAACATCCTAAAGGGAATTCTGTGGACTGAGAACCAACAAGAAGAGACAACAACCAGAGTTTGACATATGTGGCCACACCTCCCAAAACTAAATTGACGGAATTAAGAGTTGAGAACGGAACAAAACTATAAGAACAAACTCAGAGAATCTGGGAGGTCAGTCTATAATCAACACAAGTACAATGTAAAAGAAGATGAATGTGTAGGAACAGAGATCCAGATGGTGAGAAGGTCAGGTAGATTGCAGGATAAAATAGACTGCACTAAATGGAGGGAAAAGTTAATGGAATATAAGGTAATCTCAAAGAAAATGAACACTTCACAACATACCAAGAAAATGAAAATCCAAAAACATGGAAACATTAAAACTATGAGGAAACTGACAAGAAAGAACACAAAAACCATGAACTCAGCACAGGAAGACACACAGAACAAAGAAAGCAACAGCACCAAAGAAAAACAAACAAACATAATGGCAGCAATTAATCAATACCTATCGATAATTACACTGAATGTATATGGATTAAATGCACCAGTTAAGAGATGGAGAGTGGCAGAATGGATAAGAAAACAAGATCCTTCAATATGCTGTCTGCAAGAGACACATCTTACAGACAGAGACAAAAACAGATTAAAAGTCAAAGGATGGAGAAAAATATAGGTTTTAATGGGGTCAGACAGAGAACAAAAAATATATTAATTCATTACATTGTTTTTAATTTGCATAGTTCTGATTTGAAATGTATGTCCCTAAAGGGAATGAGGAAATCATTGGACAATCTCTTTGATATCTCAAGCAAGTAAAGTTTTACTAAAGGTAATACAGAAACGACTACAATCATACATTGACAGAGAATTTCCAGAGGTTCAAGCTGGATTCAGAAGAGGCCGTGGAACGAGAGGTATCACTGCTGATGTCCAGTGGATCTTGGCTAAAAGCAGAGACTATCGGAAAGATGTTTACCTATGCTTTATTGACTATGCAAATGCTTTTGATTGTGTGGATCATGACAAGCTATGGACAAGATTGTGAAGTATGAGTATTCCAGAACACTTAATTGTACTTCTGAGAAATCTGTACCTGGACCAAAAAGCAGTTATTCGAAGAAAGCATGGGAACACTGAATGTTTTAAAATTGGGAAAATTGTGCAACAAGGTTGAGTTTTTTCACCATACTTATTCAACCTGTATGCTGAGCAAATAATATGAGAATTTGGGTTCTATGAAGAAAAACGTGGCATCCAGATTGGAGGAAGACTCATTAACAACCTGCAGTATGCAGATGATACAACCTTGCTTGCTGAAAGTGAAGAGGACTTGAAACATTTACTTATGAAAATCAAAGAACACAGCTTTTGGTATGGATTGCATCTCAATGAGAAGAAAACAAAATCCTCATCACTGGACCAATAAACAACATTCTTATCAACGGAGAAAAGATTGAAGTTGTCAAGGACTTCATTCTTCTCGGATCAACTATCAACATTCGCGGAAGCAGCAGTCAAGAGATCAGACGACATATTACATTAAGCAAATCTGCTGCACAGGAACTTTTTAAAGTGTTGAAGAATAAAGATGTCACTTTGAGGACTAAGGTGCATCTGACCCAAGCCATGGTATTTTCAGTAACCTCATATTGATTCAAAAGCTGGGCAATTGTCGAGGTCCTATCTCGGGGTCCAGCCTTGACAAGGAAGTGTGGGTGTTACAAAGAAGGGAGATGTGGCGGCAAAAGAGATAGAGAAAGAGAAAGACGAAATATATACAAAAAAAGACAGACAAATAGATATGATGCAAACTGGCAGATAGACAGATCTGCAAACATATTGCCTAGCATTGCACACAGAACTCACTCTACCTCAGTCTTTTATTCTCTTTTTTAGGGAGGGATTTGTTACAAAGGAAGGATGTAATTCACAAAGGGAGGATGTG
>NW_006408778.1:1429921-1450240 GCF_000296735.1 Chrysochloris asiatica | reverse complement strand
GATCTAGAGCAGTGATGTACGGTTTCTTAAGGAAACTTAACATAAATCAAGGTTCCTGAAAGGAGCCAAGCTGTCTCTGTACACTTTGCAAACTTTTGTTTGTGAGCAAGATCTCAGGCATTGGGCTTCATTTATCTATATCTAAAATGCTACATTGTTCTTAATTATCACATTCCTATATAATTTCAGGAGGAAGGAGAGCATCTAGGTTAAACTAATTATATTCAGAAGCAGTTTAATGGGGCTGCCACTATGATCCTCTAATCCAACATTCCCAGAATTTACCATTCCACTTTATTTACAAACCTTGGGTAGTTTTTCTCTAAAAACTTTTTGTCATATTCCCAATATACCTGTTCCTGGCCTTTCTAAGTTATCTGAGGAACTTTTACTGCCTCAACTCTAAAAAGGAGTTTCAAACCCATTATTGTTCATGTATATCAAACATAAATGAATAACCAAATAAGGAACAGTTCTGACACTCATCCCAGGTGGCTATTGCTTGTTCCTCAGAAAAATTTGTCTCCAGGACTCCACACACTGCCAACACAGTGGAGACATTAAAAGAGGCATTGTAAAAGAAACCATTTTCTCAGAAGCTACAATTACTGGAGTTAAAAGCATAGAATGAACAATATTAGGACCAAAGAAAATTATACAGAGGTGGTCAACCAGTGAGTTCGCAAAAACCAATGATTCCAGGACATCAGGAGGTCACTTCCTTGGCCCTCAGGGTCCATGGCTCACAGTCCTGAGGAGGGCCACGGAATTGGATTTTCGTCCATGTCACAGGGCCACTGATCAACCCAGGGTCTGTGTATGCTGACATCAGCAGACAATGAATAAGGAAGACTGTAGAAGAATTGATGCCTTTGAATTGTGGTGTTGGAGGAGAATACTAAAAATGCAATGACTGCCAAAAGAACCAATAGATCTGTTTTGGAAGAAGTACAGCCAGAGTGCTCATTGGAGGCCAGTATGGCTAAACTTCGCCTCTCATACTTTGGACATGTTGTCAGGAGGTAACAGTGGCTGGAGAAGGATGTCATGCTGGGTAAGATGGAGGGTCAGAGAAAAAGAGGATGACCCCCAACAAGATGGATCAGCCAGGTGACATCATTGATGTCGTGAAGTGTGGCAGCGGTAGTGAGGATGGCCCGGGATAAGACATTGTTTTGGTCTACTGTGTATGGGGTCACTATGAGTTGGTTCCGACTCGATGGCACCTGACAACATTAACAACAATTTGAATATATATATATATATATAAGTGCCATTGAGTTCATTGAGTTCATCTGAATCATATAGACCTTGTATAGTGTTTCTGAGGAGCAGTTGGTGGATTTGAACAACCAACCATGTAGTTAGCAGTCTAGTACCTATCCTAAGGGCCACACCATGACCCCTAATCTGAAAACAATGCAATTAAAATATAAGCACACAAAATCAAAAAAGTGAAATGATATAAACTTTCCCTAAACTCTGTAAGAATAAGACAAAACTTCTTCTATTTTTTCTACTCCTATATTTTCAGTGCAGAGTCCTGGTGTGGCACTGTAGGTTAATGCGCCAGACTACAAAGTTGTTTCAACTGTGAGGTTGTCGGTTCAAGCTCACCAGCGTCACCTGGGAAACCCTATACAGAGTTGCAAAGGGTCGGAACAGACTGGACAGCACTTAACAGCAACAACATATTGCCAGTGCAATCAGGAAAGCAAAGATAATAAAACAAATAAACAAGGGTTCTAAATAAAAACAAAAGGAGTAATTATCAAATTGGATGAGCTTGATGACACAAAACTATGCTAGGAAAATATGAAAATATTAAAGAGTTCATTAAGTGGGATCTTTTGAGAAAACGCCTATGAACAAACACATCTGTGTCTCAACCTTAAACAAAAGTGAAATTAAAGCACTTTTTTAGAACATGTTGGGTGATGAAGGGTAACTAAAGAACATCTCAACTTCTTCAATTCTATAAACATACAATAAGAAGCTCTGGTAGTGTGGTGGTTACAAATCGGGCTGCTAACTTCAAGGTCAGTAGTTCGAAACTACCAGATGTTCTGCAGGAGATAGATGAGGCTCTCTGCTCCCGTAAAGATTTTGTAGCCTCAGAAACACTGTGCAAGGTCACTATGAGTCAACTCCAAGGTACTTAACAACAACAGCATAAGCATACAATACCTAAAGCTTCTAATTATGTCCTCTTCCAGACCCGAACCAGGAGATGTAAGTTATACAGCTTCAAAGGGTTTTTCAGCAGTAGGAGGAAGCAGTAATCAGTGAGACAGGATACCTTTGTCCTCCCTTTCCTTATATATTGCTCTACCCAACACCTGAGCAATGATATGACTATCCCTTACCCTGTGATCTACCATGCCCTACCTTCCCCCTCCTGGAAACCATCACAAAATTTTTTTCTTCTTCTTCTTTTAGTATGGGTATCTTTTCTTAAGCTTTTACAATAATGGTCTTATGCATTATTTTCCTTTTCTGACTGACTAATTTCACTCAGCATAATATCCTCAAGATTCATCAATGTTATGCTGTAGTTTGCATCTTCACTGTTGTCCTTCAAGATAGCAGTTATTCCAATTTGTGTATTACCAAAGTTTGTTTATCCATTCTTCCATCAATGGTCACTTATGTTGTCTCCATCTTTTTGCTATTGCAAATAGTGCTGAGATAAACAATGGTGTGCATATTACTACTCGTGTCCTGTCTTGTATTTCTTGTGGATATATACCAAGTAGAAGAATTTCTGGATCATATGGTATTTCTATTTCCAACATTTTGAGTAAGCAAAATACCATTTTCCAGAGAGGCTGAACCATTTTACATACCCACCAGCAATGTAGGAATATCCGTGTTTCTCCACATCCTTGCCAGCATTTATTGTTCTCTGCTTTTTTGAACTTTGCTGTTATTGCTGATGTGAGATGATATCTTATTGTTGTTTTGTTTGCATCTTTCTGATGGCTCATGATCATGAATATTTCTTCATATGTTTGTTGGCTGCCCAAATCTCTTCATTGGTAAAGTATCTGTTCATGTACTGTGCACATTTTTAAAATTGGATTATTAGTCTTCTTCTTGTAGAGGTGTTGTATTTTCCTATAGATCTGAGAGGTTACTCCCTTATGTGCTATGTTGTTGCAAAAGGTTTTTCCCTTTCTGTGGGCTCCCTTTTACTCTTTTGGGGAAATCGTTTGATGCACATAGGTTTCTAATTTTTAGGATGCCCCCAATCATCTATTTTGTCTTCTTTACTTAGTGCAATTCTATCAATGTTTAGTAGTCTATGTGTGCCCTATATTAGAGCCCTTAAATTTGTCCCTATTTTTTGATTGATGACCTTCATAATTCTGGGATTTACATTTAGGTCTTTAATCCAAGTTGAGTGGGTTATTGTGTATGGTATGATACAAAGATCTTGTTTCAATAATTTACATACTGGTGACCAGTTTTGACATTTTCTTGGTAAAAGAAATAATCTATGATGGTTATGTGGGGAACAGGAAATGATTGATGCACTAGAAGATAGACATGGATTGACATGGATGACAGGGAAGGCAATAAAAAGCAAACAGGAGTGGCATTACTAATCTCTGATAAAATAGACTTTAAGGCAAAAAACAGCATAATAGATAAAGATGGACATTATCTCATGATTAAAGGGACAAATGAACAAGATGAAATAACCATAATAAATATCTATGCTCCCAATGAAAGAGCTCCAAAATATATAAAGGAAACTCAAATAGATTTGAAGAAAGAAATAGATGAATCTACAATAATAGTGGGTGATTTTAATACACCACTTTCAAAAATGGATAGAACAACCAGAAAGAATTTGACAAAGACACAGAAGAAATAAACAACACAATCAGTCAACTGGACCTCATAGATGTGTACAAAACATTCAACCCAACAACTGCACAATACACATTCTTTTCCAGGGCACATGGAACATTCTCCAGAATAGATCCTGTTTTAGGCCATAAAACAAATACCCATAAATTTACAAATAACAAAATACTACAAAGCATCTTCTCAGACCATAATGCTATCAAATTAGAAATCAACAATATGAAGACCAATGAACCCAATTCAAATACATGGAAACTGAATAACACTCTGCTGAAAAGTGACTGAGTAGCAGAAGAAATGAAATGTGAATTCACAAAGTTCCTAGAAATAAATGAGAACGGAAACACAACACACCAAAATCTTTGGGACACAGCAAAAGTGGTGCTGAGAGGACAATTTATTGCAATAAATGCACACATCCAAAAAGAAGAAAGAACCAAAATTAACACATTAACACAGCATCTACAACAATTAGAAACAGACCAAAAGAAGAAACCCACAGCCACCAAAAAAAAAAAAAGAAGAAGAAGAAGAAGAAAGAAAAGAAATAATTATGATTAGAGCAGAAATCAATGAGATAGAAAACAGAAAAACTATAGAAACAATCAACAGGACAAGAAGCTGGTTCTTTGACAAAATTAACAAAATCGACAGATCATTGGCAAACCTAACAATAGAAAAGAAGGTGAAGACACAAATAACACACATTAGAAATCACATGGATGATGTCACAATGGAACCAAGGAAATCAAAAGATAATAACAGAATACTATGAAGGGTTGTACTCCAGAAAATTTGAAAACTTAGAAGAGATGGATACATTCTTAGATAAACATGACTTACCTAAACTTACACACAGTGAAGTAGAAATCTGAACAAACCCATACCAAAAGAAGAAATTGATCAGGTCATCAAAAAACTCCCAACCAAAAAAAGTCCAGGCCCAGATGGCTTCACTGGTGAATTCTACCAAACATTCAGTGAAGAGCTGTCATCAATTCTACTCAAATTATTTCAGAAGATAGAGGAGGATGGAAATCTTCCTAATACTTTTTATGAAGCAAGCATAACCCTCATACCAAAACCAGAGAAGGATATCACTAAGAAAGAAAATTATAGACAAATATCCCTCATGAACATAAAGGCAAAAATTCTCAACAAAATCCTAGCCAACAGAATTCAGCAACACATCAAAAAGATAATATATCATGATCAAGTGGGAATCATTTCAGGGATGCAAGGATGGTTCAACATTAGAAAAACGATTAACGTTATCCACCATATAAATAAGAAAAAAGAAAAGAACCACACGATCATATCGATTGATGAAGAAAAGGCATTTGACAAAATCCAACATTCATTCCTGATAAAAACACTCAACAAAATAGGAATTGAAGGGAAAATCTCAACATAATAAACAGCATATATATAAAACCAACAACCTCCATTACTCTCAATGGAGAGAAACTGAAAGCCTTCCCTCTGCGAACAGGAACCAGACAAGGATGCCCTTTGTCTCCACTCCTATTCAATATTGCACTGGAAGTCTTAGCAAGAGCTATATGGCAAGACACGGAAATTAAAGGCATCCAAATTGGCAAAGAGGAAGTAAAACTCTCCCTATATGCAGATGATATGATCCTATATGTAGAAAACCACAAAGACTCAGAAAAAAAGCTACCAGACCTCATTGGAAGATTCAGCAAAGTGACAGGATATAAGATCAACATACAAAAATCAGTTGAATTCCTATATACTAAAAATGGTAGTGTTGAAAAGGACATTAGGAAAGAAATACCATTTACAATAGCAACCCAAAAGATGAAATATCTTGGAATGAATGTAACCAGAGAAACAAAGGACTTATACAAAGAAAAGTACAAAACACTACAAGAAACCAAAAGAGACTTACAAAAATGGAAGAATTTACCATGCTCCTGGTTAGGAAGACTTAACATTGTGAAAATGTCAATATTGCCCAAAGCAATTTATAAGTATAATGCAATCCCAATCCAGATTCCAAGGACATTCTTCAAAGAGAAAGAAAAAACAATTACAAATTTTATATGGAAAGGAAAGAGACCCAGGATAAGCAAAGCACTGCTTAAGAATAAGAAGAATAAGGTTGGAGGCCTGTCACTTCCGGACTTCAAAATTAACTACACGGATAAAGTGGTCAAAACAACTTGGTACTGGTACAATGAAAGGTACATAGATCAATGGAACAGAATCAAGAATCCAGAAATTAACACATCTACATACAGCCAACTGATTTTTGACGAAACACCTAAATATTATTGCATGGGGACGTAATAGTCTCTTCAACAGATGGTGCTGGAAGAACTGGAAAACTACATGCAAAAGACTAAAACAAGACCTGCACCTCACACCTTATACAAAAACCAACTCAACGTGGATTAGGACCTAACTGTGAATTTCAGAATTATGAAGGCCATCAATGAAAAACTCGGGACAATGTGAGGACATTAATCCTGGGAATACACGTTCTACAAAACATTTTGAAAATCACACAAACAAAAGTAGATAAAAATAGATGAGTGGGACATACTAAAAACTAAGAACTTATGTGCATCAAAAGACTGCACCAGAAGAGTAAAAAAGGGAACCCACACAATGGGAAAAAATCTTTTGCAATGACGTATCAGACAAAGGACTCATTTCTGAAATATACAGGAAACTACAACACCTCTACAAGAAAACGACAAATAACTCAATTAAAAAGTGGGCACAGGACATGAACAGACACTTCACTAAGGAAGAGATCTGGGCAGCCAACAAACATATGAATAAATGTTTGCGATCACAAAGCATTAGAGAGATGCAAATCAAAACAACAATGAGATATCATCTCACAATAATAACAGCAAAGATAAAAAATGTAGAGGACAATAAATGCTGGTGGGATGTGGAGAGACTGGGACACTCCTGCATTGCTGGTGGGACTGCAAAATGATCCAACCTCTCTGGAAAGCAATATAACGTTTCCTCAGAAGGTTGAAAATAAAATTACGTTATGATCCAGCAATTCCTCTACTTGATATTTACCCACAAGAAATACAAGCCACAACATGAGTAGATATATGCACACCAATGTTCATAGCAGCACTGTTTACAATAGCAAAAAGATGGAGACAGCGAAGTGCCCATCAACTGAAGAATGGATAAACAAAATGTGGTACATACACAAAATGGAATATTATGCTACCTTGAAGAATAACAAGGAAGCGGCAAGCCACCGCATAACATGAATGAACCTTGAGGACATTATGTTCGGTGAAATTAGTCAGTCACAAAAAGAGAAATACTGCATAAGACCGTTACTGTAAAAGACTAAGAAAAGGAAAACATATTAAAGGGGGGCGGAATTTCTTTGTTGATCGCTGGTAAGTTGGGAGTGGGTGAGGAGAGGGAAGGGAAGGTGGAGCACAGGGCAGGGATTAGTGTGGGTACTGGGGAGGTGGCAATATATAAGAAGGGAGAGGGGAATAGAAGAACAATTGGGCATGTTTGAACGGGCTAAGTGGGACAGAGGTAAAGAATGATGTATACACAAACTTGGAACTGCAGGGCTCTGGGATACAGAGATTGAGACATGGTTGGAATGGGGGAAAAGGGGGAAAAATGTTAAGATGATTGGCTGTCTTTTGAATCTTGGTATTCCTTGCATTATAATATAAAATAGACACTGGAGGGGGAGAGAAAGGAATAGTCAGAAACAACACCATAGAAAGCTTGTAAGTCTGTCTTCTGCCTAAAACTGATTGGAATAACTAAAAGTGCCCAGTGAAGGAGGCTTCCTGCGGAACCTCTGCAATACATAAGACTATAGGTAGAAGCCTGAACTACCTCCAGATCTACAGAGATGGAAATTTTCCATGTGAAAGGATGAGCAGACCAGCCTGGCACGGCTAGAAGAATAGAAGATACTTTTTGAAAGAAAGACCTAAAGGAAAAATACAAAACAATAGAGGCAGACGGACTGTTACTACAAAAAGGAACAAGTTTCTTGCACAGGAAATATCAAGGTAAGTGGTCTTGTCCCCTCAGTGCAAACCCTCTTCCAAGACTAAGACTCAATGGGAATACATGCTCTGATTGGTGACCACGCTCAGCACCAATAAGGGGAAGTGAGGGAAAAACAACAATGAAGTAGTGAGCTAAGCCTTACAATGTGGTAAGTGAAGTGTTCAGCTGATAAGAAGAGAGGGCATATGCACAAGAACACCCACACTTGCAGATAATACCCACTTGACCTGGCTTCAATGACTGCATGATCAGAGCTCAACCAGAAAAAGAAAGAGCAGGAAAAAAAAAAAAAACTAGTAATCTGATGCAATTTGATGAACTTGACCTACACCTATGGAAGCAGTAGCTCAAAAGAGGGAACAAATTCTTACAACAAGAATCATTCCCACCCCTCCACACACAGAGTAGACAGGGATGGTCAACTTGGACATTGGCTACCCAAAATGGGATGGGGATCTACAAAGGCAAGAAGTAACTGGCTTACAAGCTTTCAAGAGAGAACCTAGAGCCGGGGGCCTGGAAGAAGGCAGAATCTCCAATGAGTGGTATCCAATCTGCCTAGGCAGAACTGATGAAATGAAATGCAGATGGGTCTCTTGTGATACCATAGTGAATAATTGTTATCAGGACTGATTTTGAGGGTTGGAAATGTAAAGGTAGACATTTTATAGCAAGGAAGGGAGGGAATAACTTTTCAGTCTAGGAGCGGAGGTCCCTAGGACCATCAATGGAGAAAAGCCGGGAGCAGGACCCTACCAGAGAAGAAGTGATGCCCAAGATGGAGGCAGAGACAATGACATGGAACGATGGAGCAGCTGGGAACTTTAGTTCCAGAGGTGGAGAGCAACTGTATGCTGAAGACTGGGGACGGGGAGGGTGGCGGTAGTGTAAGGGGCAGGCTTGCAGTGTATACCCTTTGGTCATTTGATGATTCATACAGGGGATTGTAACCATGGCAATGATACGATGTACGATAAAATGAATGTAAAACTAATGTTCTCTCATATAAACTATCATATAATTCACTTAAAAAAAAAAAAAAAAAAAACCATGAAGAAGATATGAAAGAAGGAAGAGGTCAAAATGGATGTTAGAAGTCATTGAAACTTGCTCTCCAGCATAGAGATGCTAAAGCAAATGGAAGAAATGAGCAAGTATAAGAGCTGAACAGAAAATTTCAAAGATCAGCTTGAGAAAATAAAGCCAAATATTACAATAAAAGGTGCAAATATCTAGAATCAGAGAACCAAAAAGGAAAAATATACTCAGTATTTCTCCAGCTGGAATAACTGAAGAAAAAAATTAAAGCACCGACATTCTTTACTGAAAGATTATCTGGGCAAATTATTGAATGATGCAGAATGCATCAAAAGAAGATGGAAGGAATACAGAGAGTAACTGTACCAAAAGGAAATGGTTAATGCTCAACCATTTCAAGAGTTAGCTTATGATCAAGAGCCAATGATACTGAAGGAGGAATTCCAAGGTGCATTGAAGGAACTGGCAAATAATTGATGCTTTTGAGTTATGTTGTTGGAAGAGAATTTTGGAAGTGCCATGAGCTGCCAAGAAAACCAACAGATCTGTATTGGAAGAAGTGCAGCCAGAGTGCTCCTTGGATGCCAGGAGGGCCAAATTTTGTCTCTCATACTTCTGACATATTGTTCGGAGAAACCCGTCATTGGAGAAAGATGTAATGTTTGGTAAGGTAAACGATCAGTGAAAAAGAGGAAGTTCCCTCAGTGAGATGGATTGGCACGTAACCACAACAACAACATCTTGAATGAAAAAGTTTATATTCTAATTTCTGCACAACTAATAAACCACACATGAATATCATTATCATATAAAAGTAAAATTCTGCTTCAGATAATTCAAATACAGATATAATAGTACGTCAAAAAAGAACTTTCACAATAACAACTCACATTAAAAAGAGGACAAGGAACTAGGGATATCATTTCTGGTATTAGATGGATCTTGACTATAAACAGAAAATACCCGAAAGAAATTTACTTGTACTATACTCATTATGCAAAGACATTTTACTGTATAGATTTTAAAAAACAAAAACTATGGGTAACATAGCAAGGATGAATATTCCAGACACTTAATTGTACTCATTAAGAACCTGTACATAGAGCAAGAGGGAGTTGACAATAAAAAGGGGCTACTGAATGGTTTAAAATCAAGAAAGTTGTGTGGCAAAGTCTTATCCTTTCACCCTACTTTTAATCAGCTGTTAAATTATAAAAGAAGTTGGATTTTATGAAGTAACACACATCAAGATTAGGAGAAAACCCAGAATAAGCAAAGCACTGCTTAAGATGAAGAAAAAAAGTTGGAAGTCTCTCACTGCCTGTTTTCCCATTTATTATATGGTTATAGTGGTCAAAATAGCTTGGTACTGGCACAACAAAAGATACATAGATTAATGGAACAGAATAGAAAATCCAGAAGTTAACCCATCCACATACAACCAGCTAATCATTGACAAAGAGCCAAAGTACATTGAGTGGGAATACATAGTCTCTTCAACAGACAATGCTGGCAGAACTGGAAATTGAAATGCAAAACATTGAAACAAAACCTTCATTTTATGCCTTATACAAAAACCACCTTACCATGTAGTAAAGACCTAAATATGAAACCCAGAATAATAAAGGTCATCAAAGACAAAATAGGGACACATTTAAGGTTTCTAATACAGGGCACACACAGACCACCAAACATTGTGAAAATTACACAAACAAAAGAAGACAAAATAGATGATTGGAACATACTGAAAATTAGAAACTTATGTGCATCAAAAGATTTCACCAAAAGAGTGAAAAATGAGTCCACAGAATGTGAAAATATCTTAACAATGACATATCAGACAAAGGATTGATTTCTAAATTCTATAGAAAAATTACAGCATCTCTACAAGAAAGAGAGAGAGGAAAAAAATAATTACAAAATGGGGACAGGACATATGGATAGACACTTCAGTAAAGAAGACATTTGGGCAGCCAACAAACATATGAAGAAATGTTTGCAAACATTAGCCATTGGAGAGATGCAAATTAAAACAACAATGAGATATCATCTCACATCATCAATAACAGCAAAGTTAAAAAAATCAGAAGATGATAAACGTTGGTGAAGATGTTGAGAGATTGAGGGAATGAAAAATGGTGCCATCACTCAGGAAAACAGTATGGAACTTCCTCATAAAGTTGGAAATATAAATACCTTATGATTCAACAATTCCACTAGTTGGTATATATTGACAAGAAATATGAACCAGAAGATACATGCACATCAATATTCATAATCACACTATTCACAATAACAAAAAGATGGAGATAACCCAAGTGTCCATCAATGGATAAACAAACTTTGGTATATACACACAATGGAATATTATGCTATCTTGAAGCTGCAAGCCATCAAATAACATGGATAAACCTTGAGGACATTATGATAAGTTAAATTAGTCAGTCACAAAAGGACAAATATTGCATAAGCTCACTATTGTAAAAACTTAAGAAAAGATGCTCATACTAAAAGGGGAAGGAAAAAATGATTAGAGGAAGACACATTAACAACCTTCAATATGCAGATGATATAACCCTGTTTGTACATAGATAATATGAAATATTTGCTGATAAAGATCATAGACTATAGCCTTCTGTATGGGCAACATCTCAATGTAAAGAAAATAAAAGGCATCAAACTGGACTAATACATTGTTTAGTTTCATCTCCATCACTCATTTTTCAGTGTGTCTTATTATGGTAGCTTGTGTGTTGCTATGATTTGGGAAGCAATTCCATGGTTACTTTTAATACCAGCAGGGAAATCTAGGGTGGACTGGTTTCATTTCCGCTTCCAGATGAACACAGAATAGATAGAAGGAGAGATAGCCTACTTCCAAACATTTAGTCACCGAAGACCTTATGAATAGCAGTGAAACACTGTGAGCACCAGATTATTGAATATTGAAACATGATAAAGAGTATCAGAATATTGTAGGATATAGTGCAGGATTGAAGCTCTTCAGGATGGAAGTCATTCTAATTGCGACTGTTATTGTTGTCATGAAGTGTCATAGAGTTTGTTCCGACCCATAGTGACCCTGTATTGGGTTTCCAAGGAGCAGCTGGTGAGCTTGAACTACTGACCTTGTAGTTCAAACTACTTTGCAGTCTAATGCATTACCCCACAGCACCACACGAGGACTGCAAAATGTGACTGGGAAAGACCTTTTTCTTCAATGTAGAGTTGACCTTGATGATGCAAATGAAATAAAGCCCTTGGTACCTTCATTTGTAGATGACACACAACTCAAATGAAGACCAACAGCTGTAAATAGCCATTACTAATCAGAATATGGAAAGTACAAAGCATGAATCAAAGAAAAGTGGAAATTGAAAAAAGTGAAATAGAACACATAATTTCTAGGCCTTAATGAGCTGAAATGGACTGGCCATTTTGAATCTGACAGTCACATGGATTATGATATCGATAATGACAAATTGAAGTTGAATGGCATAACATTCATCATTGAAAAGAATATACCAAGATCAGTCATGAAGTAAAACACTCTCTGTGATAGGAAAATATCCATTAATATCCTACAATGAAGATCAGTTAATATCACTATTATTGAACAACCAATAAAGCTAGTGAGGATGAAATTGAAGAATTCTACCAACTTCTTCAGTCTGAAATTGAAGAAAGATGCACTCAAGATGTATTGATAATTACTGATGATTGGAATGCAAAGGTACAAAACCTAAAGAAAGGATCAATAGTTGGGAAATATGGCCTTGAGGGATAAATGATCCTGGAGATTGCATGATAGACTTTTTCAAGACCAATGACTACTTTATTGAAAGTAATTTTTTTTTAATATACAGTATGAAAGACGACTATGCACATGAACCTAACCAGCTGGAATAAACAGAAATCAAAATGACTGCATCTTTGGAAAGAGATGGTGGTAAAGTGCCATATCATCAGTCAAAACAAGGCCAGGAGTAGATTGTGGAACAGACCTTATGCAAATTGATGCTGAAACTCAAGAAAATTAATATAAGTCCATGAGAGCCAAAATATGACCTTGAGTATATCCCGCCTGAATTTAGAGATCATCTGAAGAACAAATTTGATGCATTAGACACTAAAGAAAGAGGACCAGAAAACTGTTGAATGATATTTGGAACTTCATGCAGGAAGAAAGTAAAAGGTCATTAAGAACACAAGAAAGACAAAAAAGAACAAAATGCATATCAGAAGAGCGTCTGAAACGTGATCTTCATCATGGAGGTGTAATAGTATCTAGAAGACGCAAAGAGGTACAAGAATGGAAAGAAAATTTAAAAAGTTAATTTGAGAAGACACAGTCAAATATTATAATGAAATGTGCATAGAAATGTAGTTAGAAAACCAAAGGGAATAATTATTATCAGTTGTGGGAACTGACCAAAAAAATTAAACTACAACTTATGACATTGAAGGATTCCATATTTTTTTCAATAACTTCATATGCATTAGAAAGTTGGACAGTGAATAAGGAAGACTGTAAAATAATTGGTGCATTTGAGGTATGGAGCTGGAGGAGAATATTGAAAGTACCATGGACTGCCAAATAACAAACAGATCTGTGTTGGAAGTACAGCCAGAGTTCTCCTTGGAATCCAGGAGAGCCAGCCTTCATATCTCATACTTCATAATATCAGGAAGGACCAGTCACTGGAGGAGGATATCATGTTTGGCTAAAAAAGGAAGGTCAGAGAAAATGAGGAAGAACCTCAATGAAATGGATTGGTACAGTGGTTGAAGTGATGGGCTCAGGTACAGCAACGATTGTGAGGTTTGTACAGCACCAGGCAGTGTTTTATTCTGTTCTACATGGATCACTATGAGTCAGTGCCAACTGGAAGGCACCTAACAATGACAAATACTATTGAATTAGTTCCAACACATAGCTACTCTGTATTGGGTTTCTGATGAGCAGCTGCTGAATTAGAATCACCAACTTTGTGGTTCAAACAGACCTTGCAGTCCAGTGTTTATCCTATAGTGTCACACTAGTAGTAACAAACAGGATCATGATAAATGGAGAAAATATTGAAGTCTTTAAAAACACCACATTGTTTGGATCCCACAATCAGCACTCATGGAAACAACAGTCAAGAAATCAAAGGACATATTTCATTGGACATGTCTGATACACTGAAGTCTTTAAAGTGTTCAAGAGCAGATATATCAATTTGATGACTAATGTGCTCCTGAAACAAGTCATGGTGTTTTTAGTAGTCTCATATGTATGTGAAAGTTGGACAATGAGTGAGGAAAACCATTAATTGATTCATTTGCATTAGAGTGTTTTAGGGGCCTGTGGACTTCCAGAAGAACAAACAAATCTGTATTGACAGAAACACATCTAGAATGCTCCTGAGAATCAGATGTCAAGATTTTATCTTTCATACTTGACATACTATTAGGAGGGACAAGTCCCTGGAGAAATACATCATGCTTGGTAAAGTGGAAAGTCAGTCTCCCACCAAAATGGATTAAAATAGTGGCAGTAACAATAGTTTCACATATAAAAACAATTGTGAGGATGGTTCAGGCCCAGACAATGTTTTGTTCAGTTGTGTATAGGGTTATTATGAGTTAGAAATTATTCCATGGAACCTAACAACAACAACAATCATAAAGTGCTACAGCCTGCAGTCTAATTTTCTTTTTCATCTCTAAATTCAATACAGCTGTCTTCTCTCACTCAGGGTTTCTGACACACTCAGGATGTGGTTATCACACTGTGTATCTTGCACAGTAATACATGGCCGTGTCCTCGGAGTTCAGACTGCTTAGATCCATGTAGGCTGTGCTTGCGGATGTTTCCATGGTAATGGTGACTCTGCCCTGGAACTTCTTTGCATAGCCTGTTGCACCATTGTTTGTACTAATCCATCCTATATGCTCAAACCCATGTCCAGAGATCTGCCGCACCCAATGCATGCCATAGCTAGTGAAGGTGTATCCAGAAGCTTTGCAGGAGATCTTCACTGATGACCCAGGCTTCTTCAGTTCAGCTCCAGATTGTACTAGCTGGATCTGGGAGTGACTGCCTGTTGAGAGCAGATTGGGATGGCTGAAATTTGCCTTGACTACCCAAAATGCCTTCCCCATCCCTGGGATTGAGAAACATTTTACCTGTAGCTGCTGCAACCAACAAGAGTGTTCTGCAGATCCAGTCCATGTTTAGAGAGCTGTTTTCTCAGAACTTCCACAAAGGAGTGTTGTTGTTCTTGGTTGGTGTTCTGGAACAGAGTTATATAGTTATTTGACATAGTAGATACCTGAGAATTTACATTTTCATGATGCTGTGAACTTCATGTATTTGCATATTCATGAGGCAGATTATTTAAGACTTAGCTATGGGACCCACCTGAGGAACATGTTTATTTTTAAATTATTTAAAAGACACAACAGTCTAACAAGCAAGAAATGCTAAAGATGCTAACATGGATTTTGATTTTTCAAGTACTACTTGGGGACTTGGAATTTCTACTATATCCCTAAACTTTGAGTGTGTGGAGCCCCTCCAACTGAAGAACTCTGTGAAGGAGACAACCTTGTTTCATGTGTCATTACAATTTCTTAATGGAAGATTGGAATAAATAAGTGTAAGAGGTATGAAATTAAGGTTTTTCTTTGGATATGACAATGAGTAGACACTACTTGATCTTGGTTGAGTTGTTAGAGTGAAATGTGTTGTTCTGAGCTATCATCAAGTCAGTTCCAACTCATATTGATCCTATGTACAAGAGATGAAAACATTATTGGGTCTTGCAACCCTCACATTCCTAAGCTTTAGCCACTGTGTCAACTCATTTTAATGAGATTGAATTATGACCTGAAAAAAATAGATATACACTAAGTTATTTATTTTAATCCAATATTTTTTCCTAGTGAATTCTATCACACATTCAATGAAAAATAATGGCAATTCTATACAAACTATTCTAAAATAGACAACTTGTTTCATGAGTCCAGCAAAATCTTGTTATCAAAACTTTGAAATAAAAGTTGTTGTTGTTGTTGTTAAGTGTCCTCGAGTTGGTTCTGACCCATAGCGACCCTGAACAGAGTTTCCAAGGCTGTAAATCTTTACAGGAGCAGAAGACTAATCTTTCTCCCGTGGAGCAGCTGATAGTTTCGAACTGCTGACCTTGCGGTTTGCAGCCTGATTTGTAACCACTATGTTACCAGAGCTGAAATAAAAGTACACACTAATAATTCTTGTGAACATAGACACAATGTTTTAAACAAAATATTAGTAAATTAAATCCACCAATATATATATAAAGAGAATAATAAATCACAACCAACTGGGTTTAATCCATAAATATGAGGTTGGTTTAATATTCAAACATCAATCAATTTTAATTGTCACATTAATGGAATAAAGGGAAAATCTGTGACCTTTTCAATAAACACAAAAAATGTGTGGTAAAATTAATTGTTTATTCACAATATAAACTCTCACAAGCTAGAAATAAAAGAGATACATACTTCTGCAAAAAACATTTCCAATTTCCTATTTCTTACTCAATAATTTGTTCAAAACATTCAAGTTCTGGGTCTGGACAGCTCTGGAGAGCCAAAGAAAGGTGATGCCAATCTCCAGACATCTGGGTTATGTACACTTTTCCTTGACATACTTTTCCTTCCTAATTCCATGGTCTACCTCAGTGTTAAGGAAATGATTTAGTTTTCTGACCTACAATACAATATTCGTTGAGAAATTCTATTATAAATTGAACAATCACCAATAATAACAAGACCTACACAAAAATCCCATATTTTATTAAAACAGATTTCAGAATTGTTGTGTGGGGAAATAGCAGACTCTTGAATATGGAGAAATAAAATACGTTCTCTCAACAACATATTTTAAACTCACCGATGAAGAAATACTTGATGATACATACACTGGTATTCTTTGTGGATGACTGAGAAATTTTTATCTAAAGATAAGTTCCCCAGACCTTCTCATTACAATAAATGCTTTTCATAAACTTTTAATTATAGATTGTAGCTTTTGAACAATCTCTTCTCTTTTTGTCATCTAATGTTGGCATGAAAATCTAAACCTTAACATTATTATTTTAGGTTTACTCAAAAGATGGGGAGTGAAGCATTTGTGGGAAGCACCAGAACAAATCTTGTCATAAAAATTATTACAGAAAAGAGAGTTCCCTCCTGCTTATCCCTAAGAAGAAACTCCTTAGCCTGCAGGAAAGCATGACCAAATGCCCTGCATCTGCTCCATATTTTCAGTGGGTTCTGTGTGCCCCCTGCAGGCAGTCGCCTCTCTGCAGGGTTATTCATTGCCTGGGTTCATACTGTCTTCCCTGTCTTGATCTCTCACAATAATTTATTGCAGCATTCTCAGCTCACATACTTGTCATTTCTAAGTGGAGATTATCCTCTTTTTTGGTGGTTCTTCATAGGTCAAAGGTGAAAATTGAATAAGGGCCACAGTCTCAGGGTTCCCACCAGTCTCTATTTGACTAGTAAGCAAGGTATTTTTTATGATTTAGAATTTTATCTAGAGAGTAATCTTCTCTTACTATATTGTGGACCTTTTTATGCAGGTCATTCTGAGCAGTCAGTGGTAGCTGGGCAACATTTAATACTTCTGATCTCTATGACTATTACTCCATTTGACTAGTTATTTCCATATGTCTTACATTTTCTTCACTCATATTTTTTCTGAATGTGGAGAGACTAATATGTGCACCTTAGATGGCCACTCACAAATCCAAGGCTTTTTCAATAACCTTATACTATGAAAGGTATACATTTAATAAGGAAAAGCAAAGAAGAATTTATGTATTTGAATTGTGGTGTTGTTGAAGAATACTGAAATTGCCATCGTCTAACAAAAGAACTAATGATTCTGTCTTGGAAGTGCAGCCACAATAGTCCTTAGAATCAAGAATGGTGAAATGTCATCTCAAATACTTTGGACATACTAGCAGGAGGGACAAGCCCCTGAAAAAGGATATTATGCTTGGTAAGATCATAAAAATGTATGAAGACCTTTAAACATAGTGGCTGCAACAATGGGATCAAATATAACATCAATTATGAGGATTGTGCAGGAAAAGGCAACCCTTTTGTTCTGGTGTATGTGGAGAGTTAAAAACAGCTCAGTGACACCTAACAACATTAACAACATGGCACTTAATCAAACCCACATCACCACTCCACTCCAGGACATTCATGTATGCATAGAGTCATGTGCACATATATACATATACTATTTACTACATGAACAGATAAAAAGACATAAATTATATTTGGAAAAAAAAATTCATTCATGACTAAAAATATAAATATTTCCATAGTGTGTTGAGCAAAAATGAACTCCCATGGAAAAGATGGAATAAGAGTCAGTACCTTACCTTTGTCTTCACAAACAGGCAAGAAAGGAATCAAACTGCCCATCAGCCCAAAGCCAATTCCTCTGGGTTGAAGTTAGACATACCTTCAATTTTCTTTATCCTATTTTTCACCAACTTTCATTCCTACAGAGCTCTCTACTTCTTAGTTGTTAGGTTTGATATTTTATTGCTGTTGCCACACAAAACACAAAAACCATATTCAAAGTTATGGGGCTTATTAAGGAAGTTAACTGATTGTAATTCAGGGATAGAAATGCTCAGAACATACTTTTTTTTAGTCAGGACAGAATTTTCTCAACAATGACTATGTAGTTGTTGATGTTGTTAAATGCTGTCAAGTCAATCCCAATCCATAACAACCCTGTGTAGGGTTTCTGAGGAGCAGCTGGTGAGCTTGAACCACCAAGTTTGCAGTTCAAATGGCTTTGCTGTCTGGCATAGGACATTTTTGTCTGCTCAAGGTTCCTTGATCTGGACTTTGCCAATCTCAAGCAATGTTGCAAAATTCCTTTAGCTCTGCTGATTAAAACCTAAAGGACACTGCACTCCAATTAAGCCCCAGTCAGAAGACACTCAGCTCTAACTCTGTATGTCAGTAAGCCTGTTGTTGTTGCTGTTGAGAGCTGTTGAGTCAGTTCTGATCCATCCCACTCTGTATAGCATTTCCAAGGAGCACCTGGGGAGCTTGAAGTGCTGACAATGCTAGTTTCCCAATTAAGAGCTTGGAGGTATTGCATTTCACAGGCAAGCCTGTGGCCCATGGACACTTAGTTTTACTTGCCCTATGGACTGGGAAGTCCATTTTCTATCTGGTGATAAGGCTTTAGTTTCTGGTATTGCCACTCCTCCAATGTTAGAACTTTATATCCCTGGACCAAAGAGGTTGAATGAATCTTGGGGTGCCAACACAATCTCCACTGGTACCTCTTCTTCATTGTTGGTAATGAGATTCTATATCCTGCTTCTGAGATGGCTTATTTTATACCTAAATTAGAGTTCTAAGATTTTACAATCATAATGAGCCCTGTTAAATATCACTCACAACTGGATTATGTTTTTTTTTACCATGTTTGTCCAACTGCTTTTACCAAGACCAATCAGAAAAAAAGGTGTTAGGTGGGAGTTGTAAAACTATTGGTAGGAGAAAAATATGAAGAAATTTGAGCTTTACGTGTCTCTCTGAATTTTGCCTATAGGCCATTTGTATATAGTAAATTATTCTATTTAACTTCCTCAATTGCTCAACCCCAAAGTTAGACAGTCTGCAGCCTAATTGTTCCTATCGTCACCTCTCACATCACAGATGCTTTCTTCCTCTGGGTTTCTAACACACCCAGGATGATATCATCACTCTATGTCTCTCACAGTAATAACAAGCAATGTACTTAGAGTTCATCATTTATTTTCATGTATGCTGTGCTTGTGAAGATTCACCTGGGTATGATGACTCTACAATGGAACTTCAGGATGTAGATTATTTCAACCACTGTCTGTATTCAACCATTTTATATACTCAGATCTTTGCCAGGGGTCTGCCAAATACAGCACATATACTAGGTGTAATCTAAATCTTTGGAGGAAACCTTCATTTGTGCCCCAGGCTTTCTCACTTCAGCTCTATACTGTCACAACCAGACCTGATAGTGGATACCTGTGGAAAGGGGAAAATGTAGGGTGAAAGGCACTCACAGTTCTGTGTCTGGGGACATTTTTGCCTGTAGTCACTGCCAACAAAAAGAGGGTTCTCCAGCCCCTATTCATAGGGAGGTATCGGTGTTCTCATGTGATTCTGAATGACAGAGCAGAAGAGAAGAGAAGTGATTATTAGGTGGTGCTTTGGAGTACATATATAATATTTAAGTCAATAGACCTTTCATATTTGTGCATTTAAGAGGCAACTATTTCAGAGCTCAAGACCTGTCTAGACTGA
>NW_006408778.1:1425461-1429790 GCF_000296735.1 Chrysochloris asiatica | reverse complement strand
AGTTTTACATTCATCATTTCATTGCAATTATTCTATCGCCTCCATGCATCATCACTCAACAATATTTGTATCTAGTCCCTCATTTTCTTTTTTTTTTTCATTTTGAATGGGGGAATGTACACAAAAGCACTCAGGAATATATAGTTATTTAAACAATCAAAGGACACATTCTGCAAGTCTGGCCTCCAGCACACAGCTTTTCTCTTTCCATGAGTCTAGAGTCTTCAGCGGCTCTATCTCACTATGGCCTCCATCTCTGGGGTTGCTGCTTCTCTGGATAGGGTCTCAAATTCTGCTTGTGCTCTTCTCCCTATATGGTCCTATGGCACTCTGTTCCTGCTTTTTGTTACAAAACTTATACAGAAGGTATTCTCTCATGTTTCCTTTGCATTTTCACCAAACACTGCACAGACAGAGCATTTCTCATGTGTCAACCACAGGGTATATTCCTTCTTGTGGCCACAATTGTAAATGGTCCAGATACCAACTGAAATTTTTCTGTGTTCCATCTGGGACTGTGATTCTGACCAGGGGTTGGGCCTTCATCCTGTTCTCAGCCATCAAGGAGATAATGGGTATCTCTGAGAGAAGGACTGTTGTTGCTCAACATCAGTGTCACACAGACTCCTGGGCATCAGTGTAATTTGCTCCTAATTTGGAGACTATTTTTCCAAGTCCCTGTGTGGTTGTCCTGAACATCCAAGTTGCTCAGTTCAGCCCTACCATGGCTATGATTCTGATATTAATAATATTTGCAAATGCATAGCTCCAAAATATTTCCATTAATTATTTTTAATTAATAACTTTGTGTATATATTACATCATGTAATCTATCCAAGTATCTATGTATTTCCACTTTTCTTTCATCATTCCTCATCTTTGTAAAGTGAAATCTGATTATATTTGATACATGAAATTGTCACATTCTATGACCCAATGTTTCCCTCTCACACACCAAATCCAGGGAGTATCACTAATACTTGACATTTGAGTCTCTTACTCATGGAAGCAGTATGTCTCTCCTCACTAAATCCTGGACCCATTAAAACAATGACACCATTCTCTCTTCACCACTTAACTTTTATGATGTCTATAAAACAAACAAATGATTTTGAGTACTAGTGGACCATATAAATTATTGTTAATAATGCACTGCACTCATGAATTATATCATGTTTATACTGTCTACTATTTTTTCAAAGAGTGAATAAGTGTTTAACTTTGGTTCACGTTTTCAAAGGTATCTCAGAAAGAGGGTTTCTGGGAGTCTTTGCTCTGCAAACTTGCACAGAAAACACAATAAGGTATTATTTAAAAGAATTAAACAAGTGCATCTGCTGCCTATTAAAGCTCATGTCCACTCAATGCTTTACAGAATAAAAATGTTCTATAGCATTCTCTTGACTGAATTCTTTACAAAATCAGATATCCTTTCTTCTGTTATGGAACTGAGTAGTTTTGAACTTTCAACTTTAAGTATTAATCATTGCAAACCTTTCAAACTACTGAAGGACCTTTAAAACGTCTACATGCACTAGAAATACCCACATTTAAACGTGGCAATGATTGAATTATTATGTTATTTAAATATTTCCAATAGAACAGGGTATTTATAGAAACAAAAATAGTGTTTGCCATATTCTCCTTTAAATTATGTTTTGGAAAAAGAAAAGCTTATCCTGGATAGAAACAATGACCAACATCCACTTAATCAACTCTAAGATTGGTCTCCTGAGATTTCTTGCTGTTGTTATGTGCCATCAAGTCAGTCATGACTCATAGCATCCTTAGGCACAGCACAACAAAACACTACCCGATCCTGGGCAAACCTCACTACTGATACCAAGCTTGAGTCCATCGATGCTGCCACTTGGCCAATCCATCTCATTAGAGGTCTTCCTCTTTTTCTCTGACCCTCCACCTTACCTAACATGATATCCTTCTCTAGCCACTTGTCCCTCTTGAAAATATGTCCAAAGTATGAGAGACAAAGTTTGTCCATCATGGCCTCCAAGGATAACTCTGGCTGCACTTCTTCCAAAACCGACCTGGCAATAGCCAGAAACATCTCCATGGAAAGCTTGTAAGTCCGTCTTCTACCTATAACTGATTGGAATACTTAAAATGGGGCTACAATGTGTCCAGTGAAAGAGGTTTCCTGAGGAACCTCTGCATTACAGGGGAGTATAGGTGGAAGCCCAAACCACATCCAGACCTTCAGAGACGGAAATTTTTTCCACTTGAAAGGACAAGCGGACCAGCTTGAAGAAGCTAGGAAACCAGAAGATACTCCTTGAAAGAAGGACCTACAGGAAAAATACAAAACAATAAGGGCAGTCTAACTGTCACCACAAGAACATGCAGGTTGCTTGCCCAGGAGACATCAAGGAAAGTGATCAGGTCCTCTCAGTGCAAATCCTCTTCCAAGACTAAGACACAAGGGAAATGCACGCTTTGATTGGTGACCATGCACGTCACCCACAAGGGAAAGTGACCGAAGAACATCATTGAAGTGGCGAGCTAAGCCCTACATAATTCAGAAAATTACTGTGAACCCAGGTGGAGACCTAGTTGGCCTGCAGCAAGGCAAGACCTAGGGACTCATAGGCACAGAGTCAATGACACAGCCACAGAGGACTAGAATGGAGAGTGGGGTAGCCAGCTGATAAGAAGAGGACGGACAGACGCAAAAACACCCATACTTGCAGATGATACCCACTTGACCTGGCTTCAATGACTGGATAAACAGAGCTCAACCTGAAGAAGAAAGAAGAGGAAAAAAGCTTCATCTGATACAATTCGATAAACATGACCTACACCTATAAATACAGTAGCTCAAAAGAAGAAACAAATCTCTGCTACAAGAATTATTCCCACCCCCTCCACACAAAGAGTAGACAGGGAAGGGCAACCTGGACACTGGCTACCCAAAATGTGGGGATGGATACAAAGGTAGGAAGTGACTGGCTTACAAGCTTTCAAGAGGGAACCTAGATCCTAAGGACATGGAGGAAGATAGAGTCTCCAGTGAATAGTATCCATCCTGTCCAGGAAGGGCAGATGAAATGAAATACAGGGGTCTCTTGTGATGCAATAGTGAATAATTGTTATCAGGACTGATTGTGAGGGTTGGAAATCTAAAGGTGGACATTTTGTAGCAAGGAGGGGCGTGATTAACATTTCAGTCTAGGAGCGGAGGGCCCTGGGACCATCAATGTAGAACAGCAGAGAGCGGTACCCTACCAAGAGAAGCAGCGAGGCCTGAGATGGAGGCAGAGAAGACGATGTGAAAAGATGGAGTGGCTGGGGACTTGGGATCCAGAGAGGGAAAGGGGTTGAGGATTGGCGGGGGTAGGCTTGCAGGGTACACCCTTTGGTTGGGTGAGGATGGATGGATAGGATAGTAACTATGCCAATGAAATGATGTATGATAGAATGGATGTAGGACTAATGTTCTCCTATGTAGACTATCACACAATTCATAATAAAACATTTATTAAAAACCAAATAAAACAAACAAAACAAAACAAAAAATAAGCAAAACAAATCTTATCAAAATTTAAAAAAAAAACAAAAAAACAAAAAACCAGCCAAGCTTCTTAACATTATTTCCCCCTTTTCCCCATTCCAACCATGTCTCAATCTCTGTATCCCAGAGCCCTGTTGTTCCAAGGTTGTGCAAATATCGTTATTAACCTCTGTCCCACTTAGCACATGCAAACTTGCCTAATTGTTCTCCCATCTGCTATGCTCTTCGATTGCCCTCTCCCTTCTCATATATTACTCCCCTCCCTAGCTCTCAGAATATTCTGTATCTATTTCCTGCTCTATGGTCCACCTTCCCGTCCCTCTCCTGACGCCACCCCCACATCCCAGCAACAAGCAAAGAATCCACCCCCCTTTAGTGTGGGTTCTTTTTCTTAGTCTTTTACAGTAATGGTCTTATGAGTATTTACCCTTTTGTGACTGACTAATTTCACACAACATAATGTCCTCAAGATTCATCCATGTGAAGTGGTGGCTTGCAGCTTCGCTGTTATTTTTCAAGGTAGCATAATATTCCATTGTGTGTATATACTACAGTTTGTTCTTCAGTTAATGGGCACTTTGGCTGTCTCCATCTTTTTTCTATTGAAAATAGTGCTGTTATGAACATTTGTGTGCATATATCTTCTTGTGTTGTGGCTCATTTTTCTTATGGGTAAATACCAAGTAGAGGAATTGCTGGATCATAAGGTATTTCTATTATCAACCTTCTGAGGAAGCACCATATTGCTTTCCAGAGAGGTTGGACCATTTTGCAGTCCCACCAGCAATGCAGGAGTGTCC
>NW_006408778.1:1423051-1424520 GCF_000296735.1 Chrysochloris asiatica | reverse complement strand
GCATTATATGTGTAAATTGCTTTGGGCAGTATTGACATTTTCACAATGTTATGTTTTCCTATCCAGGAGCATGGTACATTCTTCCGTTTTAGTAATTTTCTTTTGGTGTCTTGCAGTATTGTTTTGTAGTTTTCTTTGCATAAATCCTTCGTTGCTCTGGTTACATTTATTACTAGATATTTCATCCTTTGGGTGGCTATTGTAAATGTTATTGCTTTCCTAATGTCCTTTTCAATGCTGTCGGTTTTGGTATCGAGGAATCCAACTGATTTTTTTATGTTGATCTTATATCCTGCCACTTTGCCAATTCTTCCAATGAGGTATACTAGTTTTCTTACTGAGTCTTTGGGGGTTTTCTACATATAGAATCATATTGTCTGCAAATAGGGAGAGTTTTACTTCCTCTTTGCCAATTTGGATGCCTTTAATTTCCCTATCTTGCCATATAGCTCTTGCTAAGACTTCCAGCACAATATTGAATAGAATTGGTGACAGTGGGCATCCTTGTCTGGTTCATGTTCGCAGAGGGAAGGCTTTCAGTTTCACTCCATTGAGAGTACTATGGGCTGTTGGTTTTGTATATAGGCTCTTAATTATGTTGAGGAATTTCCCTTCAATTCCTATTTTGTTGAGTGTTTTATTAGGAGTGGATGTTGGATTTTGTCAAATGCGTTTTCTGCATCAATTGATATGATCATGTGGTTCTTTTCTTTTTTCTTATTTATATGGAGGATAACGTTGATCATTTTTCAAATGTTGATTCATCCTTGCATCCCTGATATGATTCCCACTTGATCATGATGTATCATCTTTTGATGTGTTGCTGGATTCTGTTGACTAGGATTTTGTTGAGAATTACTGCATCTATTTTCATGAGGGATATTGGTCTATAATTTTCTTTCTTAGTGACTTCTTCTCTGGTTTTGTTATGAGGGTTATGCTTGCTTCATAAAATGTATTAGGGAGTTTCCCATCTTCGTCTATCTTCTGAAATAATTTGAGTAGAATTGGTGACATCTCTTCCCTGAATGTTTGGTAGAATTCACCAGTGAAGCCATTTGGGCCTGGACTTTTTTTGGTTGAGAGTCTTTTGATGACCTGATCAATTTCTTCTTTTGGTATGGGTCTGTTCAGGTTTTCATCGTGTATAAGTTTAGGTACGTTATGTTTTTCTAAAAAGGTATCCAACTCTTCTAAGTTTTAAAATTTGTTGGAGTACAACTCCATAGTATTCTGTTAGTATCATTTTGATTTCATTCGGTTCTGTTGTGACATCGTCCACGTGATTTTGATACGTGTTATTTGTGTCTTCTTCCTCTTTTCTTTTGTTAGATTTGCCAAAGGTCTGTTGATTTTGTTAATTATTTTAAAGAACCAGCTTCTTGTCCTGTTGATTGTTTCTATAGTTTTTCTGTTTTCTATCTCATTTATTTCTGCTCTAATCTTTATTATTTCTTTTCTTTTGGTGG
>NW_006408778.1:1416535-1422949 GCF_000296735.1 Chrysochloris asiatica | reverse complement strand
TGTCCAAAAGATTTTGGTATGTTGTGTTTTCGTTCTCATTGATTTCTAGGAGCTTTGTGAATTTGCATTTAATTTCTTCTACTACCCATTCACTTTTCAGCAGTGTGTTATTCAATTTCCATGTATTTGACTTGATTTCCTTGGTCTTCCTATTGTTGATTTCTAATTTGATAGTATTGTGGTCTAAGAAGATGCTTTGTAGCATTTTGTTATTTGTAAATTTATGGAGATATGTTTTGTGGCCTAAAACATTGTCTATTCTGGAGAATGTTCCATGTGCACTGATAAAGAAGGTGTATTGTGCAGTTATTGGGTTGAATGTTCTGTACACATCTATGAAGTCCAGTTGGCTGATTGTGTTGTCTAGTTCTTTTGTGTGTTTGTAAAGTTTCTTTCTGGTTGTTCTATCCATTTTTGAAAGTCATGTATTAAAATCACCCACTATTATTGTAGATTCATCTATTTCTTTCTTCAAATCTATTAGAGTTTGCTTTATATGTTTTGGAACTCTTTCATTAGGAGCACAGATATTTATTATGGTTATTTCATTTTGTTCAATTGTCCCTTTATTCCTGAGATAATGTCCATCTTCATCTATTATGCTATCTTTTGACTTCAAGTTTATTTTATCAGATATTAGTACTGCAACTCTTGTTCATTTTTTATTGAAATTAGCTTTATATAATTTTCCCATCCTTTGAATTTTAATCTGTTTTATTCTCTGTGTGTGAGATGTGTCTCTTGCAGACAGCATATTGAAAGATCTTGTTTTCTTATCCATTCTACCACCCTCTGTCTCTTAACAGGTTTATTTAAACCATTTACATTCAGTGTAATTACCAATAGGTATAAATTAATTGTTGCCATTATGTCTTTTTGTTTTGTTTTGTTTTGTTTTTTTGTGGTGTTGCTGCTCTTTGTTCTGTGTGTCTTCCTTTGTTGACTTCATGATTTTTGTGTTCTTTATTTTGAGTTTCCTCATAGTTTTAATGTATCCATGTTCTTCTTGGATTTTCATTCTCTTGGTATGTTGTGAAGTGTTAAATTTCTTTGAAGTTGCCTTATAGTCCATTAACTTTTCTCTGCATTTAGTGCAGTCTATTTTATCATTTAATCGACCTAACCTCCTCACTATCTGGATCTCTGTTCTTACATGTTTACCATTTTTGTCATTGTACTTGTTTGATCATAGACTGACCTCCCAGATCCTCTGAATTTGTTCTTATAGTTTTGTTCTATTCTCAAATCTTCCTTCTGTTGACTTAATTCTGGGAGGTGCTGCCACATATGTCAATCTCTGGTTGTTTTCTGTTCTTGTTGGTTCTCAGTCCACAAAAATCACTTTAGGATGTTTTGTAGTACAGGGTTGGCTTTGACAAAACCCCTTAGCTTCTGTTTATCCTGGAATCTTTTGGTACACCATCATGTTTGATTGATAGCTGTGCTGGATAAAAGATTTTTGGTTGGCAATTTTATTTTCTTTCAGTGTTTTATATATGTCTCCCCATTGCCTTCTTGCTTGCATGGTTTCTGCTGAGAGATCTGAGCTTAATCTGACTTACTTGCCTTTGTATGTGACACTTCTGTTTTCCCTGGTGGCTTTCAGAAGTGTCTCCTTATCTTTGATTTTGGAGAGCTTGACTATGATATGTGTTGGTGATTTTATTTTGGCATCTATTCTTCCTGGAGTTTGTTGAGTTTCTTGAATATTTATCTTTTGACTTTTCGGGATTTTAGAGAAATTTTTTCCAGCAGTTTTTCAACTATTTCCTCTGTGGACATGTGTGATTCTCTTTTGGTGGAAGCCATGCCATGAAGGAATGGAACGGCATGAGACCCAAAGCATGAAAAGCTCATTGTTTAGCACAGTGTCTCCTTGGATGGCAAAGCCCCGAGGGGAACACAATGCCAAAGCCTTGTTGTTCTAGTTTTTTCCTTTTGTGCGTGGCTCAATTTTGATCTTATTATAAGAAGTTCTTTAATAATTTTCTGTATATTCACTTGATAACTTGCTATAATTATAGTAAAATTTAAAATTACATTTAGACACTCTCTTACTAAATTTAATCATATAAAGTTATAATAGTTGCTTTTTACATCAACAATAAATCTCACCATTAGGAAAAGCCACATCAGCTAAAAGCTTTTCAAGCTTAAGATTACATCCTGCTTAGTAGACTTGAGGCACCTGAAAGATAGATAAAAAACAATCTTACAATCAACATCTATCTCAGTTGATATAGCAAGAGACACTGAGGCACTGGAAGATAGCAAAGAGCCAATCAAGAGCTGTGGGAACATGTAGAAATGTGGGTAGAAATTTAACTAAGTGGTTTTAGGAAATTGTTAGTATAGGGGAATTGCTGCTTTGTTTTTGACTATGAAACTTTAGGTACTTTTATATTAGTATTCTTAAATTCATTATAAGTAACCGACATGTATGACAATCACTGTAAAAGTACTATTGTGATTGTGGATTGTGATTAATGAAGCTACAAAAAGGAATAGATGAGAGTAAAAATACAAGTCAAGATATAGAACTTTTCTTAAAAGTTAATTTAACATTCTTAGGGGGATTAAAGAAAAACAAAAAGAGTTATGGAAATGAACCCGATGTTATAGGGATAATTAGGGGATGCAAAGGAACAGGATATGATAAGAATCAAAGAGATGTTCTGATGTTTCTGTTTTTGTTGTAGCCTGAATGTTTGATGTTTGTTGAACACAAAGAATGAAATATTTAGTTAAATTGTAATTGATTGTACGTGACTATAGAGAGAGTATATAAGGAGCAAAAAACTTTTAAGTAAAGAGGAGAAGTCATCATCATCTGCCTAAGACTCACGACCCATCAACTCTTTGTGTGTTTGTATGTGTGTGTGTGTGTTTTGCTGAATCCACATCCCCCTTCGAGAGCCCCTTAATAATTTGTCGAGGCTGGTCCCTGGCACTCTTTGTTCTGATATGCTGATAATTCTTAAGTTATTCCTCTTCATGTTGTCCAGCATGAATCTTAGACCTTCTTCAGATTTTTTTTTTTATCATTTTTTTGTGTTTGTTCCTCTATCTTAGTGGTATTGAGAGATTTTTCTTCCAGCTCACTGGTTCTGACCTCCATCTCATCTATTCTACTCCTTTGCTGTTTCAGAGTGTTCTCTATTTCTGATATTTTTTTATTGATCATTTGGACCTCTTTCTGTAGATTTTGAATTGTTTCCAATATTGTATCTATCTTATTTTATTGTTCCTGTAGCACTTTCTTGACTTCTTCCTAGTTTTTCTCAACTCCATTTTAAAGAGTTTTGAAACATGTTATAATCATTTTTTCTGAATTCCTTCTCAGGCATTTCCAAGGCCTGCCCTCCTTCCAAAATGGAATCCAGGTCTACCTGTAGTTCATTTGTCTCAGACATTTTATCTTGTTTCTGGAAATGTGCTGATATGGTCATCTGTTTTTGCTTTTTGAATATGTTTAGTGTTTATCTGTGGCCTTAATACTTAATTGAGTATATATTTTGATATTTGTTATGCTTTCTGATTGCTTCCAAGAAGATGTGATGAGAATGTGGGCTTACTTTTTCACTCTTCTTATTACTTAACTCAGAGTAACTTTCACAGGTGTTGTCTGTTTCCCTGGTATGTGGCTGTTGGTATTGGTCCTTGCCTGGGATTTGGTGTTTTATAGAGTGTGATTGTAGCTTGGCTATATGGCAGCAGTTGCTGACTCTTCTCGTGTAATATAGGTACACAAACAGTCCTCCAAAGGCAGAAGGGGGTGGTATATAACAGCAAAACAAAATCAGCAGGAAAAAAAAAAAAAAGGAAGAGAGAAACAAAAGCCAAAAAATATATATAATAACAAAAATGATACTGAATACTACAGTCTCTAATCACAGAAAAGGGAGAGGAGGGAGAGAAGAAAAAATAAGAAAAAAAAAAAAAATGCAGTGTAATATGAGTATTACTTTAATGTCTTCTCTTTGGCTTTTTGCTTTCAAAGCTGCCTGGGAAATTTCAAGATGCCAGTGTTGGTTGTTATGCTATATACCTCAGGGTTTAATTTAATTTTTCGCCTGCTTTTAAAAAACTCTGTTTCCCTCTCTACAGCTCTATCCTGTCCTTTCCTGTATTAAAAAAAAAAAAAAAAAAACCAGAACAAACAATGAACAAATAAGAAACGTTCAGGGTTTGCTCTAGGGCTGAGTATCTGTGTGTATGTGTGGTGGAAGAACCCACAAGTGGTGAGGGTGGAGGATGTCCACACGCTCAAGCTCCCCCTCTAGTCACCAGAATGAAGGTGGGCAAACAGTGGGCATGCCCATGACCAGATACCAAAAAATAAAAGAAAAAGATATTCAGAACACAGCAAAACTGACCAAGTGTATTGTCCACCTTTGCCCCAAGGTTCCTGTGGCTTTTTTCCATGGTGTCTCTGCTTCCCTTGCTTGGTCTTGACGTTTGGTCTCACCCAAGATGTCGACTCCCGGCCTTCAAGCCTGGCCCAGCAGATTCAAAAGTACACATTTTGTTTTTTTTTTTTTACTTCAGCTCTACTTTCCATAAGCTATAAGCTTTCAAACTTTTAAAATATTCTTATCTCTGTGGTTCTGAGTTTTGGAGCTCTGCCCTGGATATGCTTTGCCTGGTATTCAGGGTTATTGCTGACCATGAACTGCTCTGCACCTCCACTCTAGTCACCATCCTTGTTTTTGATATTTTTTATCCTTTCTGATTGCTTCCAGGTAGATGTGATCAGGATGTGGGCTTCCCTTTTCACTGTTCTTATTGCTTAACTTAGACTACTTGCACAAGTATTGTCTGTTTCCCTGGTATATGGCAGTTGGTATTGGTTCTTGCCTGAGTTTTGGTGTTTTATAGAATGTGATTATAGCTTGGCTATATGGCAGCAATTGCTGGCTCTTTTTCTGTAATATAGGGAGACAAAGAGTCCCCCAAAGTATAAGGGGAAGCATAAAACTGCAAAACAGCACCAGTGAGGGGGAAAAAAATAACAACAAAAACTAGACTGAATATTGCAGTCTCTAATCACAGGAAAGGAATAGGAGGGAGCGAAGAAAACAAAAAAACAAATAAAAAAAGCTCTGTAGCCCAATATGCATATGACTTTAATGTACTCTCTTCAGCTTCTTGCTTTTAAAGCAGCCTGTGAGATTTCAAGATGCCACTGTTGGTTTGTTATACTATACCTCAGACTTTAATTTAATTTTCAGTTTGTTTTCTTTTTAAACTCTCTTTCCCTCTCTACAGCCCTGTGCTGCCCTTTCTCATATTAAAAAACAAACAAACAAACAAATCTTTCAGGGCCTGCTCTTGGGCTGAGTATCTGTGTGCATGTGTGGCAGAAGAACCCACCAGTGGTGAGGGTGGGTGTGGGGGGTTTCCAATCACTCAGGCACCCTCTCTAGTCAACAGAATGGAGGTATGCAAACAGTAGGGGTGCCAATGACCAAATTAAAAAAAAAAGAAAGAAAATTAGAACAAGGCAAAACTGGCAAAGTGTATTGTCCACCTTTGCTCTAAGGTTCCTGAGGTGTTTTTCCATGGTGTCTGCTCCCTCACTTGGTCTTGCCATTTGGTCTGGCCCAAGATGTTGGCTCTGGGTCTCTGAGCCTGGCAGATTTAAACGTACAAAATTTCTTATGTCAGCTTCAAGTTCCACTAGCTATAAGCTTTCAAACTTTTAAAATATCCCTATTTCTGTGTTTCAGAGGTTTGGAGCTTTGCCCTGGATCTGTTTTACCTGGCATTCTGTGGTATGGCTGACTGCAAACTTCACCGTATCTCTCCCCTAGCCACCATGAAAGCCCTGACCTCTCCATCTTTTGTTTTGTTTTGTTTTTTGTTTTTTTAGTGTTTTGTTGTGAGGTATATGATAGTTTACATGGGAGAACATTAATTTTACATTCATTCTATCGTACATCATATCATTGCCATGGTTACAAAACCCTCCATGCATCATCAACCAACCAAAGGGTATACCCTGCAAGCCTGCCCCCTACACTATCACCACCCCCAAGTCTTCAGCACACAGTCACTCTTTCTCTCTGGATCTAAAGTCCCCAGCTGCTCCATCATTCTACGCCATTGTCTCTGCCTCCATCTCAGGCATCACTACTTCTCTGGGTAGGGTGCCACTCTCAGCTCTTCTCCATTGATGGTCCTAGGGACCCCCGCACCTAGACTGGAAATTTATTCCCTCCCTTCCTTGCTATAAAATGTATACCTTTACATTTCCAACCTTCACAATCAGTCCTGATAACAATTATTCACTATTGTATCACAAGAGACCCATCTGTATTTCATTTCATCAACACTGCCTAGGCAGATTGGATACTACTCACTGGAGATTCTGCCTTCCTCCAGCTCTCCTGGCTCTAGGTTCCCTCTTGAAAG
>NW_006408778.1:1412126-1416249 GCF_000296735.1 Chrysochloris asiatica | reverse complement strand
GTATTATCTGCAAGTGTGGGTGTTCTTGTGCATATGCCCTCTCTTTTTATCAGCTGAACGCTTCACTCTCCACATTGTAGGGCTTAGCTCACCATTTCATTGTTTTTTTCCCCTCACTTCCCCTTATCGGTGACGAGCGTGGTCACCAATCAGAGTGTGTATTCCCATTGAGTCTTAATCTTGGAAGGGGCTTTGCACTGAGGGGACCCGACCACTTGCCTTGATGTTTCCTGGGCAAGCAAGTTGTTTGTTCTTGTATTAACAGTCCGTCTGCCTCTATTGTTTTGTATTTTTTCTGTAGGTCTTTCTTTCAAGAAGTATCTTCTATTCTTCTAGCCATTCCAGGCTGGTCTGCTCGTCCTTACAAGTGGAAATTTCCCATCTCTGGAGATCTGGATGGGGTTCAGGCGTCTACCTATAGTCTTATGTATTACAGAAGCTCCGCTGGAAGCCTCCTTCACTGGGCACGTTGTAGCCCCTATTAGGTATTCCAATCAGTTATAGGTAGAAGATGGATTTACAAGCTTTCTATGGTGATGGTTCTGACTATTCCTTTCTCTCCCCCTCCAGTGTCCATTTTATATTATAATGCAAGGAAAACCAAGATTCAAAAGACAGCCAAGCATCTTAACATTATCCCCCCCGCCCCATTCCAACCATGTCTCAATCTCTGTATCTCAAAGCCCTGTAGTTCCAAGGTTGTGCATATATCATTCTTTACCTCTGTCCCACTTAACCCATTCAAACATGTATAATTGTTCTCCCATCTGCTTTATTCTTACATTCCCCTCTCCCTTCTTGCATATTGCCCCCTTCCCCAGCACCCAAACTTTCCTGTGTCTAATTCCTGCCCTGTGCTCCACCTTTCCCTCCCTCCCCTCACCCACCCCCACCTTCCCAGAAATCAACAAAGAATTCCCATCACCCCCTTTAGTATGGGTTCTTGTTCTTAGTCTTTTACAGTACTACTCTCCATCTTTTTTTGATGCTTTCTGCATCATTCAATAATTTGCTCAGAGACTCCTTCAATAACAAAAGGTGAGGCTTGATTTTTTTCTTTAGCTCCCCTAGCTTTAGAAATGCTGAGTGTGTTCTTCCTTTTTGGTCTTCTTATACCAAATCTTTGCACATTTCATTTTAATATTTGACTATATCTTCTCAACCTGACCTTTGAAGTTTTCTGTTCAACTCTTGTACCTCCTCATTTCTTCCATTTGCTTTAGCATCTCAACTCTGGAAAGCAGGTTTCAATGTCTCTTCTGACACCCGTTTTGATCTTTTCCTTCTTTCTTTTCTTCTTAATGAATTTTTGCTTTCTTCCTGTATGATGTTCATTTTTTTTTCTTAAAAGTTTTATTGTAATTATATGATAGTTTACATGGGAGAACATTAATTTTACATTCATTCTATCGTATATCGTCTCATTGCCATGGTTACAATCCCCTCCATGCATCATAAACCAACCAAAGAGTATACCCTGCAATTCTGCCCCCCATACTCTCCAGGTCTTCAGCACACAGTCGCTCTCCCTCTCTTGATCTAAAGTCTCCAGCTGCTCCATCACTCCATGTCATCATCTCTGCCTCCATTTCAGGCATCACTGCTTCTTTGGGTAGGGTCCCGCTCTCCGCTCTTCTCCCTTCATGGTCCTAGGGTCCTCCGCTCATAGACTGAAAAGTTAATCACTCCCCTCCTTGCTATAAAACGGCTACCTTTACATTTCCAGCCCTCACAATCAGTCCTGATAACAATTATTCACTGTTGTATCACAAGAGACCCGTCTGCATTTCATTGCATCAGCCCCGCCTAGACACATTGGATACTACTCACTGGAGAGTCTACCTTACTTCAGGCCCTCTGGATCTAGGTTTCCTCTTAAAAGCTTGTAAGCCAGTCACTTCTTGCCTTTGTAGCTCCCCCCGACCCCCATTTTGGGTAGCCAATGTCCAAGTTGCCCATCCCTATCTACTCTGTGTGTGAAGGGGTGGGAATGATTCTTTCTGTAAGGATTTATTCCCTCTTTTGAGCTACTGCTTCCATAGGTATAGGTCAAGTTCATCAAATTGTATGAGAATACTTTTTTTTTCCCTCTTCGTTTTACTTCTGGTTGAGCTCTGATCATCCAGTCATTGAAGCCAGGTCAAGTGGATATTATCTGCAAGTGTGGGTGTTCTTGTGCATATACCCTTTCTTCTTATCAGCTGAGCACTTCACTCTCCACTTTAGTCCTCTGTGCCTATGTCACTGACTCTGGGCCCAAGAGTCTCCAGATCTTGCCACACTGCTGGCCAACCAGGTCTTCACCCGGGTTCACAGAAGTCTATTGAACATTGTAGGGCTTAGCTCGCCACTTCATTCCTGTTTTTCTCTCACTTCCCCTTATCAGTGACGAGCGTGGTCACCAATCAGAGCATGTAGTCCCATTAAGGGGGTTTGCACTGAGGGGACCCGACCACTTGCCTTGATGTTTCCTAGGCAAGCAAGTTGCTTGTTCTTGTAGTAACAGTCGGTGTGCCTGTGTTGTTTTATATTTTTCCTGTAGGTCTTTTTTTAAAGAAGTATCTTCTTTTCTTGTAGTCACTCCAGGTTGGTCTGCTTGCCCTTTCAAGTGGGAATTTCCCATCTCTGGAGATCTGGATGTGGTTCAGGCTTCCACCTATAGGCTTATGTACTGAAGAGGCTCCGCAGGAAGCCTCCTTCACTGGGCACTTTGTAGCCTCATTTTAGGTGTTCCAATCATTTATAGTCAGAACACGGACTTACAAGCTTTCTATGGTGATGCTTTTGGCTATTCTTTTCTCTCTCCTTCCAGTGTCTATTTTAAAATATAATACAAGGAAAACCAAGATTGAAAAGACAGCCATGCATCTTAACATTATTTCTCCCTTCTCCCAATTCCAACCATGGCTCAATCTCTTTATCCCATAACCCTGTTGTTGCAAGGTTGTGCATATATCATTATTTACCTTTGTCCCACTTAGCCCATTGAGACCTGTCTAATTGTTCTCCCATCTGCTTTGTTCTTCCATTCTCCACTCCCTACTTTTATATTGCCCCCCTCCCCAGCACCCAAACTATCATTTGTCTAATCCTTGCCCTGTGCTCCACCTTCCCTCCCTCCCTTCACCCACCCCCAACATCCCAACAATCAACAAAGAATCCTCCCCACTCCCCTTTAGTACGGGTTCTTTTCCTTAGTCTTTTACAGTAGTGGTCCTATGAAGCATTTCTCTTTTTGTGACTGAGTAATTTCACTCAACATAATGCCCTCAATGTTCATTCATGGTATGCGGTGGCTTGCAGCTTCCTTGTTGTTCTTCAAGGTAGCATAGTATTCCACTGTGTGAATGTACCGCAGTTTGTTTATCCATTCTTCAGTTGGTGGGCACGTTGGCTACCTCCATCTTTTTGCTACTGTATATAGTGCTGTTATAAACATTGGTGTGCATGTATCTTCTCAGATTGTGTCTCATTTTTCTTGTGGGTAAATACCAAGTAGAGGAATTGCTGGGTCATAAGGTATTTCTATTTTCAACCTTCTGAGGAAACACCGTATTGCTTTCCAGAGGGGTTGGATCACATTGCAGTCCCACTAGCAATGCAGGAGTGTCCCAGTCTCGCCACATCTCTGCCAGCATTTATTGTCCTCTACAATTTTTATTTTTGCTGTTATTGTTGGTGTGAAATGGTATTGCATTGTTGTTTTGATTTAATCTCTCTAATGGCTAGTGATCGTGAACATTTCTTCATATGTTTGTTGGCTGCCTGGATCTCTTCCTTGTCTGTTCATGTCCTGTGCTCACTTTTCAGTTGGGTTATTTGTCGTTTTCTTGTAGAGGTGTTGTAGTTTCCTATATATTTTAGAAATTAGTCGCTTGTCTTATATATCATTGCAAAATGTTTTTCCTATTCTTTCGGTTCCCTTTTTTACTCTTCAGGTGAAGTCTTTTGATGCACATAAGTTTTTAATTTTTAGTATGTCCCACTCATCTATTTTGTCTACTTTTTTGTGTGTGGTTATCAAAATGTTTTGTAGTCTGTGTATTCCCTGAATTAGTGCCCTCACATTTGTCCCTATTTTTCCATTGATGGCCTTCATAATTCTGGGATTCACATTTAGGTC
>NW_006408778.1:1405465-1410839 GCF_000296735.1 Chrysochloris asiatica | reverse complement strand
TCCTTCCCTGGTTTTGGTATGAGGGTTATGCTTGCTTCATAGAATGTATTTGGAAGTTTCCCATCCTCCTCTATATTTTGGAATAGTGTGAGTATAATTGGTGACAGCTCTTCCCTGAGTGCTTGGTAGACTTCACCAGTGAAGCCGTCTGGACCTGGGCTTTTTTGGTTGTGAGTCTTCTGATGTCCTGATTAATTTCTTCATTTGTTATTGGTCTGTTCAGGTTTTCTACTTCATTGTGTGTAAGTTTAGGTAGGTCGTGTTTATCTAAAAATGTACCCATCTCTTGTAAGTTTTCAAATTTGTTGGAGTATAACTCTTCATAGTATTTTGTGATTATCCTTTTGATTTCTTTTGGCTCCATTGTGACATCGCCCATGTGGTTTCTAATGTGTGTAATTTGTTTTTTCCCTCTTTTCTTGTCTTAGGTTTGTCAGTGGTCTGTTGATTTTGTTAATTCTTTCAAAGAACCAGCTTCTTGACCTGTTGATTGTTTCCATAGTTTTCTGTTTTCTATCTAATTTATTTCTGCTCTAAACTTTATTATTTCTTTTCTTTTGGTGGCTCTGGGTTCTCTCTGTTGGTCTGTTTCTAATTCTTGTAGATGCTGATGTTAATGTGTTAATTTTGGTTCTTTCTTCTTTTTGGGTGTGTGTGTTTATTGCAATAAATTGTCCTCTCGGCACCACTTTCGCCATTTCCCAAAGATTTTGGTATGTTGTGTTTTTGTTCTCATTTATTTCTAGGAACTTTGTGAATTCAAGTTGAATTTATTCTACTACCCAGTCGTTTTTCAGCAGGGTATTATTCAGTTTCCATGCATTTGACTTGGTTTCCTTGATCTTCCTACAGTTGATTTCTAATTTGATAGCATGGTGGTCAGAGAAGATGCTTTGTAGTATTTTGATATTTGTAAATTTATGTAGATTTGTTTTGTAGCCTAAAACATGGTCTATTGGGCACTGGAAAAGAATGTGTATTGTGCTGTTGTTGAGTTGAATGCTCGGTACACATCTAAAAATTCTAGTTGGCTGATTGTGTTTAGTTCTTCTGTGTCTTTGTCAAGTGTCTTTCTGGTTGTTCTATCCATGTTTGAAAGTGTTGTATTAAAATCACCCACTAATATTGTAGATTCATCTATTTCTTTCTTCAAATCTACTAGAGTTTGCTTTATATATTTTGGAGCTCTTTCATTGGGCTCATAGGTATTTATTATGGTCATTTCATCTTGTTCAATTGTCCCTTTAATCATGAGATAATGTCCGTCTTTATCTATTATGTTGTTTTTTGCCTTAAAGTTTATTTTATCAGAGACTAGTATTGCCACTCCTGATCGCTTTTTATTGCAATTGGCTTAGTATAATTTTTTCCTTCTTTTGATTTTTAATCTGTTTTTGTCTCTGTGTGTGAGATGTGTCTGTTGCAGATAGCATATTGAAGGGTCTTGCTTTCTTATTCATTCTGACACCCTCCATCTCTTAACAGGTGCATTTAATCCATTTAATTCAGTGTAATTATTGATAGCTACTGATTAATTGCTGCCATTACTTTTTTTTGTGTGTGTGTGGTGTTGCTGCTTCTTTGTTCTGTGTGTCTTCTTTTGTTGAGTAAATGCTTTTGTGTTCTTTCTTGTGAGTTTCCTCGTAGTTTTAATGTCTCCATGTTCTTCTTGGATTTTCATTCTCTTGGTATGTTGTGACGTGTTAAGTTTCTTTGAGGTTGCCTTATAGTCCATTAACCTTTCTCTCCATTTACTACAGTCTATTTTATCCTGCAATTGACCTGATCTTCTCACTATCTGGATCTCTGTTCCTACTTGATTACCTTCTTTTACATTTCACTTGTTTTGATCATAGACCGACCTCCCAGATTCTCTGAGTTTGTTCTTATAGTTTCTTCTGTTAACAACTCTTCTTTCTGATGACTTAATTCAGGGAAGTGCTGCCACGTATGTCAATCTCTGGTTGTTGTCTGTTCTTGTTGGTTCTCAGTTCACAGAACTCCCTTTAGGATGTTTCGTAGCGCAGGATTGGCTTTGATAAAATTCCTTAGCTTCTGTTTATCTTGGAATGTTTTGATTACACCATCATATTTGATTGATAGCTATGCTGGATAAAGGATTCTTGGTTGGCAATTTTTGTCTTTCAGGGTTTATAAATGTCTCCCCATTGCCTTCTTGTTTGCATTGTTTCTGCTGAGAGATCTGAGCTTAATCTGACTTGCTTGCCTTTGTATGTGACATTTCTGTTTTCCTGGCTGCTTTCATAAGTGTCTCTTTATCTTTGATTTTGGAGAGCTTGACAATGATATGTCTTGTTGATTTTCTTTTGGGATCTATCCTTCCTGGGGTTCATTTAGCTTCTTGAATGTTTATCTTTTCACTTTTCAGGATGTTAGAGAAATTTTCTTCCAGCAGTTCTTCAACAATTTCCTCTGTGGACTTGTGGGATTCTTCTTGTTCTGGAATGCTGATAATTCTTAAGTTAGTCCTCTTCCTGTTGTCCAACATGAATCTTAGACCATCTTCAGACTTCTTTATCCTTTTTTGTGTTTGTTCTTCTATCTTAGTGGTATTGAGAGATTTGTCTTCTAGCTCACTGTTTCTGCCTTCCATCTCATCTATTCTACTCCTCTGCCCTTTCAGAGTGTTCTCTATTTCTGATATTTTGTTATCAGAAAAACCTTTTTCTGTAGGTTTTGAATTGTTTCCAATGCTGTATTTATCTTATTTGATTGTTACTGTTGGACTTTCCTGGCTTCTTCCTTATGTTTCTCAACTCCATTGTAAAGTGTTTTGAAATAATTTATGATGGTTTTTCTGAATTCCATCTCAGGCATCTCCAAGGCCTGCTCTCCTTCCAGAATGGAGTCCAGGTCTACTTCTAGGTCATTTGTCTCTGACACTTTATCTTGTTTCTGGATATGTGCAGATATGGTCATCTGCTTTTGTTTCTTGGACAGCTTTAGTGTTTATCTGTGGCCTTAATACTTACTTAAGTATGTGTTTTAGTATTTATTATGCTTTCTGATTGCTTCCAGAAAAATGTGATCAGGATGTGGGCTTCCCTTTTCACTCTTCTTATTGTTTATCTCAGAGTAACTTTCACAGGTAGTGTCTGATTTCCTTCTATATGGCAGTTGATATTGTTTCTTGCCTGGGTTTTGGTGTTTTATAGGGTGTGATTATAGGATGGCTGTATGGTAGCAGTTGCTGACTCTTCTTGTGTAATATAAGGAGATAAAGAGTCCTCCAAAGGCCAAATGGGGAGCATATAACAGCAAAACAATACCAGCAAAAAAAAAAAAAAAAAAGACTGAAAAACAGCAACAACAAAAACAAGACTGATAAGGCAGTCTCTATTCACAGAAATGAGAAAGGCGGAAGAAAATAAATAAATGAAAAAAAAATTTTTTTAAATTATTTTTTAAAATGAAAAAAAAAAAAAAAAAAGAGGTGGACTACTGGCGCTTCCCTGACCGGGCAGCACAGGTACGCAGGCACCAGAGATTATGGGGGTGGTATCACACAGGAAAGCCCCAGCCTGGTAGACAGACAGCCTTGGGGCAAACATAAAACATTACGCCTTAACATTATGAGTTTACTTTTCAAAAAAATCAAACTGCTGAGGAGTTACAAACATTTTGAGCCTCTATCTGCCTGTGCTTAGTTCCCACTCGAGGAAATGCCCCGCCGATTGCAAAGCATGGAGCTCAGGGCGTGACTGGAGCCGTTCAGAGCATGGATGCTCCCGGAGAGCTAGGGCCACAGGAACTAGCGGGATCCATCCTGGGGAGGGGCTCATTGCCATGTTGAGCATTGTCAGCATGGATATAGGGCAAATTGGGGTGCTCACGGCACAGGGAGACAGAGAGAGGCATTGTAGATGTATTCAGACACAGTCGTGCCATCTGCCTTCCCCCCTCCCTCAGCTTTTTTGGCCTAGGCCAGCCCTCTGCCCAGCCTCCGGGCCTCAGGCCTGTCCATCAAGGTGCAGGCCAGCCTAAGTTGAGATGCCAATAAAAAAGCAGTCCTGCTGTGATTCTGTGGGTTAATGCCCCAGACTGCAAAACCTTTCAAACTGAAAGGAATGTTATTAGAGCTCACTAGCTGCCCCTTGGAAACCCTATACTGGGTTGCTGAGGGTCACGATTAACTCCACAGCTTATCAACAAGGAAAATAGCTCATAGGGGGCTGAAAAAGAGTTAGGGCACTAAAGACTTACTTACATTAAGCCACACATTTTTCCTCTTTCTTCTGCCCGCTCCACACTTTTTGTGTGTGTGTGTGTGTGTGATTAGAACCTGCCTTATTCAAGAGCACAGGCCAGCCCAAATTGAGACACCCTTGAGTAGTTGTTTACAAACTATACTGGGTCACTTTGGGTCACGATTGACTCCATAGCATATCAACAAAAAGAAGAGGACAGAAGGGACCGAAAAAGAGGTAGAGCATTAAAGACTTACTTACATTAAGCTACGCTTTTTTTTCCCTCTCTTCAACCCCTCCCCCCTTTTTTTCTTTTCCCCCGTCTTTTTTTTTTTTTTCTCTTTTGTGCTTGGTTGTTGTTTTGTTGCTTTGTTTTTCTCTCATTATCGCTATTGTTTTTTTGTTTTGTTTTGTTTTTTTGCTTTTGGTTTTGTTTTCTTCCCAACTGGTGTTGCTTGGCCATCACATAGCCTCCCTTTGGCTATTGGAGGACTCTTTGTCCCCCTACATTACACGAAAAGAGTCAGCAACTGCTGCCAAATAGCCAAGCTGCAATAACACTTTATAAAACACCAAAACCCAGACAAGAACCAATACCAGCTGCCACAAACCAGGGAAACAGGCAGCACCTATAAAAGTTACTCTGAATTAAGGAATAAGAAGAGTGAAAAGGGAAAACAACAACCTGATCACATCTTCCTGGAGGCAATGGGAAAACATAAAAAATTACCAAAATACATACTTAATTAAATATTAGGACCACAGATAAACATTAAACATGCCCACAAAGCAAAAAGAAGATGACCATATCTGCACATGTCCAGAAAAAAGATAAAATATCTGAGACAAATAACCTAGAAGTAAACCTTCTCTCCATGCTGGAAGGGGGGCAGGCCTTGGAAATACTTGAGAAAGAATTCAGAAAAATGATTATGAAATGTTTCAAAACACTTTACAATGGAGTTGAGAAAAATAAGAAAGAAGTCAGAAAAGCATTACAGGAATAATCAAACAAGATAGATACAGCATTGGTAAGAATCCAAAACCTACAGAAAGAGGTCCAAACAATCAACAACAAAATGGCAGAAATAGAAAACTCCCTGAAAGGGCAGAGGAGTAGAATAGATGAGATGGAAGGAAGAATCAGTGAGCTGGAAGACAAGTCT
>NW_006408778.1:1383770-1401380 GCF_000296735.1 Chrysochloris asiatica | reverse complement strand
TCGGTATTTACCCACAAGAAAAATGAGCCACAACACAAGAAGATATATGCACACCAATGTTTATCCAGCATTATTTACAATAGCAAAAAGATGGAGACAGCCAAAGTGCCCATCAACTGAAAAATGGATAAACAAACTGTGGTATATACACACAATGGAATATTATGATACATTGAAGAATAACAAGGAAGTGGCAAGCCACCACATAGCATGGATGAACCTTGAGGACATTGTCCTGAGTGAGATTAGTCAATCACAAAAAGAGAAATACTGCATAGGACCACTACTGTAAAAGACTAAGAAAAAAAAATTATAATAAAGGAGGGCAGGGGGATGTCTTGGTTGGTTGTTTGGGAAGTTGGTGATGGATGAGGGTGGGGGGGAGGGCGGAGCGCAAGGCGGGGATTGGACACAGGAGAGCTTGGATGCTGGGGACGGGGGCAATGTACAGGGAGGAAGAGGAAGTGGAGAAACGGGGCAGATGGGAGAACAATTGGGCATGTTTGAAAGGGCTAAATGGGACAGAGATAAAGGACGATATATGCTCAGCCTTGGAACTGCAGACAGAGACGAAAACATGGAGTGATGAAGTGGCTTGGGATTTTGGACCCAGAGAAGGAAAGGGACTGTGGGCCGAAAACTGGGCGAGGGTGGGGAGGGGGAAATGTAGGGGGTGGGTTACTAGGATATACCCTTTGGTTGGCTGATGATGCATGGAGGGGATTGGAACCATGGCAATGAGATGATATATGATGGAATGAATGTAAGACTAAGATTTTCCCATGTAAACTCTCATATAATTCACAATAAAACATTAATAAATAAATATAAATAAAGAAAAGAAAAGAAAAGAAAAAATCTGTAGCCTAATATGAGCTCTCTTTCCCTACCTACAGCCTCTCCTTCTCTTTCCCATGTTAAAAAACAGAACAAAAAGCAAACAAGAAAAGTTCAAGGCCTGCTCTTGGGCTGAGTATCATCGGCCATTTGGTTTTAAGAGGAATCTGTCTCTTTATATTTCAAGAAGATCTATGCACATGCGTAGTTGAACCCTCCGAGGGTGGGGCTGGGGTGTCCACCACTCAGGCACCCCTATAGTCACCAGAATGGAGGTACGCAGACAGCAAGCGACCAACGAAAGGTAACAAAACAAAAACAAAAGAATATTCACACCTCTATCTCTGCAGCGCCTCCAGGCGTCCGTGGCTGCTCCAATCCTTTCCCCCCTTGGCTCCACACAAAATTGTGGCTCCTGGAGCAGCTGAGCGTCCCGAACTAGCAATCAGTGGATTTTTTGCTTCTGCCACAAACTCCCCAGCTGTAATTCTTCCAACCTTCCAAATATTCCTTTATGTGTGGTTCAGAGTTCTGGGACCATCCCTTGAGACTTCCCGGTCCTGTATTCTGCGTTGTTCCCAGCAGAGCTCGTCACTGCACTTCCATCCAATCCGCCATCTTACAACTGCCAGTCCTGTATGATGTTCTTGATTTCATCCTACAACTCTACTGGTCTTTGGTCTTTGGTGTTTAATGCATCAAATCTGTTCTTCAGATGAACTCTAAATTCAGGTGGGATATAGTCATGGTCATATTTTGGCTCTTGTGGACTTGTCTTCATATTCTTCAACTTCAGTTTGAATTTGAATATAAGTAATTGATTGTCTGCCCCTGGTCTTGTTTTGACTGATGATATGGAGTTTTTCCATCATCTCTTTCTGAAAATGTAGTCAATTTGATTTCTATGTATCCCATCTGGTGAGGTCCATGTGTATAGTTGTCTCGTATGCTGTATGAAGATGGTGTTGAAGAGCAAATATGTCAGCTTGATGACTACGGTGTGCCTGACCCAAGCCATGGTATTTTCAATAACCTCATATGTATGTGAAAGATGGACAGTGAATAAGGAAAGCCATAGAAGAATTGATGCTTTTGAGTTATGGTGTTGGAGGAGAATATTGAAAGTGCCACGGGCTGCCAAAAGAACCAACAGCTCTGTTTTGGAGGAAGTGCAGCCAGAATGCTCCTTGGAGACCAGGATGGCCAATCTTTGTCTCTCATATTTTGGACATATTGTCAGGAGGGACAAGTCACTGGAGAAGGATATCATGTTTGGTAAGGTGGAGGGTCAGAGGAAAAGAGGAAGACCCCCAGTGAGATTGATTGGTAAAGTGGCAGCATCAATGGGTTCAAACGTGGCAACAATTTTGATGTTGGCCCAGAATCAGGCAGTGTTTCATTCTGTTGTAGATAGTGTCACTATGAGTCAGTACTGACTTGATGCACCTAACAACAACAATCCAGGGCACACACACACTATTAAACAATTGCAAAAATTACACAAACAAAAGAAGACAAAATAGAGTATTGGGACTATCAAAAAATTGGAACTGTATGTGCATCAAGGGATTTCAACAAAAGAGTAAAATGGAAGCCCACAGAATGAGGAAAATATTTTGCAATGACATATAAGATAAGGAACTAATTTCTAAATTCTATAGGAAACTACAACACCTCTACAAGAAAAAGACAAGTAACCCAGTTAAAAAATGGACAGAGGACATGAACAAACTTTTCATCAAGAAAGAAATTCAGGCAGCCAACAAACATATAAAGAAGTGTTCACAATCATTAGCCATTATTGTTTTTATTAAATGTCATTGTGTCAATTCCAACCCATAATGACCCTATTTAGGGTTTCCAAGGAGCAGCTGGTGAGCTTGACTCAACAACCTTGCAGTGTGATGCATTAGTCCACAGTGCCACACCAGGACTCCCATTAGTCATTAGCCATTAGAGAGATGCATATCAAAACAACAATGAGATACCATCTTACACCAGCAATAACAGTGAAGTTCAAAACTGCAGAGGATAATAAATGCTGGTGAGGATATGGTGAGACTGGGACCTTCCTATATTGCTGGTGGGTATGCAAAATAGTCCAACCACTCTGGAAAACAATATGGTCATTCCTCAGAAATTTAGAAATAGAAATAGCATATGATCTGGTAATTCCTCTACTTGATATATATCCACAAGAAATGTGAAACATAAGACGAGTAGATATATGCACTCAAATGTTCATATCAGCACTACTCACAATATCAAGATGATGGAGACAGTCTAAGTGACCATCACTTGCAAGAATGGACAAACAAACTTAGGGACATACACACAATGGAATATTATGCTGTTTTGAAGAATAACAAGGAAGATGTAAGCCACCACATAACATGGATGAACCTTGGGGACAATATGCTGAGTGAAATGAGTGAAATTAACTGTCACAAAAGGACAAATATTGCACAAGACCATTATTGTAAAAACCCAAGAAAAGATACCCATACGAAAAGGGGAAAAATAATTGTTGGTTACTCATAGGGGTGGGATGAGGGATGGGGGATGTGAATAGATGCACTGGTAGAGCACAAGGTAGGGTGAAACCACATCACAGTTTGTGTGTTGGGGAGAGTAGTATACAAGAAGGAGAAGGGAGTGGAAGAACAAGGTAGATAAGGGAACACTGAGACCGGTTTGCATGGCTAATGGGGCAGAGGTAAATAGTGATGCATGTGAAAACTTGGAACAACTGGACTCTGTGATACAGGGATCAAGGCATAGTTTGAAGAGGGGAAATAATACTAAGATGCTTCCTGTCATACATATATTGGTTTCCCTTGCCTACTATTGTATAAAAGACACTTGAGTTGGCTAGAAAGGAATGTTAAGAAACATGATTATAAAAAGCTTGTAAGCCTGTATTCAGTCTATAACTGATGAAATACCTAAAAGGGGTTCTAGAACTTGCCCAGTGAAATAGCCCTCCTGCAGAGCCTTTGCAGTGCATAGGACCATAGGTGGAATCCTGAGCCCCATCCAGAAACTTCTGAGGTGCCACATTCCTACTAGAAAGTACAAGCAGACCAGCCTGAAACAGCTAGAGCAACTGAAGATAAATCTTCAAAGAAAGATCATCAAGAAAAACCCAAAACAAAAATGTAAGTAGGACTGGCATCATCTTGTCATAACAAGAATAAGCAAGCTGTTCGCCAAGAAGGCATCAAGTCAAGCAATCAAGTTCCTTCAGGAGAAATCCCTCTTTAAGACTGAAATTCAAAGGGAACACATGAGCAGGCATGCAAGCTTACTGATGACCACATTGGTCTACTGTTGAGTGGAATAGAGGAAAAGGCAGCAGTTCAGCCATGTTCTGTGGACTCCTGTTGACCTGGTAATGAGAGATAGACGAGGATGGACTGGTTTGTCCAAAGTGTGGTGAGACCTGAGGATGCCTGAGTCCATGGACAAGGACATAGCCACAGAGGGCTATAGCTGAGAGTGAAGCATACAGCTGATATAAACTGAGAGGAGATGCACAAGAATACCCAAACTTGCAGATAGTACCCATTTGACCTAACCTCAATGGCTTGATAATCAGAACTCGACTAGAGGAAGATTAAACAAAGAATAAAATTTTAAAAAAAAGAACAAAACAATTTATGATAAAGGAAATGAGGGTAAACTGCTACATTTTTTTTTCTTTCATGTTTTATTGTGAATTATATGATATTTTACATGAGAGAACTTTAGTTTTACATTCATTCCACCATATATCGTTTCATTGTCATGGCTCCAATCCCCTCCATGCATCATCCACCAACCAAAGGGTATACCCTATAAACCATCCCCCTACACCCCCCCCTTCCCCATTCTTCTGCACACAGTCCCTCTCCCTCTCTGGATCCAAAGTCCCCAGCTGCTTCATCACTCCATGTCATCTTCTCTGCCTCCATCTCAGGCCTTGCTGCTTCTCTGTGTAGGGTCCCGCTCTTGGTTCTTCTCTGATGATGGTCCTAGAGACCCCTGCTCCTAGACTAGGGAGTTAATCACTCCCTTCCTTGCTAGCAAACGTCTACCTTTACATTTCCAACCCTCACAATCAGTCCTGATAATAACCATTCACTATTGTATCACAAGTGACCCTTTTGCATTTCATTTCATCAGCTCCTCCTAGACAGATTGGATAGTACTCACTGGAGATTCTGCCTTCCTCCATGTCCCCTAGCTCTAAGTTCCCTCTTGAAAGCTTGTAAGCCAGTCACTTCTTGCCTCTCCAGATGGAGCAGCTGGAGACTTTAGATCTAGAGAGGGAGAGCAACTGTGTGCTGAAGTCCTTGTGATTACGGGGGGCAGGATTGCAGGGTATATCCTTTGGTTGGTTGATGATGCATGGAGGGGATTATAACCATGGAAATGAGATGATATATGATAGAATGAATGTAAAATTAATGTTTCCTATGTAAACTATCACATAATTCACAATAAAACATTTAAGAAAAAAAAAAGTTAGAAGAGATTGACACATATTTACAAAAACAACCTACTTAAAAGTGCACAGAGTGAATAGAAAAATTGATCAGACAATAAAGGAAAATGATCAGTTCATCCAAAACCTCACAACCGAAAGTCCAGGTACAGATGGCTTCCAGATACCAAACATTCAGGGAAAACCTGTCAACAATTCTTCTCAATTTATTGCAAAATATAGAAGAGTGTGGAAAACTTCCTAATACATTTTATGAAACAGCATAACCTTCACACCAAAATCAGTGAAGTACATAACTAAGAAAGAACATTATAAATCAGTATCTCTCATAAACATAGATGCACAAATTCTCAGCAAAAGTCTAACCAACAGAATCCAACAGCATATCAAAACAATAATTTATCATGACCAAGTAGATGCAAATAAAAACCACAATGAGATATCATCTCAAACCAGCAATACAAGCAAAGATTTAAAAAGTGAGGAGAATAAATGCTGGCAAGAATGCATAGAGATTGGAGCACTCCTACTTTGCTGGTGAGATTCCAAAATGGTCCAACCACACTGGAAAAGAGTATGGTGCTCCCTCAGAAAGTTGGCAATAGAAATACTTATGATCCTGCAATTCCTCAACTTGGTACTTATCCACAATAAATATGAGATATAACACAAGTATATATATACAAACCAATCTTCATAGAAGCACTATTTACAATAGCAAAAAGGATGGAAACAGCCTAAGTGTCCACCAATGGAAGAATGGATAAACAAACTTTGGTACATACACATAACAGAATATTATGCTACATTGAAGAATAACAAGAATGCTCAAGTCACCGCATAACATGGATGAACCTTGAGGGCATTATGCTGACTGAAATTGGTTAGTCAAAAGGAGAAATATTTCATAGGACCATGATTGTAAGAGCTTAAGAAAAAGTGCCCACATTAAAAGGGGTGAAATATAATTTGCTGGTTACCAGAGACTATAGCATGGGGTGAGGGGATCAAGGGAAGGATGGAGAACAGGGTTGGGAATAGACACAGGATACTTTGCATGCTGGATGAGGGGCAATACACAAAAATGGGAAGGAGAATGGAAGAACAAGTGGGATGGGAGAGCATTTAGGCAGTTTTGTATGCGCTAAGTGGGACAAAGATAAATAGTGATGTGTGCTCATCCTTGGAACAACAGTGCTCTGGGATACAGGATTTGAGGCATGGTGGAATAGGTAAAGAGGGAAAATAATATTAAGATATTTGGCTGTCTTTTGAATCTTGGTTTTCCTTGAATAATATTGTAAAAGAGATGCTTGAAGTGGAGAGAAAGGAGTAGCTAGAAACATAACCATAAAAGCTTGGAACTCTGTCTTCATCTTATAAGTGATCAGAATACCTAAAATGGGACTAGAACTTGCCCAGTGAAGGAGGCTTCCTTTGGAGCCTTTGCATTGCATAAGATCAAGGGTGGAATCCTAATCCCCATCCAGAATTTTCTGAGGTGGGAAATTTCCACTTGAAAGGACAGGCATAACAGCCTGGAGAGGCAAGAAGAAAAGAAGATACTTCATGAAAGAAAGACCAGAAGGAAATATCAAAAACAATAACTGCAGTCTGGTGGACTACTACAAGATTAAGGCAAGTAGTCGGGTTCCCTCAGGGTAAACCCCATCCCAGTCTGAGATTCAAGGAGAATACATGCACAGGCATATGGTCTTGCTGATGATCACTTTGGTCCACCGAGAACAGGAATGGGAAAAAAAAAAAAAATGAAGTTGTGAGCTAAGTCTGACCAGGTTCAATAGACTCCTGTCAACCTTGATTGAGATCTTGTTAGCCAGTAGTGTGTCGAGACCTGAGGACTCCTGGACATGGCCACAGAGTACTACATGGAAAGTGAAGCATCCAGGTGATATGAAGTGAGGGGAGATGCACAAGAACACCCATATTTGCAGATAGTACCCACTTGACCTGGCTTCAATGGCCGGAAGATCAATCCTTCATTAGAGAAATAAAAAAAGGGAAAAGAAAGAGTCATCTGCTACAATTTGATTAACTTGATCTATACTTATGGATATAGTAGCTCAAAAGAGGGAAAGAATGTTTACAGAGAGCATCATTACCACTCCCTCGGTAAACAGGGTTGACATTGGCTACCCAAAATGGAGAACTACAAAGGTAAGAAGTGACTGGCTTACAATCTTTCAAGAGGGAGCCTAGTCTCAAAGGGTGTAGGTAAGGTAGAATCCCCTCTAAGTTGTTTTCAACCTGTTGGCAACAGCCATAATTAAGGAATTAAAATAAATAAATTGAGACATATTAATCGAGGAATTAAATAAATGAGACATGGGGAAACCTGAGCATGAAGAATTCATTATTTTTGCAAAGCAACAATGAACTATTTTCTTTTATTTTTCTCTTTGGATGGCAGAATCAAAAAGAGTTGTTTTATTATTTTTTATGCACAGACCCCTAGTTAAATTTTTCTCTTGTTAAATCATTCTCTGACTTATTCATGATTTTATTAGTATCCCCTTTACTTTAGATTTTTGACTCTCCTACACTTTAGTATATTTTTATTAAAAGTTAGAAGCCACACATTAGTTACATTTTATTGTACTTGTAATCATAGGTAGTTTTAATACTTATATTAACAATAATCTTAAGACTGCTAGGAGACAGGATTTGTCAATTGAATTACTGCCAGCTTGGCTTTAGTGATTGTAAACATTCTTCCTTGTAGCCTTAGTTAAGGCAATAAAGAGCCCCTAAAAAGCAACCAGGCCATAAATAAAAGTTATGGGTATATACAGATACTAAATAAAAAGTCTGACTTAGACTTTCTTAAATTAATGATCAGTAAAATAGAGAAGTTGTTTTTCATAACCTCAGTTTCCCTGATAAGTGATGTTTTTGTAGGATATAGACAGATAGAGTATGGAAGAAGTTAATGGAGAGTTAATTGCACCTAAAAATTAAAATTAACAAAATTTAACAGACAAAGGTTAAGAAATATGTGAAGGTTAACTTGCTTCTCAGAGAAAAGAATAGATTTATGTATGAACAAATGTTTAAATAAAAGGTTTCAAGGTGCCTGAATGTCTCCTATGCCTTGAGATAATGTCTTTGCTGTAACTTCTCATCCCTGTTGTAAATTTAAGAATTGTAAACCATAAGGAATGTGCACCAAGATAGATTGTACCTTGATGTCATTGATTACTATGAATGCAATGTTTTCTGTAATGGTAAGATAGAACAAAGAGGTAGAAGAAAAGAGAGCATAAGAGTAAGTAGAAAAGAGGTAGAAGAAAGGAGTAGAAAAAGGGAGAGAGGTAAGAGATGTAGAGGCAAGAGTGAGAGAAGTAAGTAGAAGCAGAAAGGAGTAGGGAGAGAAGAAGGAATATGAGGTGGAGAGGAGACGAGAGACAAGAATGGAGGGAGGATAGAGGAAGTAATGTAGAGAATAAGCAGGGGAGTGCAGTAGTGAAAGTAGTAATGTAGATAATTAGGAGTAGTAGTGTAGAAAGAAAAAGAATAAGAGTAATGTAGAGAAGGAGACAGTAAAGAAATGGAAGGAGGGGAAGGGAGAAAAGAAACAGAAGAGATGAGCAGGAGGGGAGCAGGAGAGGAGAGAATGAAAGCAGGAGCAGGGGAGGGAGAAAGGAAGCAGAAGAGATGAGCAGGAGAGCAGGGGAGTAAAGAATGACCAGGACAGTAAAGAATGAGAGAAGTAGAGTATTAGAGAAGCCATAGAAATAATAATAATAAAGCATGTAAGAAGAAGAATTTGAATCATGACCCATGACTCCGTGTAAGTAATTCCTTAATCACTGACGTCACACCCGCCTTCAGAAAATCCCTGGAATAAGTATGCCGGGGCAGTCTTATAGCAACCTGTCTAGATGGGGCTGGTGAAAAGAGATGGGGATAAGATTCTTGTGGTTCAATAGTGAAAAATTGCTGGACTGACTGTGAGTGTTGGAAATGTAAATGTAGACGTTTTGTAACCAAAAGAGGGCAGTGTTTGATTTTGCAGTCTGGAAGCGAAAGACTCTGAGACCATTTAGGGAGAAGAGCAGAGTGTGGGACACTATCCAGAGAACCAGTCACATCAGAGATTGTTGTAGAAATGATGACATGGAGCGATGGAGTAACTGTGGACTCTGGACTCAGGGATGGAGAGGGGTTGTGTGCTGACAGCTGGGTAAAAGGCTTGCAGGGTGTACCGTTTGGTTGTTTGATGATGCCTGATGGGATTGTAATCATTGCATTGAAATGAAATATGATAGGATTAATGTAAAGCTGATGTTCTCCCATGTAAGCTATCAGTAAATTCACAATAAAACATAACGGAGAAGAGAGAGACGCAGGGCTGATGGGGGTTAAGGTGAAGGTGTAGTGAAGGTCGCCGTCAGCAATAACTCAGAATTCCAGGCAAAAAAGAGGCAGGACAGAGCTCCAAACTCAGACCCACAGAGATAGGAATAGTTTAAAGGTTTGAAGGTTTATAGCCTGTGGAATTTGGAGCTGAAATAAAAAAGTGCATACTTTTGAATCTGCCAGACTTGGAGGCCTGAGCCCACATCCTGGATGAGACCAAGTGGTGGGATGAAAAAGGGGCCGTAGAGACACCACGGAAACATGCCACAGGAACCTTGGGGAAAAAAGGTGCACAATATACTTTGCCAATTTTGCGTGGTTCTGATTTTATTTTTTTCTTGGGTGTTGGGTAATTGGTACGCTCACTGTTTGCCCATCTCCATTCTGGAGAATAGAGGTAGGGTTTAGCTGAGTGGCCATGACCCACCCTCAACCACTGGTGGTTTCTTCTGCCAGGAACCCACACACTCAGCCCAAGCTGAGACCGGATGTGCGTCCTATTTGGTCTGCCGTTTTTCACTGATTTGAGAGGGATCCTGGTGTAGTACTGTGGGTTAAGGTGCCACACTGCAAAGCCTTTTGAACTGCAAAGCCAGTGGTTCAAGCTCACCAGCCACTCCTCGGAAACCCTATATGGGAGATGTGGATGTGTGTTCTATTTGGTCTGCTTTTTTTCACTGGCTTGAGAGGAGTCCCAATGTAATGCTGTGGGTTAAGGCGCCACACTGCAAAGCCTTTTGAACTGCAAGGTCGGTGGTTCAGGCTCACCAGCTGCTCCTCGGAAACCCTATACGGGAGATAAGGATGTGCTTCCTATTTGGTCAGCTTTTTATCACTGGTTTGAGAGGAGTCCTGGCGTAGAGCTGTGGGTTAAGGCACCACACTACAAAGCCTTTTGAACTGCAAAGCTGGTGGTTCAAGCTCACCAGCCGTTCCTCGAAACCCTATACAGGGTCGCTCCGGGTTGGAATTGACTCGACAGCACCTAACAACAAGGAGAGGAGGGCAGAATGACTGAAAGACAGTTAGGACATTAAAGACATGCTTATATTAAGCTACAGATTTTTATTTTTTATTTTATTTTATTTATTTCTTTTTCTTTCTTCTTCCTCTTTTTTTTCTCCACCCCACTCTCCTTTTTTTGTGATTAGATGTTTTTGCTGGTGCTGCATTATTTCCTTCTGTTATTTTTTTCCCCCCTTTCTCCCATTTTTGTTTTTGCTTTCGATTCTGATTTTGCTTTTGTTTTTTTACCCGACTGCTGTTGTTTGGCTGTTACATAGCCTCCCTTCTGCTTTTGGAGGACTCTTTGTCTCCCTACATTACACAAGAAATGTCAGCAACCACTGCCAAATAGCCAAGCTGCAATCACACCTTACAAAATAACAACAGACAGGCAAGAACCAATACCAGCTGCCATATACCTGGGAAACAAGCAACAACTGTGAAAGTTACTCTGAGTTAAGCAATAAGAAGAGTGAAGAGGGAAGACCACACCCTGATCACATCTTCCTGGAAGCAATCAGAAAGCATAAAAAAGTATCAAAATACATACTCATTTAAGTATTAGGGCCACAGATAAATATTAAACATGTCCAAGAAGCAAAAGCAGATGACCATATCAGCACATATTCAGAAAAAAGATAAAATACCTGAGACAAATGGCCTAGAAGTAGACCTGGACTCCATTCTGGAAGGAGGGCTGGCCTTGGAAATGCCTGAGAAAGAATTCAGAAAAATGATTATAAAATGTTTCAAAACACTTTACAATGGAGTTGAGAAAAATAAGGAAGAAGTCAGGAAAGTGCTGCAAGAGCAGTCAAACAAGATAGATACAGCATTGGAAACAATTAAAAACCTACAGAAAGAGGTCCAAACAATCAATAACAAAATGGCAGAAATAGAAAACTCTCTGAAAGGGCAGAGGAGTAAAATAGATGAGATAGAAGGAAGAATCAGTGAGCTAGAAGTCAAGTCTCTCAATACCACTAAGATAGAAGAACAAACACAAAAAAGGAAAAAAAAAAAATTGGAGGAAGGCCTAAGATTCATGTTGGACAACATGAAGAGTTATGACTTAAGAATTAATGGCATTCCAGAACAAGAAGAATCACACAAGTCCACAGAGGAAATAGTCAAAGAACTACTGGAAGAAAATTTCTCCAACATCCTGAAAAGTGAAAAATTAAACATACAAGAAGCTCAACGAAATCCAAGAAGGGTAGACCCCAAAGACATATCATAGTCAAGCTATCCAAACTCTAAGATAAGGAGACACTTCTGAAAGCAGCCAGAGAAAACAGAAGGGTCACATACAAAGGCAAGCAAGTCAGATTAAGCTCAGATCTCTCATCAGGAACCATGCAAGCGAGAAGGCAATGGGGAGAAACTGCTACAATTTGATGAACTTGACCTACACTCATGGAGGTAGTAACTCTAAATACCAACAAAGAGGGAAAGAGTCTTCACATCATGTATTGATGTTACCCCTCTGTACACATGGCAGCTTGTTGTTGTTGTTAAATGCCATCAAGTCAATTCCGACCCATAGTGACCTTGTATAGGGTTTCTGAGGAGCAGCTGGTGAATTTGAACCACTGACCTTGCAGTTCAAATGGCTTTGCAGTCTGGCACATTAATGTATAACACCACATATAGTAGATAGGAATGGGCAAATTAGACATTGGCTACCTAAATTGAGGGGACAATAAAGGCACGAAGTTAGTAGCTTATAAGGTTTCAAGAGATAGTTTAGTTTAAGAGTGTGTGGGGGAAGAAAGATTCCCCACTGAATAGCTTCCACACTTGTCTAGATGGATCTTTTTAAAAGAGATGGGGATAAGATTCTTATGAGTCAATAATAAGTAGCGTAGTGGTTATGAATCGGGCTGCGAACCACAAGGTCAGCAGTTCGAATCTATCAGCTGCTCCGTGGAAGAAAGATAAGGTTTTCTGCTCCCATAAAGATTTACAGACTTGGAAACCCTGTTTAGGGTCTTTATGGGTCAGAACCAACTCGACGGCACTTAACAACAACAATTATGAATAAATACAACTATCAGAATTGTAAAGGTAGAAGTTTTGTAACAAAAATAAGGGAGTATGTAATCTTACAGTCCAGAAGCAAAGGACCCTAGGACCATCAAGGGAGTAGAACACAAGTGGAATGTGAGACCTTATCCAGAGAAGCAGCAACACCAGAGATGGAGGTAGAGAGGGGACATGGAGATAGGGAGCAGCTGAAGACTCTAGATTCATGGGAAGAGAGATACTAAGAGCTGGAGGCCAGGAGGCTGATACGCAGAATGTGCTTTTTGGTGGTGTAAATTATTATATATGCCTGAGAGTTTAAAAAAAGGAACTAAAATTAATAGAGAGAAATACTGTTAATTGATGGTACACAGAGGGGAATATAATAATTTGTAATGAAACATGGTATATGATTTGTTGACTATAAAACTGATGATCTTTTCTGTAAACTTTCATTAAATTCAGGGTAAAAACCTTAATTTAAAAAAAAAATTAAAAAGAATAGCGTCACAGTCATCATTAAAATGAACTTTTCAAAACCTATCCTGAAATACAGTATTTTCTGTGATAGAATAGTAACCAAACACCTACAAGGAAGACCAGATAATACTACTATTACTCAATTTATGTACCAACCATTTAAGCCAGTGAAGATGAAATTAAAGAAGTCTACCAACTTCCTTGGATTATTGGTGTGGTGCTGTGGGTTAATGCACCAGACTGCAAATCCGTTTGAACTGCAAAGTCGGTGGTTCAAGCTCACCAGCTGCTCTTTGAAAACCCTATACAGGGTGGCTATGGATCGGAACCAACTCAACGGTACTTAACAACAACAACTTCTTCAGTCAGAAATTGATCAAATATGCAATCAACATGTCTTGATAATTACTAGTGATTGGAATGAAAAGACTGGAAACACAAAAGAATGAACAGTTTGGGTAAATATGGCCTTAGTGGTAGATATAATGCTAGAGAGCTCATGATAGAATTTTGCAAGACCCATGATTTCTTCACTGCAATACTTTTGTAAACAATATAAAAGATGTGGATTTCACCAATGGAATACAAGGAACTTATTCACGACATCTATGGAAATAGAGAATGGAAACGCTCCATATAATGAGTCAAAACATGATTTATTGAAGGCATTGACAAATAATGTTTCCAGAAATTGATGGAATACAAACTAAAATCTTTCAACTAATATAAATTTGGAGGTACATAGTCAAATATGCCAAGAAATTTGGACAACAGCTACTTGGTCTACTGATTTTAAGAGACCCATCTGTGCCCATTCCAAAGTGAGGAGTCCCAATTGAATGCTGTAATCATAGAACAATATCTTTAATATCACATTCAATACAATTTTGATAAAGATAATAAAAAATGGGTGCAACAATACATTGACAGGGAACTGCTAAAGTTCAAGCTGGAATCAAATGAGTACATGGAAAATAGGATATGATTGCTTAGGTATGATGGATCTTGACCTAAAGCAGAAAACAAAAGGGATGTTTACATGTGCTTTATTAACTATGTAAAGGGTTTTGAGTGTGTACATCATGACAAACTATGTAAAAATTACAGGGAACATTTAATCTGCTCATGAGGAACCTGTACAAAAGACAATCCTTCTAACAGAACAGCTGGATAATGATTGGTTTAAAATCCAAAAAGGTATGTGCCAGGGATGTAATCTTTCACCACATTATTCAATCTTTAAATTTAGCAAATAATTCAAGAATCTGGATTGTATGAAGAAGAACTTGGTATCTAAAAACCTGGTATATGCAGATGATATGACTTTGCTTGCTGAAAGCTATAAAGGGAATGTCCTTAGTTTAGCTGGATAAACGAATGCAGGTGTTCAAATTCTAGGTACAGGATCAATGGAGGATGTTATGATCATTTATGTTTACTTCTCTGTATTTCAAGAGCCCTGGTGGTATAGTGGATTGGTTTGTTAATCAAAAGGTTAGAGGATCAAAACTATCAACTAATCCATGTAAGAAGGATGAGATTATCTGCTGCCATGAAGATTTACATCTCATAGGCAAAAAACATAAGTGAAGAAGAGTGGAATATATACTGATATATTCCACAAATATATGAGAATGAAAGAGGATATTTGCAAATGAGTCTTTGCAATTCCTGAAAACACCACTATGGATATTGTGGATCATAGAGTGGGCAAAATGATCAAATAAATAAATAAATTTCCTAGATACAAACAAATATCTTATGGCAATGAGTTATTTGGGCTGAGAGTCTCAGAACCATAGTCTCAGGAGACACTATGGACTATTGGCATAGCATAGTCTGCAAAAACAATGTGCTATATCTTCCTGTGGTAAGTAGAACCCAGAATTTTGAAAACTAATTAGTAGTGGCCTAAGGTACAGCTTGAGTCCTGGTGTTGCACTGTGGATTAATGCGCTGGACTGCAAAGTCAGTTTGAACCACAAGGATGGCAGTTCAAGCTCACCAGTGTTCCTCGCTAACCTCATACAAGGTCGCTAAAAGTTGGAACTGACTCAAAGGCACTTAACAACAACAACAACTAGGTACAGTTATTGGTTTTTCCATGTGCATAAGAAAATGTAAAAATAATTGAAGATGACTGCCATGAAAGGGATCACACTAGACAGTCCCAGATGGAATGGGAGAATATGTGGAGCAAAACTCAAAATTATTTACTAATAATATAAAAAAACAAAAAGACTGGGATTACTGGTCAGGAAAGGACTAGAGAAACCAGAGACTATGGCTCTCAACTACCCTTCAGGCCTTGAAAGAAACTTGCCCTCGTGGCTCGATTTTCAGTTAGGTAGTAGATAGTTTTATCTTGGGGGAACAACATAGCAAGACATGCTTAGCATGGAATGGTCAATCATCAAAAATAAAAAGTTCAACATTTTCATAATATCAGTGTTAGAAAAAGATAGATGTTGTTGAACTGCAGATAGTTATCACAGGAAGGAAGCAAGATAAATTTTGTTACATGGAGGGGATTGTAATCACTGAAATGAAACAAAATATATGATTTGCTGAGTGTAACCTGGTGTTCTTGCCTGTAAACTGTCCCTCAATAGACAATAAGAAAAAGACAAGTAACCCAATAAAAAATTGGGCACAGGACATGAACTGACATTCCACCAAGGAGGAGATTTGGGCAGCCAATAAACATAGGAAGAAATTTCATGATCACTAGCCATTGATGTTGTTGCTGTTAAGTACCATTGAGTCAGTTCTGATCCATAACGACCCTGGGTAGGATTTCTGAGGAGTGGCTGGTGAGCTTGAACCACCTACCTTGCAGTTCATACGGCTTTGCAGTCTGTCTCGTTAATCCACAGCACCGCACAAAACAACAATGAGGTACCAACTCACACCAGCAATAACAGTGAAGTTCAAAAAAGTAGAGGGCAATAAATGCTGGCAAGAATGTGGAGAGATTGGGACCCACCTACTTTTCTGGTGGGATTGCAAAATGGTCAAACCACTCTGGAAAACAGTATGGCACTTCATCTGAATGCTGTAAATAGAAATGCCTTATGATCCAGCAATTCCTCAATTTAATATTTATCCACAAGAAAAATGAGCCATAACACGAGTAGATATATGCACACCAATGTACAGAGTAGCACTATTTACAATAGCAAAAAGATGGAGACAGCCTAAATACCCATCAATTGGAAAAATGGATAAGCAAACTTTGGGACATACACACAATGGAATGTTATGCTACCTTGAAGAATAACAAGAAAGCTTCAAACCATTGCAAAATGTGGATGAACCTTGAGGACATTATGCTGAGTGAAATAAATCAGTAACAAAAGAAGAAATACTGCATTAGACCATTATTTTAAAAACTTAAGAAAAAGTACCCACACTAAAAGCGGGGAAGGGAGTTGTTTGTTGATTACTGGGGTGTAGAGAATGGGGAGAAGAGTGGAATGGGAAGTTGGAGCACAGGGTAGGGAATAGACACAGGATAGCTTGGGTGCTGGGTATGGGGGAACAATACACAAGAAGGGAAGGGGAATGGAAGAACAAGGTGGATGGGAGAACATTTAGGCAGATTTGCATGTACTAAGTGAGATAGTAGTAAATAGTGATGTGTGACCAACCTTGGAACAACAGGTTCTGGATACAGGGATTGAGGCATGGTTTGTATGGGTAAAAGTGAGGAAATACTTGGCTGTCTTTTGAATTTTGGTTTCCCTTGCCTACTATTGTGAAATAAAGAGTTGAGGGGAAGAGAAAGGAATAGCCAGACACATCACCATAGAAAGCTTGTAAGTCTTTCTTTAGCCTATAACTAATTGGATCTTGTAGTCTAGTCCATTAACAGCTTCAGAGACAACGTATATGTTGGCTATGAATAGAAACCAATTCATCAGCACACAACCACTACCACCACCACTACCAACAAAATAAATTATATAATCATTTTGTATATTGATTGCTGTTGTTGTTGTTGTTAGGTGCCATCGAGTCAGAACCTACTCATAGTGACCCCATGCACAACAGAACGAAACAATGTCCAATCCTGGGCCAACCCACCACTGCTGCCACACTTGACGCCATTAATGATGTCACCTGGCTGATCCATCTCATTGGGGGTCTTCCTCTTTTTATCTGACCCTCCATCTTACCCAGCATGACATCCTTCTCCAGCGACTGTTCTCTCCTGACAATATGTCCAAAGTATGAGAGATGAAGCTTAACCATCCTGGCCTCCATGGAGCACTCTGGCTGCACTTCTTCCAAAATAGATCCGTTGGTTCTTTTGGCAGTCCATGGCACTTTTAGTATTCTCCTCCAACACCACAACTCAAAGGCATCAATTCTTCTATGGTCTTCCTTATTCACTG